>NC_134706.1:71564789-71868172 GCF_043290135.1 Rhipicephalus microplus
CAGTTGTACCGTAAACAGCAAAATCGACTTAGTGAAGGCATACCACCAACTACCTGTCGAGCCTTCCGACATACCAAAGACTGCCATAATAACAAGTTTTTGCACGGTTGAATACACGCGTGGGCCCTTATGTCTACGAAACCCCGCACAAACTTTTCAACGGTTCGCGGACCAGGTACTTCGTCGTTTGACCTTCTGCTTCATGTACATCGACGACATCCTCGTCTTCAGCACTACTGCAGAAGATCACAAACTTCACCTGCGTCAAGTTTTCCCATGACTCTGCAGATATGAACTAGTCGTCAACGGACTAAAAAGCAACTTCAGCGTTTCTTCACTGGACTTTCACTACGTGAATTATTTGGGCGTGCCAACTATTACCTGTAGATCATTCCTCATTGCGCTGCCACTTTGCAACCACTCCACGCACTTCTATCCGGTCAAACGACGTCCAGCCCTTCCAACTTCTCGACGCGCTAGCAGAGACACCTTTCAGTTCCATCAAAGAATCTCTGGCTAACGCAACACTCCTAGCGCATCCAAAGGGCGTCGCCATCACGTCACTCGCAGTGAACGCCTCAGATGTCGCCATAGCAGCAGTCTTGCAGCAGTTGGTCGGTGAAGTTTGGCAGCTGGTCGCTGTCTTCGCACGGAAGCTTTCCCAGACCAAGCGTCGTTATAGTACATTCAGTCGCGAACTGCTCGCGGCCTATTTGGTTGTCATACAGTTTCGACACTTCCTAGAAGGTCGGCCGTTTCATATCCTCACCGCTCACAAGCCGCTTACGTGTCATTCGACCACTACCAACTCTTCCCACACCCCACGTGAGATCTACCTGCTTCCCTACATATCCGAGTTCACAAGTGATCCGGCACATCAGTGTTAAAGCAACCCCGTTGCTGAAGCGCTTTTCCGATTAGAAATCAACAAAACTCTGGATGAGCACCCACCATTCGATGTTCAGCCATGGCTACTGCACAAGAGGATGACAGTGAGCTTCAAGTGTTTTGACTCCAAGAGAAGTTCCTCAAGCTCGAAGACGTGCAACTTTCAGGCTGCGCGATTCCCCTTGTTTACGACACCTCTACCAATAGTCCTCGTCTCTACATTAGAGCACCAATTTGCTCCAGAGTATTCAACGCCTAGCAATCCTTGTCGCACCCCGGTAAACGGGCGACTCAGCGCCTCATCACAGGGCAATATCTATGGCCTCGAATTAAAATCGGCGTCCGCCGCTGGAGACGACATTGCATCAAGTGCGAGCTAACCAAAGTCCAGAGCAACATGGTCAGCCGACTGAGTACCTTCACGCCTACTGACTCGCGGTTCAGTCACGTGCACCTGGACCTCGTCGGCTGTTTTTGCCTCCATGGAAAAACAGCCGGTATATGGTAACTTGCGTAGGCTGGCTCAGGCCGTGGCCTGACGCACTACCACTCACCGACATCACGGCAGACTCAGTCGCCCGCGGACTCATCACCTTGTGGATAAGCTGCTATGGAGTTCTTAAGAGCATCACCACGAATCGTGGTCGTAAATTTGACTCCGCGCTCTTCCGCAACTTGTCCTGAATACTTGGTGTCAACCACATACGGGCGACAGCCTACGATCCGATGTCGAATGACATGTTCGAGCAATTTCACCACCAACTCAAGTACTCGCAATTGTTGATACCCCGGATAGAGCAACTACCACTCGTCCTCTTCGCCCGGCGCAGCACGATACGTATGGCCGCGTCCTGCTTCTCAGCTGAGCTCATATTTGGCAATATCCTAAGCTTCCTGCACAGTTTTTCGACACGTCACCGGTATCACCATTGGACGTAGCGGATTATGTCAGTCACCTCAGGAATGTCATGAGAGATGTGTCCGCTATTCCTGCACGTCAACACTCAAGCCCAAGTTTCGTCAGTCGTGCACTCCGCGACAATAGCCACGCCTTAGTACGACATGACGCAATCATACCACTACTGCAACCTTCTTATGGTGGACCCTTTAGGGTTATAAAGCGTTGCCCGAAGCATTTTGTTCTGTTGCCTAATGAAAGCGAAGACAATGTCTATATTGACCACATAAAACCGGCTTTCTTCGACACTGACGCCGTCCTCGAAAACTACAAGCCATCCACGAAAACCAGACGAACGCGCCTCACAAAAGCAGAATCTATAACCTTCTCAGACGGTTCGCTCATTCGCGCACGGGCTGCCTCGGCAGAGGGGGGGGGGGGCCTATGGGAAATCGGCAGCGTATCGAAGACAAAGAAGTTGTGCCGCAGCTGCTCCACGTCTTCTAACCAGCATGAGAGAAGAAGACGCCAGCAAGAACGACAGCACCTTTGCACCTCCATGCCAGAGCAGGGATAAGTAAAATATGTAGGAAACGAAACGCCCTACGTCTACCTACAGGTATATGCGTTTTTTTGCGTTTATAATGTGTGTGCCGATGTCCTTTACGTATATGTGGCAAAAGCTTCAAGCAATCGGTGGCTCGTTCGCTCTTGAATGGTCAACAAGAATGCTTCACTTTTTTAATGTTAGTCCACCATCCCCACCAATTCAAGAACGAAATGACAGTATCTTCGCCTAGGTGACCTATCAGCAGGACACTGCTCGCCAACACAGTGCCGCATGACAACCACTTTCACAGAACGGGGGTCAACCCACTAATCACGCACCCTTCGCTGCAGCAGAACGTGAATTAAAAATATTTCAGTGAAAACCAATTAGGTTTCACTGCCACGGATTGTGAACGCGTGTGTTGCAATGTGAGTCGAGCGCTGCTCCTGTGCATGCAATGTATGCAATGCAATGAATATATGCAATGCAATGCAGATATGCAATGTAGATAACATGGAAAGTTTTTACTTCCTTTAAGAATGAATTCAATGCATTATATTTCAGAAGAGGTTCGCGACCAATAAACACACCTGGGTGAAGAGGTATGTATTCCTTGTATGCTAGTGGAAAATGTTTTTTCCTGTAGGCCTCTAGCTCAGAGCATTCAAGGAGTATGTGGAGTACGGTAAGTGGACGGCCACATTTTTGACAGCTGGGTGGGTCACCACCGGACAAAAGGTGTGTGTACATGCTGTGTGTGTGTCCGATTCTAAGCCGACGGAGACTGACCTCTGTATGGAGCGTTTTCGACGTGGGTGGCCAGTTACCGAGGTATGGTTTGATCACGGGCAACTTGTTATCAGTTTGTAGTTCCCATAACTTCTGCCAGTAAGCCCTGAGCTTTTCTCGTATGTTTGGTTTTAGGTCCATTATAGCGACAGCAACTGAAGAGTTGGCAGTGCTTCCGTTGACAGACGTGGCGAGTTGGTAAGCCAACACATTTCCTTCGATCTCGCGGTGTCCTGGCACCCAGCGCACGACGATATGTTGCTTGGAAGCATACGCCGCGCAGAATATCAAATAGAGGAATATATTTATAGGGTTTCTGTATTTTTCGATTTTTCAACGCTTTTACGACACTCAGGAAGTCTATGTATATAACTATCCTTGGCGTATTTATTTCTTTGATGTGTTTAACGGCTACGAATAACGCGTAAGCCTCGGTTGCAAAAATGCTTGTGTTGGTGGGCAGAACGCCAGCTTCCGAGAAGGATGGGCCGACCGCCGCATACAACACGCAAGTATGGGACTTGGATGCATCAGTATATTATTGTGGACAGTCATATTTATGTTGCAGCTCTGAGAAACACATCCGTATGTGTACGGGGGAGGAATGCTTTGTGACAGCTACGAAAGATATGTCAGTCTATAACCTGCAACTGCCATGGCGGGAGCCGCAGAGCGGGGAGGCCGAGGTGGTGTTCAAGCAGTGGGACATCTGTTTTTTCAGCTAGGTCTCTAACACGCAGCGAAAAAGGGCGTACCATTGCGGGCCGACTGCAAAAAAGTTGAGAGCTGAACAGGTCGTTGATAGTGGAATATGCGGGTTGCTCACTGTTCGCATTTACTTCAAGGAAATATATGAAGGAAGAATATGTTCTCTGCAGATGGAGTGACCACTCGTAAAATTCCACATAAAGGCTTTACACTGGGCTTGTTCTAAAGGCACCTGTGGACAGGCGGATGCCTTGATGATGAACAGGGTCGAACATTTTCCGAGCATTGGCATGGCAGAGTGATAGACTATTGCCCCATAGTCAAGGCATGAGCGTATAAGGTTTCTATACAGATTCACGAGGCACTTTCTGTCGCTGCCCCACGTTGTTCGTGACAGCACCTTTAGAATATTCATTGTTTTCAAAGACTTATTTTTAATATATTTTATGTGCGGTACAAAGGTTAACTTTGCATCTAAAATTATACCTACAAACTTATGTTCTGTGTTTATGGGTAGACGCTCACCCTTAACGACCACTTCAGGATCAGGGTGCAAGCCTATTTTTCGTGAAAAAAGGTCACAGGTGCTTTTCTGTGGGTTCAGTTTGAACTCGTTTTCATCAGCCCATTTGGATACCTTGGTAAGGGCAAGCTGAAACTGTCGCTCACAGATCCCAAGAGAACACGATTGAAAACCTATCTGCACATCGTCAACATATGTTGAATAAAAGATATTACGTGGGATGCACAGACAGAGAGAATTCATTTTTACAATAAAGAGCGTACAGCTGAGCACTCCACCCTGTGGCACTCCGGTTTCCTGTACAAATATTCGGGACAGAACATTGCTCACTCTAACGCGGATTGTACGATCCGGCAGATAGCTTTCAATGACACTGAACATATTACCGTGTATACCTGTGTGTGAGAGGTCTCTCAATATTCTACACCTCCACTTAGTATCGTAGGCCTTTTCCATGTCAAGAAACACAGATAAGAAAAACTGATTATTAACAAAAGCCTCACGTATGTGTGCCTCAATACGTATAAGGTGGTGGGTGGTAGATCGGCCCTCTCTAAACCCGCATTGTTATGGGTGGAGCAGTTTGTTTGTTTTTAAGTAGTGGAGTAAGCGGCAATTAATCAATTTTTTAAAGACTTTGCAGAGGCAGCTTGTTAACGCTATAGGTCTGTAACTTGATACAGTAGAGGGATCCTTTCCCTGCTTCAAAATTGGGATTATAATAGCCTCCTTCCAGGGGGAGGGGATCACACCTGAAAACCATATGTGATTATAAAGAGAGAGGAGAGTTTCTTTAGTTTAGGAGGGTAGTTCCTTAATCATCGCGTACATTACATTGTCAGAACCTGGAGTACATGTATTACAGCAGCCGAATGCTGTTCGCAGTTCTGCTAAGCAGAATGGTTCATTATATGACTCATTTCTTTTGGATTTTCTTTCTAACGTTTGTT
Organism: Rhipicephalus microplus; assembly: GCF_043290135.1. Classification (NCBI taxonomy): domain Eukaryota; kingdom Metazoa; phylum Arthropoda; class Arachnida; order Ixodida; family Ixodidae; genus Rhipicephalus; species Rhipicephalus microplus. Next base: position 71,570,096 of record NC_134706.1, read on the forward strand.
TTTCTAATCGTGCCTTGTAATTATGGAAAGATTCAGAGTATTGTGAGGAGCTCGATATGTGTTCAAAATGTGTGCCAAGAAAGCTGGCTTGATCCTCCAAGCTTTCCCCAAGACTATTTACTAGTGGAGGGGAATACGTTTGTTGGCCCTTAATTTCCTTTACCTTATTCCACACTTTCCCCTCATCTGTGTATGAATTGATACTCGATATAAACTTTGTCCAGCTCTCTCGTCTAGCTTGTCGACGCGTTTTCCTTGCCTGCAATTGGACCCGCTTGAAATTTTCCAGGTTTTCAGCTGTAGGGGAATCGAGAAGCAACGCCCATGCTTTGTTTTGAGTGGTCCGTGCTTTCCTGCATGCGTCGTTCCACCATGGAACTCGCCGTTTAGAAAACATGCTGCTCGTTTTGGCTATACATTTAGATGCGGCATCAAGTATAAAAGCTGTAAAATAAGTCACAGCGTCATCAATGGTCAGGGCATACAGTTCAGTTCATGTCATGTGTGTAAGAGTTCTATACCCTTCCCAATCAGCTGAGTCAATCTTCCATCGAGGAACGTGTGGGCGTAGTTGATCTTTGGTCGGCGCACTCAGGATGATTGGGAACTGGTCACTCCCATAAGGGTTTTTATGAACGTTCCACTTAAAAACAGGTAAAAGGGACGGTGATGAAATGTTAAGGTCTATGGAGGAGTACGTGTTGCTTGCAAAGCTAAAATACGTAGGCTCTTTTATATTTAAAAGACGTAAACTAGAAGAGAAAAGGAGCTGCTCGATGAGACGTCTTCGCGCATCACAGTGAGCATCGCCCCACAGGACATTGTGTGCATTAAAATCACCTAGAACGAGAAACGGCTCTGGGAGTTCATCTATTAATGATTCTAGATCACGTCTGTGTAGCTGTTGATGCGGCGGTATGTACACAGAACATATGGTAATGAGTTTAATAAAAAGTACAGCTCAAATAGCCACTGCCTCAAGGGCCATTTGGAGCTTCAAATGCTGGCATGCTATACTTGCAACAGCTCTAATGGCCACACCGCCAGATGGTACGACAGCAGCCTCCCGGTCTTTTCGGAAAATAATATGTTGCCGTAGGAAGTCGTTGTGCTTCGGAGTTAAGTGTGTTTCTTGCACACATAGCACTTTCACGTTAAACCTACTCAGAAGTTCTTGGACGTCATCTAAATTTTTATGGATTCCTCTCACGTTCTACTGTATGATTTTGTCCATAGTGGAAGAAAAAAAGGAAGAAGTGCTGTGTGCAGAAACGACGGAGATTAGCTCATTTTACAGGGCCTTTGTCAGGCCCTGTAATTGGCGTTTTGTCTTTTTTGGGGCGGTCGAGAGAAGCTCGCTACCCCTTCGGCGCTTCCTGCGCCATTTGGATTAAACTGGTGTCCATAGCCTCTTGCGAGGCACTGGACGCCAGCCCTACAGACCGATCTGTACGTCGCTTAGACTTCGCCTCGATCGACGAAGTCTTGGTCCCCACCGAGCTGGGGGTCGATTAAGCCCCCTTGGCCTCGTGATTGCCCTAGCTCCTGCCAGAACTTGTAGAGGTCACTGGTGTGGACAGGCTGAATGTGGTCAGGGCAGCGCTGGCTGCTCCCGCCGTAGGGACTTGTGGCATTGGCCTCAGCACGCTACGCGCGGTCCGGGCAATTGCCAAGGGCCTTTGTGGTGCCGCCCCTTGTTGCAAATCTTCGTCCGATACCACGCCCTTCACTGTATTCATGGTACGGTGGTGCGCTCACAGAGGCGGGGATGTTTCCAAAGGCTACAAGGTGCGAGAGTTTATTGTACTGTTCCTTGTCTTTTAATTCGAGAAGTAAATCTCCACTTGCCATCTTCGTGGCCTTATTACCGGTTCCAATGGTCTCTCTCAAGCACTTGGCCACAAGGGAGGGTGAGATTGCTCTAGCTTTTTTCGATGATTGTTCGCAGTGGAGGACATGGTATTTTGGGAAAGTTTCTCTGTTTTTGGGGCAAAGTAGTGAAGTTGCGTAGGTGCGTACCTTTTTCGAGGCCCGATCAGTTAGAGGGGGGGTCGAGGATCCCATGGAATATTTTGAATTTTTCGGTAACGGCGCCTACCACCCACCACGGAGTCCAACAAGGGGACGTGGCAGAGCATATGAACATGTCTGCGCAACGCCAGCAGTACGCAATTACTATAACCCAATATGGTTTACCCTAGTTTGGATAGCCACACAAGGTTAACCCTTGCCACCAAAAAACAGAAGTAAATTTTGAGAGGAGAGAACAGGGAATATTGAAAGTGAGAGTGGAAGACAAAGATGAAGAGGAGGAGATACAGGAAAAGGCGACTGCCGGGTTCCCCTGGGTGGGTCAGCCCAGGGGTGCCGTCTACGTGAAGCCGGGGCCAAAGGGGTGTGTTGCCGTCGTTGAGAGGCCTTAAAGGTCCAATCACCCAGCATTGGCTGAACCCCTACGATCCCCTTTTCTCGGACATGGCAAAGCCACGCATGGCTAAGCATGGGAGGGAGTCGAAACACTGCCGTTAGCTCGGGTCCGTGGTGTCGCTACACACCAAACGCCTGCTTACACAGGCGACCTGCGGGGAAGCGACGTACAGTGGCCCTGGCATTAACATGTAGGGGACGCCCTAGATTTTCTTGTTCTGTACTATTTAACAGGTCGTCGAGGGAAGCAGTCCAGTCATCTCACCCGGAACTCTAAGATTGACTCCCCTCATGCACCCTAAAAACGAGAAAAGAGGGTAATGGTGCTATGACTCTCTTCGGTTATCCTTCTTACCGCTTACAAAAAATAAGCAAAAAATTGCAGACAACACTTGTTCATGCATCCCTATATTCTCGTGAAACACCTTTAGACAGACTTTCGCGTTGAAGACATCAACGCATACGTGGTACATTACAGATGGCTGGCGCTCGGTGCCGCTTGCGTACGCTGTGGGCTCTGGCGCCGCAGCTTCCTGTCAGCGCGATTGTGGCCGGCGGCGACTGCGCCTCCTTTACAGTCTCTCCTGCTTCTTTGCAGTCTGTTGTGTGTTTTGTAAACGCCGCCATCTTTCTTCATTTCAGGAAGCATGTTCTCGCTTTCTTCTCATTTCCGAAACCAAACAAGCTCATGGAGCTGCCCTGTAGAACTTTTACCTATACAACATGATGGTACTGTGACAATGCACATAGCCTTTTGGTGTGTCTCTAAATTTACTGAAGTTTTGCTATTGATATGAAACACAATTGAAGCTTTATAATAGCCCAAAAACATTCAAACAATGCTTACCGGATATGAAGGGCCTGTCATTTCATCAAATGATTCATCTGGGCGAGAATAAAAAAAGCAGTATTTAGATCACTTGAGATTTATTTATTTATTGATTTACATTTCACCTACATCACCGTGAGGCATTACGTAGGAAAGGTACACATAATAATTAACCTACATAGTTTTCAATCAAAACAATAGATTCAACAAATAAAAACAGCACTCAAAATACATTAAGAGGAAAAATACACTCGAATATTGGTGAGATGTCCTACTTCTCGTAATTAGCAAAACAACTCTTGTGAATTCGTAAATAATGTGTAGGGATGTGGGCCATCTGCCTCAAAGGACTACTGCAGGCCGTACGAAAACTCGAAAAATGTTTTTATTAGAACTGTAAAAAACTGCGGACATCATGAGTCAACACACAAATTCTTAACCTATGCCCAGGTGGGGGCACACCGCACGTGCGCACGCCAGACCATCACTGAGGGCCTGGCCACCGTGTTGGCAGGAACTTTCTGACGCGCGTGTCTGGACGACGCACGCGCCTACCACGCAATCCGCGTGAATCCCACAATGGCTGGATTTCGGATGGGGTCGAAAATGCTGTAGGCCCGTGTGCTCATATTGTCACGGGGTCGTGACGTGGCCAAAGAAAGGAGACTTCGTGTTGGGATTTAACTGTTTATTTGGGCGTACCTGTGCCCGGTAAACGGAAAGTCCAATTACAGCAGTAGTTTTGCACAGATAGCAGTCTCGGACTGATAGCGGCGAACGGAGCGTCGGCCTTCGATCAACAACTGACAAGCGGCGAAGCGCGTCGGCATTTATACTCTTGCCGTCGAATGTTCTAGCGTTATCGCTGGCGGTGGCCTAGGTTCCAGAACAGTCTGTACCGTTCGCACAGTGGGCGTGATCTTATCGAAATGATCTACTACAGTCCGGAACCTTCTCGAAAACTGCAGGCGCGGTTTGCGCTGAGAATCGTGTGGTGTTTTGGGATGATAACAAAAGCTTGCGAAATGAAACGTGGCATTGCCCCCATCTGAAGAAAAGGCATCATCCCGATGCTTTAACTAAAGATGAAAGTACAATAATAATGCAAGAAAGTACAATGAATAAATTACGATACAACAATAATACAAAAAAAACACTGGTTCAGTTCGTTAACGCGCATGAAACGGCTTGAGGCGCGCGACATGGACGACTTCAGGTTGCGATCGGCGTCGTTGAGAGTTCGTGATGCCGTCGGGGACAACCTCGTAATCAAGTGGGCCGAGACGTCGAACCACCCTGTACGGTCCGAAGTACCATCGCAGAAGCTTTTCACTTAGTCCACGTCGGCGTATCGGCGTCCACACCCAAACACGTTCACCGGGTTGGTATTCCACGAAGCGTCGTCGAAGGTTGTAACGGTGGCTGGCGGTCGTCTGTTGATTCTTGATACGAAGACGCGCATGTTGTCGGGCTTCTTCGGCGCGTTGAAGGTACTCGCTCACATCGAGGGTTTCTTCGTCGGTGACGTTGGGTAACATGGCGTCGAGCGTCGTTGCCGTGCTCCTTCCGTAAACCAATTTGTATGAAGATATCTGCGTCGTCTCCTGCACCGCCGTGTTATATGCGAAGGTCACATACGGAAGAATGGCGTCCCACGTCTTGTGTTCGACATCGACGTACATTGACAGCATGTCGGCGATCGTCTTGTTAAGCCGCTCGGTGAGGCCGTTGGTCTGTGGGTGGTACGCTGTCGTCCGGCGGTGGTTTGTTTGGCTCTATGCCAAGATCGCTTGAGTTAAGTCGGCAGTGAATGCAGTTCCTCTGTCGGTGATAAGGACCTCCGGGGCGCCGTGACGTAGGACGATATTTTCGACGAAAAACTTAGCTACCTCGGATGCACTGCCTTTTGGCAGTGCTTTTGCCTCGGCGTAGCGGGTGAGGTAGTCGGTAGCTACAACGATCCACTTGTTTCCGAAAGCCGACGTCGGGAACGGCCCCAGTATGTCCATACCAATCTGCTGGAAAGGTCGGCAAGGTGGATCAATTGGCTGCAGAAGTCCCGCTGGCCTTGTCGGCGGTGTCTTGCGTCGCTGACAGTCTTGGCATGCCCTCACATAACGAGTGACGTCGGTGGTAAGACGTGGCCAGTAGTACCTTTCTTGTATCCTCGCGAGCGTGTGAGAAACACCGAGGTGCCCTGCCATCGGATCGTCGCGCAGGGCCTGCAGGAGCTCTGGTCGCAGAGCTGAAGGCACCACAAGGAGGTACTTAGCTCGAAGCGGTGAAAAGTTTTTCTTTTGTAGAAGACCGTTTCGTAGACAGAACGACGCAAGTGCGCGCTTGAATACCTTCGGGACTTCGGCGGTCCTGCCTTCGAGGTATTCTATTAGGGCCTTAAGTTCCGCGTCGGCCCGCTGTCGTTTAGCGAAGTCGTCGGTAGTTATTGTTCCCAAGAAGCACTCGTCATCCGGGTCGTCGGGTAGCGGTTGGTCGACAGGCGCACGAGAGAAACAGTCGCCGTCGGAGTGTTTTTTGCCGGACTTGTAAATGACAGTTATGTCATACTCCTGAAGTCTCAGGCTCCATCTTGCGAGGCGACCTGAGAGTCCTTCAAGGTGGCTAGCCAACACAAGGCGTGGTGGTCGCTGACAACTTTGAAGAGCTGCCGTAAAGGCAGAAATTTCGACGTAGCCCAGATGATGGCGAGGCACTCCTTTTTTGTTGTGGAATAATTTGCTTCTGCTTTGGATAGCGATCGGCTGGCGTAACTAATAACCCTTTCAAGTCCGTCAGCCCTCTGCACAAGAACGGCGCCAAGACCTACGCTGCTTGCATCAGTATGTATTTCTGTCTCGGCGAATTCGTCGAATTGGGCAAGTAACGAAGGCGTCTGGAGGCGATGTTTAAGCTCCTGGAAAGCGTGTTCCTGTGGCGTTTCCCACTTGAACTCCACGTCGGCCTTGGTAAGGTTAGTGAGAGGGTCGGCGATGCGGGCGAAGCTTTTCACGAACCGCCTATAGTAGGCGCACAGCCCCAGAAATCGGCGCGCGGCCTTCTTCTCAGTGGGCGGCGGGAAGTCGGCGATGGCGGCTGTTTTCCATGGATCAGGACGAACTCCAGACTTGCTTTTAACGTGTCCAGAAACAAGAGCTCCTCATACGCAAATCTGCACTTTTCTGGCGTCAGTGTGAGTCCGGACGTCTTGCTTGCTTGAAGTACAGCTTCAAGGCACCGAAGATGCTTGTCAAAACTCGAGGAAAACACGACGACATCGTCCAAGTACACAAGGCAAGTCTGCCACTTCAATCCTGCCAGTACTGTATCCATAACGCGTTGAAAAGTTGCAGGCGCTGAGTAAAAGCCGAAGGGCATCACCTTAAACTCGAAGAGGCCGTCTGGTGTTATAAACGCCGTCTTCTCTCGGTCTCTTTCGTCGACTTTGATTTGCCAATAGCCAGTCTTGAGGTCCATTGAAGAAAAGTACTTGGCGTTATGGAGCCGATCAAGTGCATAGTCTATTCGTGGGAGAGGATACACGTCCTTTCTTGTGATTTTGTTCAGGCGGCAATAATCGACGCAGAAACGTAAGGTCCCATCCTTTTTCTTCACTAACACCACGGGGGATGCCCATGGACTCTTGGACGGCTGGATAATGTCATCCCACAGCATTTCATCAACTTGTCTCTTCATGGCCTCACGTTCTCGCGTCGAAACCCTGTACGGACTCTGACGGAGTGGTCTGGCATTTTCTTCGGTTATGATTCGATGTTTCGTGATTGGGGTCTGCAGAATTTTCGATGACAACGAAAAGCAATCTTCGTATTGCAGGAGCAGGGCCTTGAGCTGTTCTTGCTTATCGTTCGGAAGTCTGGGATTGACGTCGAAAGCTATGGTAGGGGCTTGGTTCCTCTGAGCAGGTTCCGCAGAATCGGTGAGGGCGAAAGCACTGGTGGCTTTGACAATTTCTTCGATGTAAGCGACCGTTGTTCCTTTGTTCACAAGTTTGTACTCATTGCTGAAATTCGTGAGCATAACCGTTGCTTTGCCTCCCCGCCGCTCTGCAATTCCTCTTGCGACGCAAATATTTCGGGTGACCAACAGATGCTGACTGCCTTCAACGACGCCTTCCAAGTCAGGTGATTTAGGAGCGCCGACTGAGATAATGACGCTTGAGCGAGGCGAAATGGTGACTTGTTCTTCCAGCACATTCAAGGCATGGTGTCCTGACGGCGTGCGCGGCGGTAGTGCTACTTCTGTGGATAACGTTATCGACTTTGTTTTTAGGTTGATGACAGCACCATGGAGGCATAAGAAGTCCATGCCAAGGATGACATCTCTCGAGCAACGCTGTAGGACTACGAAGTCTGTAGGATAAATAAGGCCGTTAATGGTGACTCTCGCTGTGCAGATTTCTGCAGGTGTTACGAGATGACATCCGGTTGTGCAGATTTCAGGGCCTTTCCAAGCTGTCCTAACTTTCTTTAACTTTGCAGCGAACGACCCACTGATGACAGAATAGTCGGCTCCAGTATCGACGAGAGCGGTCACACTGTGGCCGTCGATAAGAACGTCGATGTCGCTAGTTCGCCGTCTCGCATTACAGTTAGGGCGTGGTGTCGGGTCACGGTGCGTCGGCTTGTTCCGCTGCTTCCATGCTGCGTCGTCAGGCGACCTCCGGTAAGTGAGCTTTCGCCGCCAGGCCTTTGCCTGGTTGGCATTATGTTCGGAAAGCTCCGTCGCGGCGTCGTCGTCGTCGGAGGGTCTTCGGTAGTTCGTCGCACAGCAACCGCACCTCCACCGGTTGCTGCCCTTAGTTTCCCGGATACGGGCTAGGAGACCGGCCCCGCGTTGGGCCGGAGTACTGCCGGGGGTGCGGTGACATGCGGCGGCTGGGCGACGGCGAACGGGAAGGACTTCGGGTTGTTCATTGAGTTCCTGTCAGGTAGTCGGCGACGTCACGTGGTCGTTCTCCTGGCTGTGGACGCAGTGCATTGACGGCGAAGCCACGCAGTCCCATCTGTCGGTACTGGCAACGGCGGTATGTGTGTCCGGCCTCGCCGCAGTGGTAGCAGAGCGGGCGATGGTCAGGGGGGCGCCAGACGTCAGTCTTCCTTGGTGTACTGTGCTGGGCCGCTGGCGAACGGTATGACGTCGGTGGGGGTGGTGGCGTCGGTGGCGTCTGTCGACGGAAGTGCGACGGGGCGGCGTTTTGGCGTGGACGGGGAGGAGCGTTGTGGCGCACTGCAGCGGCGTAGCTCATAGTTTCTGGCTCGGGCAGCGGTGTCCAGGCGCGGTGACCAGGCGCGGTAGTTTCTTTGCCCTGCCAACCCTCCCTGCTTAGCTTCCAGCGCTTTCGTCGGGACGAGAGAAGAGATAATGCAGTAGCAGCATGCGAGAAACCTTTGTAACTCCACTCGCACTAGACGGTATCTTAAAGTTTTTGCGGCGTTGAATTCGTGAAGCAATAAACTCTTTTAGTGAAATCATTCAATGGATACTCAAAAAAGTGTTTCTGGGCCCCTTTAACCCTTTTTTGACAAATGTAACGATGAAAACGAGCCCATTCCGCGATAATAGCGCGCACTCGTCAAATCTACTGTGTGCATGTTTGTGTACGTGTCTCTCTGCGTGTGAAAACATATGAATAAGTGTGCACTTAGTAATTGAAGGGTGCACTAAGGACCAAATTTTGCTATCGCGTTCAGCTCTTGAAGGCGAAGCTTGAGGGTGCCGCAATTTTTTTTCTATCTCTGGTTTTTCAATTACTTTAACCCCTTTTATTTTTGTGTATACGTTACATATCGTACTCGTCTGAGTTTTCTCTCTGCCTTTTTTACAAGGCTTTGTATTTAAAACTTCATTGAAGCATAGTGTGGCCAATCCCTCTTGTGGGAATACGCCAATGTTTTTTAGGTGACAAAAAAGTATAAAAAGGTTTTAGTGATGGTTTTCGGATATCTCATTATTCACTGGAAGACAAACATTGACATAGAGGTGCTTTGAAAACCTGGGGTTCATTACCAGGTCCTTCAAATATTGATTTTTTTAATAGATACCTTGGAGAAAAGCCCTAACTTCACATAGTTGGCCTTGCCCAAAGACAAAACTGCGTTTAGAATTGGCGGTAAGCAGTGTTTAGGTTGTCGGTGATTTTGTTCCTGTACGTTATATTACCAGTCTTTCACTACTTTTCACGACGAACGTGTTTTATGCCCGGGTTCATAAAAATTTCTAAAAATTAATTGACGCGGCTTCGGTGCTATTATTGTTCACTGACCATGGAAATGACGATTAGTATATCGATTCGCCTAGGCTTCGTACTTGCGGGCTTTCAATCGCACTTATGGCTTTTTTTATGGCTGAGGTTCAATTTTAAGTAAAATATAAGAAAAAGTGTTCTGAACTTTGTTACGGGTTGAAATTGGTGAGCCTAAATAGGGTAGCGAAGCGTAACTGATATAGTATTGCTGATTGTTGTTTTGCGACATAACAGCTTGAAGGCATGCAAAGCCAAGGGCAACGTAAAGTAGGAAGATTAGGCAAATCCGCGTACTACCCAGAAACCCTATGCTCGCTGAAGCATCATGCGTAGCAGCTTCCTTCAACACTTGCACCAAAGTTCGCTCTGGTGTATATAAAAAAACACTATGCCGAGGTTCACCACAAATTTGTGACGTATTTTTCTCACAGATATGACGTTGCGAAATAGTTACTAAATGTATAAAAGAAAAAAACGAGAACAAAATGTTCCGCTGCAAGGCGTCGAATTAGCGACCTCGCGCTCCACAGCGTGCGACACTACCCACTAAGCTACTCAGTGGCCATACTCTGGCATGCGAATGGCGAGCTATTTATATACACCAGGCACTGCTGGCGGTCTTTCGAGCTCGACACTTCGGCAAGTTTTCGTCATTGTTAGCGAGCTGGCATGACGAGCGCACGTTGTGGGCACGCGCTCTAAAGGTCGTTGTGCCTCGCCACCCCGCTCGTGGATGTGCCCGCGTCTCTCCACATGGCGTGGTCAAAGTGCGAATAGATGATATCTTGCATAGTGGCTTCCTCGCGCGCGGGCTTATCTCGCGATTTGGGTGTTGTATACCTCTTCTGCTTCCACCGCAAAAAAAGCAGGCTTTGAAATTGCAGTGTTGAAGCCATCATGAACGTCACTTCACTCGTCACCGTGGCTGCGTTTACTGAAGGAGCACGCTGCCAACACACGAAGAAGTAAGAATGGTGACCAGTGTTCGTACTCGTCCAGGTGCATAATTTTATGTTCGTTTCGTACACCTTTCTGTTTGAGCAGCGTGCTTGAGTGTCGAGTTGTGACAGCTGTTTGTCCACACTCATCGCACGTATATGCTCCTTTCGCGCATGCTTTCTGCTTGAAGTACGTGCTGTGACTTTTGAGCTGCAGTCGCTTTTCGTGCGACATTGCAATTGGTTACTGCAGCATTCATTCCTTCGCTCTTGTGGCGAAACCATGCACAAGGAAGTTTAACTGCCTTTGAGAAGACAGTTTTCACTTGCACTTTATATCAATTTCTAAATGAAGGTACCAAGCACGTTTCTATTTTTATGGAGTCATCTGCAATTCTGTCATCATTTTCCCTGGAATACTCTTTTTCTGGCTTCTTCTCAACTACGCAATTGTCCTCCTCGCGCTGTCTTGCTTTTCGTACGCTCTAGCTATGCCATGTTCTTTTAGCAACGTTCTGTGGAAATGCCTGGATAGCCGAGTGCTTGCGAAGCCAATCTTCGGGTTGTGGTCGTGCTGGATTGAAGCTCGCCTTGTGATGAACTTTTTCCGCCGAAAGCTCTGTGTCTTTACAGCTTCACCACAAGCCGGAGCAATCACCACAAATGTTTGACAGTGAAGCTAAAAAATTGAAGGCCGTAATAATGAAGTAGAGGACTAGCAGGCCAGGCTTTTCCCTCAGGGAGTACGTGTGGCGAATCTGTGACATTGGTGGTTGCTGGTATACGCAAAGGGCTGACGGGTTTCTTTTCACAGCAAGGTGGTGGCGTTGCGGTGATGGCGTGTGTGGTTGAGGTGGTGGCATTGCTGTCTTTATCAGAAACGACATTGAATATACAACGCTGCCTGATGTTTTTGAAACAGAGTCTGTCTGGTGTAGTATCAGGGTATGCGACGTGTTTATAGTGATTGGATCTGTTTACCAGCCACCAAATAAAGATGACCCTTGCATATTGGCAATCACGGACTATATCGTTAAGCAGAGACTTCTTGACAGCAAACTGATCCTATGCCGGGACGTCAATGTACCCCACATTAAATGGGAGTCCATTACCACGACTTGTCGTGACAAAGTTCTCTGTAACGCAATGATTGACTTCACTGTATCCCAAGATTTTACCCAAGTTGTTCAAAGTCCCACCAGATGTGGTTCAATCCTGGAGCTTGTTTTCGTTACAGCCGACCTACTGAATGATGATTCAGAGTGCAAGGTTGTAAAAGGTATCTCGGATCACAATGCAGTCTTTGCCCAACTGTCTATTTAATACGAACTTAAGAAACCAGAATACAAAGTTCTTACTGATTTCTCATGTGCCAACATTGAAGGTGTACTTTCACTGCTAGCAGATCCTTATGCAAACTTTCTTCTTTCCAGCAACAGTTGTGGTGTAAATGAGTTGGTGGAACACTTTGGCACGATTGTGCCTGATTGCATATCTGAATTCGTGCCAAACTAATGCGTGAAGCGCAATCTTAAACACCCATGGTCTAACCGAGAATCAATACAGTGTATTCGTCACATAAAGCGACTACGTCGCCGATGTCGCTCCAATCCAAACCACCAATTCACTCTGTGTACGTTAAAGGCAACACTCAAAAATAAAATGCACGAAGCTAGAGATTTCTATTACAATAACACGCTGTCAACATTCATGAGGGAAAATCCGACCAAATTTTGGAAGATAATTATTCCACCCTCCAGGAGAACCTGCTCTTTCATTATTGAAAACGCGATATGTTCAGATGCTCAGATGATCTCGAAGGCCTTCAATAGTTATTTTAAGTCTTTTTTATTGCTGATAACGGCAATGTTGCTTGTTTTGTCGCACCCTCTGTATCGATAGCTATTTCGGATATTGAGTTAAGTTGCTCTGGAGTTCGTATTCTCCCTACTGAAACGTTTCGTATGATGCGGAGACCTCAAGTACGGAAACATTTAATTTCGAAGACGTATGATGCGGACTCCGCATTTTATGGAAGGACGTATGATGTGGACTCCGCATTTTACGGAGAGACGCATGAGCCGGACTCCGCATTTTATTGAAGGACGTATCATGCAGACAAACTGAAATGTGTGCATTTTACGTCCGAATCTAGTGCAAAGCAATATAATGTGTAAATTGAATAGACACCAACATCTTGAGTACATGCAATACTGTGTACAAATCACAATATTTCTTAAATATGCATGATGAGGGATTGAATCATCGGCTACTTTCTAATTGTCGTGTTGCGGAAACAAAATTAGCTTTTAACTAAAATACGTTACAAAGCTACTCAATTAACATGCTAGTGATCATAAATGGTGGTTACATTGCAACACATTAGAGCAGTGTTCTATGCAAGACTTAAAGAACTTTTAAAGTTAATATTTGCAATAGAGAAGCAATATTATACACATCAGCCCTGCTACAATCAATATATTTTTTCATTTGTCTGTATGCTTCAGCTGTGAATAGCGACATTGCAGTGTTGATGGTACACAAATGAGGCGACTACACCGTCATTTCACAAGCTCCACCTAAGCCGCAGGATGGTGGCACAAAACACAATGTAACAGAAATTTTGGAATGAAATCTTTGAACACAAATAATAATCATAGCACTGTGAAGTGTGGCGCTGTGTTTATCTCATGAACGCCTTGTGGAGATCGGCGAAATGCTGCTTGAGGCTCCGGCACCACTGTAGATTTGGGAGGTCACTGCCACAGAACTTATGTGGCTTTCATAGGCACCTGGAAATGTAAATAATTGGCACAAATAATGTCAGAGACACATGTTAGCACCTTAGTTCACATGCACAAGAAATATAACACACAGAATGAAACTGAAAATGTAAGGCACACAATCCTTCATGTTATGCATATGTGAAAAATAGAAGAAATAGGTGTATAAATTAGTTCTGCCACATTAAAGAAAACAGCATGCTTATCACAGTGAAAATAACTAGGTTGTCACGACTTTCAATGCTAGAGATAATCTATTGATATGTCCTTATAGAATTATGATTTAAATGCTTCCTGCACAGTAAAACTTTAGGAACTACCAGCGAAAGCTCTCAATGTACATTTAATAGTTCGTGCATGTACATCTGCTGCCTTTATACTATACAGTTCGTGCACAAAATTGGCATCTTGAACAATTTTGAGAGGTAAACCTATGCAAATTATTAAGGTTGAATTCACCATGGAAGCAAGCAGGATCAGGCATGTGTCATTAAAAATCTGTGCAATCCAGACAACTATAACCGAATTGCCCAGAAATAGGGGGGCAAGAGTAACAGAAATCCGGCTGCTGACCCGCAGGTCGAGGTATCGAATCCCGGCTGCATTTCTGATGGAGGCAGAAATGCTGTAGGCACATGTGCTCACATTTGGGTGCACGTTAAAGAACCCCAAGTAGTCGAAATTTCCAGAGCCCTCCACTACGGCATCTCTCATAATCATATAGTGGTTTTGGGACGTGAAACTCCAGATATCAATCAAGAATAACAGAAATAAACTGCCAACAGAAAAGTTGGGTGCATGGGCTATCTGAAAGTGCTTACACCTTACTACATACCGCCTGCTCATTCCATTTTGAATACCGATATTGAAAATAACTGCTCTATTAGGAATGTAAAAGGTAAGGTAAAACTGAATGACTGTATAAAAAGTGACCCTATTATGACATCACGTTTTCTTATAACAAAATTGACTAAGACTCTGAAATATCATTATGCAAGAAAAAATCTTCAAAAGAACAATCAAGTTTGAAGTTACAATTTTTAATATGGCTACTATGACTATAACCGAGAAATCCACCTCAACATGGCTAATGTTAGTTTCTAAGGGTTATGTTCACTAGACAATGAACTATACCACAAAAAGCACAGCTTTCAGACAAATCACCATAAAAAAAGAGAGCAGAGCTTTTTGTTATTACGTACGATGCTTTTAAAATGGTATTTTTACCTCTACTTGCCACTTTTCATCTAAGTAACTGGTGTGAAACAATTTAGCTGAAAGTGCACTGTGCCTCTAAAACCTGTTGGTTCAACCTGAATTTCTAAAAAATGGTGAAGCTTGCACTAAATTAGGCTCCACAAGCGTTGGAACAGCGAGAGTGCATGACTTTTAGGACTACTTTGGTTACTTGTGTTTTGTTTTTGGGCCTAAGCATAAAGACAAGGGCTTAATTGAATTTGGGCTAACAAACAAATGCTTTCGAAATTGCCCGAGCGTCAAAGGATGCTGAGACATTTGTTGTTTTTCCCACTGGGCTATTCTGCACCAAACATTCAAACCATACTGCCTGGCGACCATCACAGATATATAGTTTTAAAAATGATGGTAATTTACTCTTTTGAAAATAGTTATTCGCACAATAATTTTGAAGAGAAAAAAGTAGTGGTCACGTGGGTAGCTTCAGATTTTCGCGGAATGTCTTGCGGGTGTTATTTGTGAGAAAAATTTAAATGTACCGCTTTTTCTTGCCATATCAAAATTGATCTACATATTAAGTGAAGGTGCTTTTTAAAGTATTTGAAGTCGAGTAACATTAGTGCAATTTATCCGCTACATAGGCTTTGAGGAATTCAGCCATACTATTTTTTGTTTGCATTTCTTTTATGGCAATACTGCACTTTGTATGAATATTTGAGCCACAAATACTCAATCCACAGAAGTTATATTTCACGAAAAAAAGCAATGTTAGGTCCAGATTACAAATATCACTATAGAATTGTTTTTGTTCACATTGAGATGCAATTTAAACAAGGTGTTTGTCTAATGGAAAATTACTTTTATGTGTAAGTTGAAAGCAAATAAACAGTTCTTGTTATATGGCAAGTGTTATCATTACAATTTTTGTTTCAATGAGGAAAATGATTTTTGAAGTCTCCTTTGAGGGCCATGGGGAACTTTGAAACGGAAGCTGTCGTAGGTCAAATGCAGAAAATAGCCATCATTAGGAAACTTCAAAAATTAATTTATTCTTTAAAACAAAGTGTAATCATATATCTTGCCATATAAAGAGAACTACTTCCTTGCTTTTGATTTGGCAAAAAAATTGCACTAATATTACTGAGCTTCATGCAGTACACACAATCACCTTTATTTCATGCCTAGACCGAATTTGGTGTAGAAGAGGCAGTATTTTTGAAATACTTTTTTTTTACGCTTTACAAACAACAACCAGACGACATCCTGGGCAGACCAGAAGGCACTAGGTGGCCTGATATCTTGTTCTCTGCGATAGATTTTATCATGTTGCTGTTTTATACAGTAAACGAGCACAATTTTTTTTTTCAAAACACATTTAGAAAGGTTGGCAAAATTGCTGGGATGTTTGATGTGGAATAACCTCACTGCTAGCATTTACTTTCGAAGCTCAAGCTATCACCTCTCTGTTAGTGCCTTCCTTACATACAATGCCTGCATAGCAAAAAAAGAAAAGCAGGTCTGACAAGGTTCACAAGGCAAGATATTCTCATCTTGAATAAATTCATTACCATAAACAGCAGCAAAATAACATTCATTTTGAGTAGTCCAAGACACAAGCTATATACCAGTATACTAAGAGACAAGTGCAAACTTTTCATTTGATCATGTGTGGTGATAGACAGGAAGCGCTTATTGCAAGACTGATCAGCCTGTAATTAACTGAATGGGGTACAATGTACTGTTCAATCCAACACCACATAAGCATCTTTGCTACAGCAAAGCCATGAGTCATTGATTCGTGCACTAGATGGGACAATGCAAATGTAACAAAAAAGATGAAGAAAGAAAACAAAGGAAAAAAAGAAGAAAAGGGGGATGCAAAGTAGGAGCAGTGTAACACACTACTTTTAGTTTGCATCCCCCTTATCTTTCTTCTTTTTCCTTCTTTTCTTTCTTTTACCTTTTTTTGCTTCTATTACCCCCAACCTCTGACAAGAGTACACTTTGTATCATCGCAACCTAACTTGGAAGGAAGCAAGGGCTGCACTCTTCTGCGGTATAGGTTTTTTTTTTCAGACAAACATTTCCAACAGGCAAACATGCCTACACCAAAAGATGATCTCATTACTAACCCCATATAAACCAACACGCCAAGGATGATATGGTGACTTCTGAAAAATAGGTCCTCCTATCGCAACATCGGCCAGCCTGTCTGAGGCACTTCCACTGTTCACCCTGATTACCCGACTAGATGCTTCTATCTGTCGACTCGCATCTTTATTTTCGATAACACTAAGACGAGCTTACATTGATGAATACGCACAAAAGTTTAGTGATGTATCATTCACCAGATTGAGCAACTGTGTCAAAAAATTATTGATAGCTTGCTTCCTGGCTTTTTATACTAACAGTGCTTGAAGTAGCCTGAAACTGCGTAATGTCTTCTATGCACATGAGCCAGATTGACAGCGTAATGCACAACATGCTGAAAAATATTGCGAGAAACATGATAACGCCAAAATGACCAGCAACCCAAATTTCTTGCTGTACATGTTTATAAAATGTTCATGTACACCCAAATGAGGTGCTTATCATACAAGCTGAAAAAACCTACAAGTAGGGCCTTGGGGCCTTCTGTAAGTAGACGTGTAGCATTTTTTCTGAGGAGGGCTTTATACCCATAAGTGAGGAAGAAAACTCCTCCACAATGAAGAATGTTGGCAGCTATCAGTTATAGAAAAAATAATGCAGCTAATCTTTCCTGACACATCTGTACATTTAGAGAGGTGACGAAGCTTCTGTCTTTTGTGGCAGTAACTCCAACAGGAACAGCGCGAAAATTGGCACTACTTGGCTAGACAAATGTCCAAACATGCCTGCCCGACTCCCTCTAGCCATCCCGGCTGAATCTGACACATGATTTCTTGACTGCTGGCTGGACAAAACAAAAACACTGACGCACTCACAATGCACAGCGTGAAGCTCCTCTGGAGTGGTCAACTTCGTGTTCTGCAATGAAAGAGCAGCACAGTGTCCTGATAAGGCATTCCTTGCAATGGTTTTCAATGCCACACAGTGACTTTGCTGTTCCTGTCGAAGAGAGCTTGGGGAGCTTGGAGGGTGCTTGTTCTTTTCTGGGGGCTGCTGCCGCTCCTCGTTTTCTGTTCAAGGTCAACCTGCACAAAGTTGTAGACGAGGATTTTAGAGTTGTATATAATGATATACAAATTTATGGTGAACACACATTTCCTCGTGGCACACTGAGGAACTTCTTATAAAACCTAAGGCCTCGCATATGAAAACATTTACAATCGATCTGAAGATGCACTTGACTCTAAAGGAGTAAGCTTGCTATGTAGGGTAGATAAAGAAAGGTCATTCAGCACAACCACAACTACAGTTGCACACGAAAACAACATTAGCTGGTCGCTGTGGGCCGCTTTCATGGCATAGCTTAGGCTGACACTGATCGTCCAATGGTACTAAAAATATGCAAAGATTGCCTGATCGATTTCAGGCAGTACTGAAGGGTAGGGCAAAAATCTATCGTTCTACTCATGAGCAGTGCACATAATTCAACATCAGTGCCAACCCATTCGGCTAAAAATTTTGATTAGGATTTCTTCATTAAAGAGACTGACAAGTCACCAGAATGTGTGATTGGAGGTGGAAATCAAAAATTGTGAATTGAACTGCATTCTTTTTGCAACTGGAGTGGCATTTCCTTTTAAGATTGTACTGAAAGAGCCTAAAAATTATTATGTCATGCAGCCTGTTTGTTTACTGCAAATTATTTGATACTTTAACATGCAAAAAGATTAGTGGTCAAAGTTACAGCTTATATCCATATTACCTGTGCGAACATTATTCTGTGCTGCCTACGCAGAGGAGTCAACCCTCAAAAAGCAGCACTGTCACGGTGGCAAACAGTGCGAAATATGTGCATTTCACACGCACATGAAATGCATGCTTTCGCAGCAAACTGCAATACACAAACATATAAAGCTGTTATGCGGACCTCCCACTGTTTGCTGCCTGTGTTGTGTGACACTTCATAGCAGTCAGGCACCCGAAAATTTTTTAAATGTTTCCAGCACTTTCTATGTTACCACTAGATGTACTCATGAAAGGCATGTCAAACAAAAAGAAACAAGCCCCGAAAATTCTCTTTTTTCACTGCATGTTTATACGATCAGACCAGTAAGCTTTCTATTGCAGAAAGAAACAGCTACTATGAAAATTGATATTCGGTCCCATTAACTGCTTTATGCTTTAAGCCATGTTATTATGTTGAATGGGTGTCCTGCTTTGCACGGTCTGGTCTGCATGAACTCTGGAACCTGGCACCATATAGGTTGAAAGACACACAGAGTTTGAGACAAACCTAGTTTTCCGTGGAGCATCCTTATGCACTATAACAACACATCTCAATCTAGTTAGTTGATCAGAACGAGGTGAAAACAGCTCGCACTTTAAAAGCACGGGCAGAAGGAATGACGCCTGCACCTAGTGCTCTCTGTACATTCTCGTTGAGGGTGCAGTTTTCACCTTATCCTTATGCAGTTTCGCATTTATAAAATTATTCGCTGCATATTCTTTGTGACAATAAAGTGTGTGATACCGTCATAAGTAGCCCATGTAATTTATAAAAATAGAATTCAAGATAGCTCCATTCAAAAATAACAAAGTGCATCCAGCACCATGTGCTGTAGCCATTTTTGGGCAAGTGGCAGATTGATTTATTCTTCAAAACATATCTTACTTGTAGCCACTACAAGAGCTAACTCATACACTGGCACATTCTGTTTGTTCAGAATATAAGGTACCTTTTTTACACTAGAAAATCTGCAAGAAGAATAGTAGTGTTGTAATTGTGAAAAAAGAAAAGTAGAAGGAAAAAAGATAACCTTCCCTGGACAGGGACCAAGCCTGCGAACTTCGAATAACATGTCCAATACTCTAACAACTGAGCTACCATGGCGGCTATCCCCCTTCCATTTCGTACGGTATATATGTGCACTTAATCATGGAAGAGTCAGTCAGCGCTGCCTGTTACCATTATGGCGAGTGTTGGACACCTTTTTTGCCTACTGGCAATCGCATTACGAGAACTTTCAATATCCCTATACTTCTTTGGCAGCATTATGCATCTGTTAGTTCTCAGAAAATCTGCTAGTCACAGGAAGTGGCAATGGTTCGCCCTCCCACATTAATGCATGTACTTAAACACACGCACAACTGATCAAAAAAACAAGTCACACACCGCTAAGATTACTGAGATTCACTGTTTCAGATTCATGAGTGAAGGAAAGAACTATAAATTTAAGGGTTCGTTGTCTTTGTTGAACACATTATAATGAGAACTAGCTGACAATGATGCCAAAGAAACTATAGGTGATGTTATAAAAAATAGCTTTAACTAAATTGTGAAAAGAAAAGTGAACGAAAACGTAACTTGGCAGCAAGTTACTAATGGGTTGATTTTTCTGACAATTGAATTGACATTACTTTTTATAACATCCCTATATTTTCCTGGGTAATGTTGTCGGGTAATTCTTAATATTAGAGTGGTGAGTAGGCTGACAAAGAAAGGATATGGCATTGATACTTGTTTTGAACACCTAATAGTTTGAGGACCGTAAAAGAGCGGAAGCTGCTTTGAGTAGACCAGAATATTTAGTTGGAGCAAAAAAAAAGTACACACATTTTACCAGGCTTTCTAACACATTTTGAGACATAAAAGTGTATGCTGCCAGTAATGTTAAGTACCATTACTTTTGTCACACTATGCACTGTAGCAGGTGTAGTTAGAGTGGTGATAGTTAAGCATTAATCAAGCACAACACCAACTGCGTTCACATCGATGGTCGCGTATTTTAAAAATAAACCTGCTGTATAGCAAAAAAACTTAGAGCATTTAGGATTTTATCCAAATCAAGTTATACCGACTTGGTAAGCAAACAATTTGCATAAAATCAAAAGGCATAAAGTGATTCATGTATTATAAGTATGCGAACAATTTAGGCAACGCAGGGCAAAGTGACAACAGTTCTATTAAAAACCCCTCTCATTATAACATGCATAAAAATATTTATAGTGCATGTAATATCGAGACTACTAGACTGTCTATTGACCTTTTAGAAGAAGGGTATCTCCTTTACGTTCAAGGGGCAACCATTTAGCCTTGTCCTGAGCTTTTCTGTGAATACTTCCTGAATTTCAGATATCATCATGATTGATTTACAGTGAACAGATTTTGCTTACGCATTGAGACCTAGTTCAGTATGTAACTGCAATAAAGGGTGCCAAACCACCTCTAATTATTTTTTTAACATTTCAAGCCAATGTGTGCAACGACTTCAGAATAGTGTCCTGATCAACAATGACAACTGCAGCAGGACAACTAGCTATGGGTGCCCAAAAGGAACTAAAAACAATACCTTTACCTCTTTGAGCCTTTCGGAAGTGTTCAGCTTCTCAGTGCTCACCTTACAACCTTTTTTTAAATACGTGTTTGTGTGGCCACTGTTCTTGCTCCTAGCAAAGTGAGGAGGAGCACATGGCAAGAAGAGACAAGAAAGAAGCATAGCGAAAAAAGCGAAACAAGCGAGGACCTCTTTTGTATCGTCCAATATGTGTAACATTATTATTGCGACAACATATAGAAAAATTATCACGGCTATGCATCGATTGCAGAGTCATACACAGCTGCAACACCACGACTAAATTTCAACCCTGTGTTGGTTTAGGATTCCTTTATAGTGGCAAGCTAAAGATATCTGCATTTGTTCGACACATATTAAGATGCAGTGAAATGTGATATGATAATCTCATTTAGAATGCACGTCATATGGCTTCATTGTATATGTGGCCACAAGTAACTCTGGTTGCAAAGCAAAAGGCACAGCCTAAACAGACGTCATCGACCACTCCAATCTGAACTTGTCTTTGCTACTTGCCCATTATCATCACAGCAAAAAATGAACAATTGAATCTGCTATAGATCTGTGCAAGCTTATGCTAAGCACCAAGTATGAATGGTGTTTTGTCATTATTGAGATCAGTTATTTGTTCAAGAACACTTGCTGTCAAACACAAATACATTGCTGTCAAAGCATCACGACTCAAATATAAAGCAAAGAAGTGTCTCTTTGATTGATTGATTGATTTGTGGGGTTTAACGTCCCAAAACCACCATATGATTATGAGAGACGCCGTAGTGGAGGGCTCCGGAAATTTCGACCACCTGGGGTTCTTTAACATGCGCCCAAATCTGAGCAGACGGGCCAAGTGTCTCTTTCAAAAAAATTAATTACAGGCCACAAGGTGCAAGAGAAATATTTGATATACATAGGATGTAAGGCACACACAAGAGTTGCTGCCTTATTATACTTTTCCCTGTGTTGAAACCTGCTAGCTTTAATCACCCAACACATCTGTAAAGATGTCATGAAAACACCAAGCAGCTGATGCAGCATGGTTGAACACAAGTTCAGGGATACCACCATTCATGTTGGCTAAGCAGTCCTACAGCCTCCACAGTCCTGCAACCATTTGTAAGACAAATATAGTTCTACCCAAAGTTCTTCGTTTACAGACACACGTGCAAGATGCATAACCACTCTATAGGAAGTTTGCATGATAATGCGCTGGGTAGCAAAACAGATGCCAATATCAAGTAGGTATCCCGGCCTGCCGCTTCTTTCTTTTCGTTCTTAAAATTAATCAATCCATGGTTAATAAATGTTCCCCCAATGTGAACTGTACTGGCAGTCCGTTGAAGAATTGCAATGCATTTCAAACACAATCCAATTCATGGCAAGTAAGCATGCAATAGCGTTTTGTCAGCTGTTCAAGAAAACAGCATGAAGTTCAGCTAAAACCTATGTTTTTTTTATAAACACCATTCAATTTGATATAAAAGTTGTGAGAATTATGTGAAAAAACACGAATTTATGTTTAATCAATGATTACTTATATTGTACTGATATGAATGCAACTAACTGAATATGAATCGATAATTTTTGCTTGGCCATTTCCAGTTATGACCACAATCGCACTTGCCAGCTGCATCTTGTCCAAAACAGCGGCAAGCTAGGCTAGTTTCTGTAGGTGAGCAGTAATGAACAGTGCAAAGTAATAACGAGAAACACCAGTAACAACAGTATGGGGCAAGCATAGACTGCCAAGTGTATAAATTATTGCACAAAAGTTCGCCTGAATATCAGTCAGACAACTCGTGTAAACGAAGGTCCAGTTGGAAATGAACAAGTTACGAAATCAACAATGTCTGCTTTCTCTAACAGGACCCTCATTCACATGAAGTATGCAGCGATAGGCGCCTACCGAGGTACGTTACAGCATGATGTCACTGGCACACGTAAAAGGTGTGGCTCGAAAAACACTCCCACTGGTGGCTCAGCCAGGTACAGACGTGCGGTGTTTGGGGCAAGTTTTAATTTTTCAAAGCTTACACTTCATGTTACAATGTCGACACTAGCTGTAGTATGTGTCAGCAAACATCTAGCTGTGTGATAAAATATTTGCCACGCTGTCTGTTTATCTTGAAGAAGTGAACACACGTTCCCTGATCACGTAAGGTCACGTGAGGAACAGCGGCACAGTCTTCAAAAACGTGCACTGTTGATTGTGGCATGTAGAGTGCATTGACAGGTATTGAGAATATCGGTTCAACTGAGAATATTCTGTGTGGTGTGTGCAGTGTCAATACCAATGTGTCTTGTTTGCGAAGACGTTAGCACTCGTGGCAGGGACCGGTCGTTGAAAAAAACTTGATTGGACACTTTAGTCAAGGTAAATATGCACTTGACGCGACCATCTGCGAGTGGGTACAGCTCAGTGTTTGCGCTGTGTGCAGAAAAAAATACATGGTCACCGGGCTGGAAGATACCATTTGCTGAAGCTGCATGTATGAATCGCCCCGATGAGTACGCAAGCCCAATAAAGGTATAACTCGTTTTATCGAAGGCCTCATATGTCTTCATGTAATAAGCAGAGATTCTTGTTTCACATATACTCAGTACCTTTACCGCTCGATATTTATGAAGTGACAATGCACACTACAAGTTTGTGTGTTAGATCCTAAGGGAGCAATGTAAATATGCAAATAAGTTGTTGGTGTCAGATGCGGAGATGTAACTGCACAAAAGATTACATATATATTAGGCTACAGGTTTAGAACCGCATACATATCAGTGGTCTACAAGGAACGCCACCAACAACTTCCTTGCCAACCAGCCCTTGCACAGAGGGAGGGAATGGCTGGCACGGTGCTCGAAGTGACGTCAAACTATTTTCAAATCTAGAGAGGTTTTTTACTTAGGCAACATTATGCACAATACATTTTTTATATGCAAAACTGTACTCGTCCCACATTGATCATACTGATGTCTTTTGTTCTTACTTTGTGCTGTGAATTACTAGGCATTTAGTCATCATGATCTTTAAAAGCTAACTTCAGTGTTCTCTTTCATATTGCTGACAACTGTGTCGTTGCATAAATTGGGCAAAAAAGCAACACAGAAAGGCTGTCACAATAAATACACCAACATGTGTATTCTCCTGCAAACAAAAGTTGGCACTTGTCCTGTCATTACCCGTCTTCCTTCTCTCTTTGCCTTGTTTGTGCTGAAACAGCCATACACCTCCTGAGTTAGATGAGAAATATTAACGCATGGAAACTATAAGTGCTTGCATCAGCAACAACACAACAGCGTGATAACCGCACCCCTGCCACACAGCAGCGAAACATATTTCGAACATGCTGGCAATGTATTATTTTATAAAAAGCAAATCTGGCAGATTACAAAATCTCACATTGTGCATGCGAGTTTTCTTCAAAGTCAGGCGTACAATGTAGGTGCTGGCCGGTACATTACTAGTTACAAGCAAAGGCGTCTTGCTGGTACACATACAGATTGCACTAACACCTCTCTCTCTACACTAGGCACACGCATTATATCTTTTAACAAGCATACACCACTGGTTAGGGGTATATTAACGCTCTACTGTGAACGTATGCTTATCAACCCACTTAGGCGGTTGGCTAGGTGAATTGAGCCAAGTTACAAATTGTATCGCCCGCGAACGCGGAGAAGATGCTGCTTTGCATCAAATGGCACCGCATGCTTCGTTTAATCAACTACGTAGCAAGCGCCGTGTGCGTCCTCCTCACTACATTGCACTTATGAAAAAATTGATCCCCATACACATGCATGTTGCCGCAGTTGTCGCGAATTAGCTCCAGTAATGCCGCGCCGATGCACCATGGCTCTGCTGGGGTTAGCGTTGTCAAAGAACCCCAGGTGGTCGAAATTTCCGGAGCTCTCCACTACGGCGTCTCTCATAATCATATGGTGGTTTTGGGACGTTAAACCCCAAAAATCAATAAAGGCGAATCGGCAACCGCATTCGCAAAGGTGCGTAAGCTTGCCGTTTCACGACGCCTCGTTCGAGTGCGGCAACACACACTTGCACTGAGCGGCATACTTAGTCTACATAAAAAGTGTCCCCCTTACCTTTAGTTTCTTTCACACTCTCCCGAGGGAAGCGACCACAGGCGTCAGCCGTCACCTCGGAGTCCTTCGAGCGCCCGCACAACCCGCCGATTCCTTGGACGACTCGCATTTGATCCGCACTCGAACAACCGCGGGAATAGGGCGCAATCTTAGCACATCACACGAACGAAGAAACGGCGCTTCCTTGCGTAAACTTAACATTTCGCGCTCTCATGTGTAGCAGCGCGAACACATGAGAGACGCGACGAAACGGCATGCCCACGGAAACAAAGAAGACAAACAACATGTGGCTTTAGCTGTGAATTGATTTGACTTCGATATCTGTGTGAGGAAAAAAAATATCTGTCGCTGCTATAAACTCAAAAAGAAAATGTATGTTATCTGGCAAAATTACTTAAAAAGTGATAAACGGTTATTCAAAAAACAAGTTACAACCTATGAATATTTTCGCAGGTCTTTGTTTTGTTTTTGTTCTAGCAGACGACAGCCTCCTACTGCTTCTACGACAGACGTAGTGCGGTTTTACGTTTGGTGCGTGTCGTCGACGCAAAGCTCTATTGTAGTCATGTCAGAGTTATCAATTCTCAATGAATCATAAGATGACTACAAAGCAGTAACGTTTTAACATAGTGCAGTACGCAATCTTTCAAGGAATGACATTTCTTTGCTCTGAAGCAAATCGAAGCAAGCAGGCCGGCGCAATCAGCTGATGTCGCCGCTACGCGAGGCATGGTCGTGCGCAATAGCGTCGCGCCCCGCGCTCGATTTGTAATCAAGCGATAGAGCTACTAAGTGGAGTACAGCTAGTTGCAGGGATTAATGGCGTATCACTCTAATTTCCTGTGGTGGCTGACTCAATCGCAAGAGAGCCCCGGGAAACAACCTTCAACTGCTCAAGCTTGTGTGTGGGTGTAAAAATACTTGTTTTCATCCGCGACGGGGTGGCAATCTATAGTTGAAAGACATGCGAAAAGCATGTGGCGTATATACAGTCACAAAACATATGCACACAACAATAGATACGATCGCATATCGGACATAAATATGCCAACACATAGCGTCTAAACAGCAAATTTATATATGGAACCTAAACACTTAGACATCCTCTTCTGCGATTAGCTTAGCAAGCTAACGCACTTAGTTCACGTACGCTAGCCCAACTATGTGGCGCAGGTTCGATTCCAGGGAGGTCTCAATTTTTGTAGTTTTTTTTTCAACGTTCTTTATGTACTGCTATCTTTTCTAATGCGTTAGGTACTAAAACAAAATAAAAGCAGTATTGCGTTCAAGTACGTATGTGGGACTGTGTTTTTTGCGCAACAGTTATTAGTATTTTTTTATCTTCATTATTACATTTTTTATTTATTTCATAATATATTAAAATTAAGGACTAAAGGGAACATTGGGTCTGCTTGATTGTGAAGGGACTCGAGAAGTGAGAAAACTGAAACAAAAAAATTTGTTTGAGAAAAAACAGAGCATTTCACAGCCAGACCAGCTTCTTCAAGGGTAGGCCCTAGATACGCGCGAGACTTGCTAATGACTCATCTCAAGCTGTGGCAGTTGATGGAAGGCAATATCACCGAGAAGCAGTTTCAAAATATATTTTGGTTGATGTTTTTTGATTCCTCCAAAATAAGGGCTGCACAATTAAATCGAGCCAAACCAAAAACTGCGGGCACGAAGTCATGAGACAGAAAATAAATAATGTTCATTGTTTGAAAAATTGCCCTTAATAAAAGGAAGACTTAAGGAGTGCTACATAGCTTAACTCACAGTAGGAATTTTATATAAACATATAGATAATTTAAAAAGGACAATGTTGCACACACAGACATTTGTAAAGTTTCTTTGCAGCACAGTCGAAGCATCTGTGTAGAACTGAAGCATCAAGAGAAGCTCATGCGTCCTCACTTTATTGTGCCTCACATAGCTTGTATGCGTCCATGCAGCCATGGTATATTTTAAAGCATTTGTTTCACCTATAATCTTCTTATTCATTAAAGCTGGACCATAAGTTGTGTCTTATGTAGCACTACAATTGAAGCGCAATCTGCATGGTGGTCTGAAACAATGCTTTTGAAGATCTCAAAACGACCCAGCTCTATACACGACCATCCGTGCAGCAATGATAAGCACCATTATGTGTCCGTACATATCAGTTGTGCTCTCATACCTAATTATTTTTCTGACCACTCCCTCTGCCCCTACCTCGTTTCTGTCGTGAAGCTGTGGCAAGTTGTGTATAGCTGTATTTATATTGTAGGAGCACATATACTATCAATAAAAATTATTTTTAGGCTACATGCAATTAGTTTTCATAGATTTTCATTTTTTTTGTCGGTGCTCAGGAGAGCTAAGCTCATGGTCGATATTTTAAAACGACATTTCTCTTTGTTAATCAGAACAGTTTCATTAATATTGACAAGTTCATTCACACTAAATTTAGTTCTCATTATTATTGTTTCTACCGAAAAACGAGCCCTTGAAGTTATGCTTTTCTTGCTTGATTTGTTTTCGTGTGACAGCATGCAAGTAAAATGACAGTTATTGTCATTTCTTGTGAATGACACAATTTCCGTGTGACAGACTTTAGCACCTGGTCATCTGCAGAAGTTGTATTCATTCTGGAAAGGGGCGAACAGCGGTGACTGACAACACAGACTAGCCTGCGTTATTCTTTTGTACTATATATGTCACTGCGCATTTATTTATAACTATATAAAGCACGGATTTCCTGCTGAAAATGTGACAACAAATGTAGATTTTCCACATTTTTGCAACAATCCAAATGCCTTTTATACACTATTGCACATTGTCCTAAGCACCTTACAAAACCTGTGTATTTTCGTAAGACCTTACGTTCCGCATTTTTCTTATGAAAGCTTCTGTACACTCTATACACTTTCCTTATCCTTCCATATCTTCTATAATTAACTCTCCGTATGCTCCATAAATATCCTTATCTTTCCATATTTTCCATAAAACTCACTCCATCCACGCCATAAAACTTCCTTATCCTTCCATATACTCCATAATAAGCCTTCCATATATGCCACACATTTTCCTTATCATTCCGTATACTCCATAGAAACCTTTCCGTATACGCCACACAATTTCCACATCTCTCCATATATTCCATAAGAAGCCTTCCGTATATGCCATACAACTTCCGTATATTTCCATAAAACTCCATATTTTTTCCGTATGTAGCATTAGGAAATGTTACAGAGTCCATATATTTTCCGTAAGATTTCATACGGAACGTTTCAGTAGTGCTCTTACTCAACCTAGATATTACTAAAAGTACTGGCCCGGACGGTATCCCTAACGCTTTTCCGAAAAAGTAGTCTGAGTGGTGTGCACGATACCTCATAATTATATTCCAGAAATCGCTTGACTCCGGACGGCTCCCACAAATTTGGAAGATCGCAAATGTTGTTCCTATTTTCAAATCGGGTAAGAAGGAAATAATTTCTAACTAAAGACCAATTTCATTATTATCCACATGCTGCAAGCTATTCGAGCACATCATTCACAAGCACATTATTCAATACCCAACTGACAACAATATATTTTCAGAGCATCAGCATGGTTTCCGCAGTGGTTTTTTGACTGTCACACAATTGATCGAATTCACACATGAGATCATCTCATAACCAAATAACCACAAACAAGTCGATGTCCTTTTTATTGATTACTACAAAGCTTTTAACAAGGTATGTTATAAAAAACTTCTGCTCAAACTTGGTAACCTTCTTGCAGGCCCAATGCGGACAAATCACTTGTTTCGATTGCAGATTATTTGTACCTGAGGAGACAGTTTGTTCGCTACAACCATGAACAGTCGTCACAAGCTCATATAACCTCATGTGTTCCACAAGACTGTCTTGGGAGCCCTTTTATTTAAAATTTACATTAACGAGGTCACTCAGGTTGTCATTAACATTCCACTTAAGCTTCGCCTATACGCCGATGTCTGTGTATTGTATTCCAATGTACGTAGCGTCACTGACCAAGTTTTGTTGAATGATGTGTTTTCTTCCTTTTGCGAATGGAGTAGAACTTGCCAAATGGAGCTTAATTTTCAGAAAACTGTGACAATAACTTTTACAAATGAAAAGGAGCCATTGCAATTTAGATATGGCAACTCCAATCACACACTGGAAAAAGTTCAGTGGCAAAGACACATCGACCTCATTTCTGCGAAATCACTTAACAAACTAGGTTACTTAAGAAGAATGCTAAAGGGCGCCACAAAAGATTGCAAGCTTATAGTCTTCAAATCACTGGTCAGGCCTTTTTTTGCACATGTGTCTGTTGTGTGGTCACCACATATTTCAATTCACATAAATAAAATTGAGGCCAACCAGCGAAAAGCGATAAGATTCAATTTTAGCCGTTATGACCGTTATTTCACCCCTTCTGAGCACTACTATGCTTTATTGCTAAACTGTTTAGAACACAGGCGTATGTCTCATCAGCTTACCGTGCTACATAACATCGTGCACAATTCCGTCTGCATAGCCACACCCCTTTCGTTCACCAATCATCCTACCCAAGTGACTCGCCGATACAATCCGTAGAACATTGTGCCATTCAGATGTTTTATTGATTGTTATAGATACTCTTTTCTTTCGTGCACAGTTGACACTTGGAATAATCTGGACGCTAACTTCGAACGACTACCACTTGCGCTGTTTGTTGAACAAGTGTCCAATTAAGTAAATTGATGTTCTTAATTTTGCTGTTATTCCTTTGTTTGATTCTTTATTGTTTATTGAACAGGTGTATAAATATGCAATTTTGTATATATTTTTATTCTAGCTGTTTTTGTTCGTTTATTGTAACCACTCCTGCAATTTCTCAAACATTACATAGCAGTATCTGCAGATAAATAAGTAAAAAATAAATAAATAAAACTTCTACGTTGGCCTGATAATTTCATTGATTGATATGCTGGGTTTAACGTCCCGAAACCGCTATATGATTATGAGAGATGCCATACCACTATGGATTCTTTACAGTGCGCCCAATTCTGAGCTTACGGGCCTATAGCATTTTTGCCTCCATCGAAATTGCACCCGCCAAAGCCGGGATTCCATTGCACAGCTTGCGTGTCATCAGGCGTGTACTGTACCACTAGACCACAGTGGCGTACACTAGCCTAAGCAAGTCGTTGACAAGACAGTCTATTACCCAGCTGCAGCATCCAAAATCAAAATAAATGAAGATTAAAACAAATTACAGTTTTTAGTGGTGGGGTTTAAATCTGTTTTTTCTTTACATGAAGGTTGGTCTCGTGCATACTCTGCCACGCGTCTTCAAGAATTAGGCACAAAAACTACGAACACGTTATCTTGCCAAATAAAAGAAATGAATTCTACTAAGGATGAAAAAAAAACTTTATTTATAAGCGTTTCAGTGATCGCTTCATTTAAATGTTTGGCGTTGGTGAGCTAAAGGTGACTAGCTGGATGATGCGTAAAGCCAAGATTATATTCGTAAATTTCAACAAACTTTGATTTCGAAATATTCCTTTTCTCAGTGGCATTTTATTTCACAGAATAGTCTATTCAAGGGGTAATATATTCGGTGAATAAATGATGGGCCCAGCATAAAACACGGATGCCGATTCCACTCGAAAACAGCCTTGTAATAACACAAGGGCTGACAAAGATAAACAAAAAGAATGGAAAGGAAAACAGTAGTTGGGGCAAACACACGCTAAGAATTGCTCTCCCGCCATTTCCCAATGCATAAGAATCAAAGGTGTTATGTCTTACCTGAGTCATTTATCGGGCCTTCTATAAGTTTCGATTGCGACTGATTTTTGCATAGCATTTGGATTAAGGTCTGGTTCACGCAGAACGTTCCCGGCCCGTGCAAATCTGACGACATCAAAACGAAAAATGCTTGCAGCTGCACAGTCTTAAAAACTTCTGTTGATGGTGTTCCAAAAAGATTTAACCAATCTAGGACCTACTTTGCTTACGTAGATCAGGTAAAACGAATTGATGCACTGGTTTTAACCACAAAAAGCTACCTCCAACGCCTCCTGATAGTGGTGTCACTATCTATTTCAAGGAAATGGGCTGTGCGAAAACTGTAGAATGTAGACCACCAGATTCTATTTTCTATTGAAGCTTGTGAAGTTTATATTAAAAATTGTTAAATCATGGGCATACAAACCCGTATTAAAGGAAAACGAATCTCATTTTCACAATAGCAATGCTTGTTGTATAGTGATACGTGGCAGCTCGTACAATGTATATTAGTGTTTGGGAGCTATACCAACACTTGATGTTCATATACTAGTGTTAATGCATAGTGTCATATCTCAATCGTGACGACTTACGCTCGTGATCATGATTTAATCGTTACAGCAGCTGCAGGTGTCCACGTATACGTGGACACAACGCATTGTTCATCTCATCTAAACATGACATAAACCTAGTCATATAAAACACCAGTACACAGTATACGCGCATTCATGGTGTCATCAATTAGGGAAGAAGCACACACGGTGTGCGCTCCAGAGTAGTAGGATAACCTGCGGTTCGAGTCCCGACAAGGGAGGTTTTTTCTCGTTTGGTTGCGCTACCTTTATCCACGTCATATGAACGATAAAATAACGTGACTAAGGTCTAGGTGAGCTTTGGTATTGATTGATTTTAACACAAAAGTGTGCAATCCCGGGGTCAACAACCACTTTGCTGACATACTTTCATCACGAAAGTGACGTTGAAAATATATGCTGAGAGCTTACCAAGAAAAAAAAACAGAAGACAAAGATATTTTCCAAAGAATCAAACCAGCAACCTCTCGCTTCTCAGCGTGCAGTGATAACAACTACGATACAGATCGTACATTTTTTTGCTTTATTGTCAGCTCATAAGAGCGTACAATAAACTACCAGTATAACAAAAACAAGCAGTGAAAGTCAGACGCTAACTAAAATTTTCGAAGTGCTGCAAAGGGTTCTATGCCCGACAACCACTCAGGTATATTGTTCTGAGTTTTCTGCAGCTAAAATCTTCTGAGTTTTCTGCCATACATTCACGGAAATACATTCGCGTAAACCGGGCACCATGATCGCAAAAAAATTTTGCCATAAGGGCTCGCCATGATCAGTGAAGGCCACATTGCATAATCAAATGAAAACGCATTACCTCTTTGTAAACTATTGGCAGAAATCTTATACTACAAAAATTTCAAGGCAATTCCTCCTGGATCGTAATTTCAAGTTCATCCTAAGAGTGTACTCCTTCCTAAAAATGTTAGAAAACAAGTTCTATAGTGTGTGGTTTTTCTCAGTTAAGGCAATTCGTCCCCCGAGGTGAGTAAGAACCACAGTCGGCTTCAAATGTCCTGCCAGATAATGTACCTGCATGAAGCTCGAAAAGGACTTTACGGCAGGAGTCATTTGCAATCTTTTCACTCGTTCAAGCACATCTTGCCCTTGACCTCCAGTGTACATGGCATGGTACAGGGGTTCAGGTAAAACAACATCACACACATCCTTGTACAGCTTTTCGCGAGTCACTGAAAAAATATTCATTGAAAAATCTAACAGAAAGAAACCGTACACTTAGAATAACCTCATAATATACCCGCAGACACCTCCAGTCATGTCAGTTGTGCTGACCACATATTAGGGTAGAGCCCACATATGTCTCAATTGGCACACTGTACGTAATGAAGAATCCCTTGTGTAGCGAAAACAAAAAGAACATATTTATGAATCGGTGCGTGAAATATATGGTAAACCCACCACTCCATGTTTAACTCTTCAAAACAGAGTGTTTCGACTGAATCTTTCTTAGTTAGAGGCCAACGCGAACACTGCGATCATGCGTTGGAGCTTCTGTATGTTCGTTCTTGAACAGTTCGATACTTGCAACACATACCAAAGTTTTGAGGCAAAGAAAAGATTTCAGACAGTTGTCCTTGAGAACACTAACAGTTGATTAGCGCCGCTGCGGTGGTCTAGTGGCTAAGGTACTCGGCTGCTGACCCGCAGGTCGCGAGATCAAATCCCGGCTGCGGCACCTGCATTACCGATGGAGGCGGAAATGTTGTAAGCCCGTGTACTCAGATTTTGGCGCACTTGAAAGAACCTCACTGGTCGAAATTTCCGGAGCCCTCCACTACGGCGTCTCTCATAATGAAATGGTGGTTTTGGGACGTTAAACCCTACAAACCAATCAAATTATCTAACAGTTGATTAGCGTTGCATCTATTGACTTTTGTCCACATATCTTTCGCTTGTTCGTGCCAGTAGTGTTCGTTATTTTTATAATATTCCAGTGGCGCGCCAACGTACTTGACAGGTGTGGTCACCCACTAAAAGTTGGCAAAGTAGTCTGGTCTGCACGACCACTCTCTATACCAGAGGCCGAGTCACTTTTCCCAGTTTACTAGAGTGCCAGTTGCATTGTTAAACTTTTTAACTACAGTGATGGCAGGGGTAACACTATCTTGAGCGGTACAACAAACAGCCGCAATGTCTGCATACGCCAGAATTTTACCTTCCGACTTGGTAACCTAAATCTATGAATGCTGCTGTTTTGAGTTATTGCTAAGAACAACAATTCTATATATAATCTGAACAGTAGGGTTTTCAGCAGGCAGTCCTGACGGATGGAACACTTTATGTGAATTGTATCTCCTAGCGTCTTGTTGATTACCAGATGGGTGATGCAATTTTGGTGTGCAAGAGATACTCCATCTCGGATCATGGAACCAATGCTTACATGGTCAAGATCGGCTAGCGGAAGGTTGTGGGAAACGCAATCAAAAACTTCCTCGAGATCAATCTGTAGAATGGCTACATCTGCTTGATTGGCATCTCACCAATCAAGCACACAGTGCATCTTGTGTACATTAGTCACAATGGAGCGTCCCATAATTCTGCATGTTTGGTGGGGCCCTATCGATTCTTTGATTACACCCTGTAGTCACCGTGCAAGTACTTTCAATAAAATTTTCTAATCACACTTATTGAAACAGGCCTATACGAAGAAACTAATTTTAACTTCGCAGACTGTTCCTTCTTAGGTAATCAAACTCTATGTGCTTCACTGAAGGACCCAGGGAGGCCATTATTTTTTTAAACCTGATTGGAGGCATGTGTGAGTATTTGGAAAGATTCATTTTTAAATTCCTTTTAAAACGAAGCACAAAGGTCATCCGGCCCGGGAGATTTACCGCAATTTATTTTCTCTACATACCTTTTTACTTCACTTCCGTTGATGATTAGGATAGCTCTAAAGCTGATTTGGTGTCATCAGATAACTTCAGCATTCTGGTAAAAGACTCTCACTTATATGCCCCTGCATCAATGGGCGTAGCGGCGAAGAATGCTTCGTAGTGTTTACCACACGAACGCGTATCCTACGTTCTCGTTGTCTGAAAATACGATAATACTGAATTAAGTGTAATCTATATAATTTCGTCTGGCATCACTCTTCTCTTATCCAAGCTCTCCCTTCGTCGGGCGATCATTCAAAATCAATGATGTTGCTCTGGTTCTCACTAACACTCCGCTATAGCTTTCCTCCTCATATACCTCTATCCTCTGTTCAATACTCCGCAAATTATCTGCATATACTCCGGGTTTCCACATTCAAGAGCTGTTAGCCTCAAAAGTGTCCGTCTAAGCTCTTTCTTGTTCTTTTTAGATCAAAAAGTCAAAACACTGAATCTCTCTGTTGCTTTTATTTTGATTCGCTGATTGAATAGCTCCCATTTTCCTCCTGTTTTGTCCATACGCTTCATGTCAATACTAATAATTTCTGGTTACATAACTATTATAATTATATTGTAAATATAATTATATTATATCAAGTATAATACTATTAATTCAATACATGACTCGAAACGTAAAAGGCTAGATTTCAGTTTCAACTGTTGCCGAGAAACAGCATTCCTTTCTTTGTCCCAATCCTAAAATATTCAAGACAGTGATAAGAAAAAAAAACAGGGACAACGTTGTAACTGCTATATTGAGCTATCGCATCCGCAGCGAGGTAAAGTCAGTCCAATCGCGCATTACTTGCGCCCAGACAGTGTGTATACTTCACATCTCAGTATCTACACAGGCACTCCGCTACATCTACTAATTCGTATTCAATAAACTCCTGTGCCAGGTCATCACTGATTTTGTCTTTAAAATTGCGACTTCTGGGTCTCTCACTTTCAATGAAAACACAGTTGAAATCCCCAACCAATAAGAGTTTCTACCAGTACACGTATGCTGTCGTAAATTAAAAAAAAACTACCGCTTTCCTGGCCAATAGTTGCAGCGTAAACGAATAAATTGCGATATTCCATGTCACAATTAACAATATCACACCATACTACTCGGCCTGACGAGCATGGAAAGACATTTTCTATGAGTAATCCTTGAAGTTTTTTTATGAAAGAGAACACACCCCCCATATGTACCTATGACATGGCTCACAGTCGCAAAATACCGTGACGTAAACTTAAGCGCCATGCTGCGAGTCTCCTCCTGTACTTCAAATTTCGTCTCCTGCACTGCAAGTGCATTCAGATTTTTTGCCAACAGTCATCAATACCATCAGCTTCGCTTCTTATTTGAAGCTAAGCCTTTAACGTTCAGAATGGCGAAGCTAAATGACACTTGAGGCGCCATTTCAACGAAGTGAAAAAGTTAGGCCGGGAGAATGGCGCTTATGTTGCATGTCGAGCGCTACGCTAGACATCTCCGGGACCACCCGACCACCCATTTTCACTACGCAGCGGAAGCGATTTGTTCGCACTTTTCTTGTCCGCGCTGCGACTAGCCTTTGCTCCAATGCTGGTGCGTCTACCAGCCGACGTCTTTGCTGGTGGTTCTTCCATGCTGCTTGCGCTGTTTCTGTCTCCCATCTTCGCAGGTTCTTTCAATGGTCTTTCAGTGGCGGGAACGGCACTGTCAGTCGAAGTGACGCCGCTGGCTTTACGCGCGTCTCCGTCAGTCTTTATGTAAAAAGTGACGTTGCAAGAGGCACCATAGACTACACGGTCCAGTTTCCACACAGGAACAGACTCTCTGGTGACTTCACAGTTTGCCTCTGTGATTGTAATGTAAGCCGCGTCAGTCGATACAGCTGCAAAACCTTGTAGTGTGCCAACAGGTGCCGGTGTAGGTTGGTCTAGTGTCGTTGCAGATTCACAGTTGAAATTTGCTGCGACCTGATCTCCGCAACCTTCAGCTACATCCTCTGCTTCCGTCACGGCCACAATATGTTTCGTTGCATCCTCGGCTTCCGTTGACCCGCTCACTGAATCGCACGAACAGAAGCATTCTGCGTCCGCATGAGTGAGTGATTGAGTGAGTGAGTGAGAACAACTTTATTATGGTCAAGTGTAGACAATGAGGTTGCCACACGTCACCCGGCTACTCCCACGTGGGACCTGCAGGTATAGCCTGACGGCCCCGTCGCGGGCATACTGAACGGCCAGTATTTGGTCCTGAAATTCTGGGCTGCGCAGAAGTGCATTCCATTCGAGTTTGCTATAAGTCGGTCCAAGTGACCCGCACTCCCAGCGCATGTGGGATAATGCAGCGATCTGCCAGCAAGCGCTACAGGCAGCATCGGGCCAAATGTAAAGATAAATTGCATTTAGGTATGCTAACGACGGGTGCAAATGGGTTTGAAGTAAGCGCAACGAGACAGCCTGTGCTCTATTGAGTTTTGAATTTTTCATTAGGAATGCCTGCCTCGTCATGTAGTAATACTTGGTTATCTCGTTGTGTGTAGTAGGTGTGTCTTTTTGTCCTTCGTCGTCGGCACTGGAGCCGTCGTCCAGGTCGAGAGCACCGCGGTCAGAGAGTGCGCGCACTGCTGTGTGGGCCGACTCGTTTGGGTTAAGTGCAACACCGTTTACGGAGCCGACATGCACGGCGATGCAATATATGGCGTGAGGGACAATCGTATCGCTGGCGGAGTTGTTCAAGATCCTGGTGGCCTGTGTTCATATGCAGCCCTTTTGAAAGGCTCTGACGGCAGATTTGGAGTCGCTGAATAATTCATCGCACCGACCATTTAGCAGAGCGAGTGCGATGGCCACTTGTTCGGCCACCTGGTGGTTTATTGTTCGCACCGTGGCCCAGCTCATAGCCGAGCCCGCTTGGTCCACGACCACCGCTGCAAACTTCTTGCCATCTCTGTATGCTGCAGCGTCAACGAAACTTGCAATTACGCCACCGTTTTCTAGTTGCATGTGGGAGGTAGTGGCCAGATACTGCACCAGGGTAGCCATTGCTTGTCTGGTGAGGGAGTGCGTTCCCGGCGGTGGTTACCGGTGAGGCCGCACCCCAGGCCTCGTAATGCACTTCCATCACCACGCGGATTTTTTTATCCAGTTCGGAACTGAGCGGCACTGGGATTTGAACCACGGATCTTTTGCATGCGAGGCGGATGCTCTAAGCACTACGCCATCACTGCTCCCTAAGCTGCTGGTGAGGATCAGGTAACATCAGATCTGCTGAATGATGGAGGACAGATCTGATGTTACCTCATCTGCTGAATGATGGAGGACTAGTCACCTTGTTAACGAGGTGTCTCCCGACGGGAAGGGTACCAGGTTCTTGGAAGAACGCTAACATCATCTTAATGCATAAGAAAGGATATGATGACTACTTGAAGAATTACGGGCCGATTATCTTACTCTCTGTAGTATACAAGCTATTTACAAAGATAATTGCTAACAGAGTAAAGAAAACATTAGAATTCAATCAACCGAAGGAAGAAGCAGGATTTCGAACAGCCTACTCAACAATCGACTACATTCATACTATCAATCAGTTAATAGAGAAATGCTCAGAATATAACCAGCTACTATACATAGCCTTCATATATTACGAGAAGGCGTTTGATTCAGTAGAAATATCAGCCGTCATGCAGATACTGCGGAATCAGGGCGTTGATGAAGTATATATAAACATCCTGGAAGAAATCTACTGGGGATGAACTGCTACCATAATGCTTCATAAAGAAAGCAACAGAATACCAATCAAGAAGGGTGCAAGGCAGGGGGACACAATCTCTCCAATGCTATTTACCGCGTGCTTACAGGAGGTTTTCAGAAGCCTAGAATGGAAACAGTTAAGGATAAGAGTTAATGGAGAGTATCTTAGTAACCTGCGCTTTGCTGATGACATTGCATTGCTGAGTAACTCAGGGTACGAATTGCAACTCAAGATTACGGCGTCAGACAAAGAGAGCAGAAGGGTGGGTCTTAGAATGAATCTGCAGAAAACAAAAGTAATGTACAACAACCTCGGAAAAGAGCAGCGCTTCAAGATAGGTAATAGTGCACTGGAAGTTGTAAGATACTATGTCTTCTTAGGGCAGGAAATAACCGCTGAGCCGAACCACGAGATCGAAGTAACTAGAAGAATAAGAATAGATTGAAACACATTTGGCAAGCACTCTCAAATTATGACAGGTATATTGCCACTATCCCTCAAGAGGAAGGTATATAACAGCTGTATCTTGCCGGTACTTAGCTAGGGAGCAGAAACCTGGAGACTTACAAAGAGGGCTCAGCTTAAATTGAGGACGACGCAGCGAGCAATGGAAATAAAGTGGTAGGTGTAATCTTAGGAGCCAAGAAGAGAGCAGAGTGGATTAGGGAACAAACAGGGGTTAAGGATATCAAAGCTGAAATCAAGAAGAAGAAATGAACATAGGCCGGGCATGTAGCGCGTCGACAGGATAACCGCTGGTCATTAAGGTTAACTAAATGGATTCCCAGAGAAGGCAAGCGGGTTAGGGGGAAACAGAAGGTAGGTGGGCAGATGAGATTAAGAAGTTTACGGGTACAAGTTGGCAGCAGCAAGTACAGGACCGGGTTAACTGGCGGAACATGGGAGAGGCCTTTGTCCTGCAGTGGACGTAGTCCGGTTGATGATGATGATGATAATTTTCAGTTGCTTGAGCAGAGCCGTCACCCTTGCACCACGGTGTCCCTCAATATGTACAGGGTGAGTGTTGCGGGTTATCGGAGCAACATTGGCGTTTTCCTGTATAAGTTTCAATATATGCGCGCTATTTTTCCCAGCTCCAAGGGGATAAAACATAGCTCGCCAAGTATGTGCCGACCAGCCGTCATAGTGGACAACAGAGCCAGCTGCAAGCGTTACTGCGCTTCCGCTATCTCGGCAGCATAGTTGTGCACACAGGACCGCGAGCAAGTCTCGGTGTGTGCTTACGGGAAGACCCAGTGCTTTCTTGACGATCTTTCCGATCTTTCTGATAATCACGTCGAGCTTGTCCCACGCCGACCTAAGCGAGTGGCGCATGGCAATGGTGTAGGTAAAGTGGCAGACCACAGAAGAATTGATGAGCCTTAACAAATTGCCTTCAATAAGGCCTGTATGTCTTCTAGAGATTCTTAGACGATTCGAGAAGAGTCGGCAGTCTTGGGGACGATATTCAGCAGGGTGGTTCCGATGCCACCCTTCGCTTCAATAAACATGCCGAGGATCCGGATGGTCCCTACCCTTGGGATTTCCTCCCCGTCACTCGTGCAAATGCGTATATTGCTTTCTTCGACGGGTTTCCATCTCTTGGGTCGGCCATCATGTTCTTTTCTATCGAGCAGGAGCTCCGACTTGGCGGGTGAGCATCTGAACCCCGTTTGGCGCAGGTAGCATTCCACTTCGCCGACTGCTTCTTGAAGGGCATCTTGCACCCGGCCTTCGTTGCCACCAACGCACCTGATTGTGATGTCGTTGGTGTAGGTGGTATGCTTGATGCCGTCCACGCTAGCCAGTCTTTTCGACAGTCCGATCATGCAGAGATTGTACAGCACCAGAAAAATCAGAAACTCCTGGGGCGTGCCTCGATGTCTAAGTGGTACGCCTTCAGAGAAGTTCCCGATGTGCAGCCTCGCTTTTCTTGCAGAGATGAAGGACTTAATGTAGTTTTACAGCTCAGGCCCAAGCTCGAGTTTTCCCACAATCTCCGAGATGAATTCGTGCTTGATGTTGTCAGAGGCCTTCTTTAAATCTAGGCAAAGAGCAGTCTTTGTCTCTCTAGAGTAACCATCAAGGACTTGGTGCTTAATGAACAGCATTGCATTTTGTGTCGAAACGCCAGAACAAAATACAATAAAATTGTGCACGTAAATCTAATTTCCCTCCAGGCACGCACGAAGAGGGGGAGAGGGCACGAAGATTTTCTACGCTAGGAGATTTTCCTGGCTTAGGAATCAGTATGGTGTCGCTAAGCTTCAATTCCTCACTAACCCTATTCGTTTTCCAAGTTTCATTGATCAAACCAGTTTGACGTTCTATGGATGCGTCGTCGAGGTTTCTGAGCGCTCTGTTCGTGATCCCCTCTGGCCCCAGTGCCAACTTGAGATTGATCATTTGTATCACTCTCCTTATTTCAGCCTCTGAAAAGTCTTCGTCTAGTTCAGGTGAAGGGGGGCCGCCACACTCTGCGAACACGTGGTCTTCGTCTTCTCTTTCGACAGGCAGGTACTTGGAAACTAATTGGCTAACGAGTTCGTCAACCGCCTGTTCTTTGGTGGCTTGCAGAGAAGCTATCCTGCAAGAAGAAGCTCATGTTTGTGAAGTAATACGTAGTTTGTGTGGCGGAAAGCACTTCACCGCATCCAGGGAATGCCACCACCGATATCGAATACCATATGTCGTCAGGCGCAGGCGAGGCAGGAGGGCCCGCGCCACTCGAGAGAGGTCTCCATCCCTAAATGTCGATGGCGTCCTTGAGCTAAACGCGCGTCTTGAGCAGGGCAAGCCCGGCCCATGGGCTCCTAGACGTCGATTCAAATCACGAGGGAGATCCAGAACCAGAGACAACAGCAGGAGTCGTCCCACGTCCAGGGTGCGTCTCGGATCTCGTTCAAGATCCGCGGCCCGCTCTATGTTCAGGACATGGTCTCAATCCAGGGATGGCACTAGACAACGTCTCAGCTCCCGTGCCCATTTCGGATCTAGTCACGGGCCTGGCCAAGAAAAGACTGATGCACCCAGCACCAGACTGGACCCCTTATCCAGGGCAGAATGAGGGCACGCAGGGGAACTGCTGCTGTCCGCGGCATTTCACGCTACCAAAAAACAGAGCAGGAGCAAGTCAAACCTAACCTGGGCTGAGAGGGTTCGTAGTAATGACGGCGAGCAAACCATGCAATGCGACCCGCCCCCAGAGCATGCTAGAGACGCGGAGATGTTACGATCAAAAAGAAAAACGCGGAGCTTAAGGATACGCTCAGCAAGAAAGCCGTAAAGTTTAAAAAAATGCCGAGCACGATGCACAGCAATACTGAAGACGCAACCACAATTACGCCGGCGCCAGCCCCTATTGCAGATGGGCCCATGGCAACGAAATGCAGGGTGGTAGTGAGTAAGCTTATGAACCCGGA
The DNA here is from genome assembly GCF_043290135.1 of Rhipicephalus microplus. NCBI lineage: Eukaryota > Metazoa > Arthropoda > Arachnida > Ixodida > Ixodidae > Rhipicephalus > Rhipicephalus microplus. The sequence continues at coordinate 71,611,471 of NC_134706.1, forward strand.
ATATCAAGTCAAAGAGATTAAGAAAATGCTGGTTACAGTTACAAAGAACATTTGAATGGTGGCACGAAGTGTAGCTGGCCTCACGGAGAGTGTTAGACAGATGCAAGCTGCACTCACTGACCCAGTCAAGCGGCTATGGGAAATGAACGAGCGCATCATTGCGCTAAAAATCACGCCAAACTCTCTAACCTTTCGCCACAGGGTGAGTCGCCTGGCAACGTGGAAATGGCCATTCTCATACACCTGTTAGCCCTGGAGTTCGTCGCGAAAAGGGGCAGATTTTTCGAGCCACACTGAGCCCCCCCCCCCCCCATGGCAGTGATGAAAGCCATATCCATAATGGATAACGATAAAGGAACTGTCTGTATTCGGCAGTAGAACTGCAGGTGGTACGCTGGTAAAAAAGCACTCCTGCAGCAGTACTTTATAACAATAACGAAGAAACCTCTAACTATAGTCCTTCAAGAGACTTTAGCCTCTGCAGCGTCTTTTTCTATTTACCGGGCAGTCCCAGGTTAGGCAGGGGGACAATGTTTCTGCACAATAAGAAGTAAAAAGCTGACGCACGTCGCCCACAACTTGAAGCTGGCCAGTTGCACTATCGAATATGCAATGTTAGAGAAACTGCTTGACACAGCATGGCGCAATCAGTGGAAAAACAGTGTTTTATAGCCCATAGTAACCCCAGGTACAGGCGCCAGCAGCTCAAGACGTTGCTCGAGAGGGCAGTTGAATTAGCTATTCCTCGACCCCTCGTTATAGCTAGTGACTTCAATGCCCCACATGGCATATGGAGATACGTGTATGAGACAAAAAAGGGTCGAGACCTCTAGCAGGGCGCCACCGAACTATACGTTACTTTAATCACCGATAAGGCTTTTCCTACGCAGATAGGCAACTCTGTGACTAGACCTTGCTTTCTTCAAGAATGTCGAAAAGACTACATGGGTCAACACAGCCATAGATTTTGGCAGCGACCACTACGTTCTGCCAACTTCTAATATAGTGGACTGTAGCAGAGTGCGAGAGTTCACGGTGGTTGACTGGGATCTTTTTCGCAGCATTTGTAGTACAAGGGCCAGTGCTGCTGACAACTCAGAAGAATGGTGCAAGGGCATCTGCGGAGATACCTTCGCTGCCACCAAGAAGATAAAGAGAGATTTAAATGTTGAGAAGATGAACAGTAGGCTTTTCCACCTGTTCGAAGCCAAGGCAGCTCTATTGCTTTGATGGAAGGAGCAGATGCACAACCGTAGGCTTCGGCAAAAGTATCAGAGTTGAACAAAAAATCAAACATTGCGACACACTGTGCTAACAACAGTGAGATGAGCTTTGTGAGTCCGTCGATTGTCAAATAAAAAATGACAAGTTCTGGCACCTTCTGAAGCACCTCCTGAACGAGCATAGAACTAGGGCCACGGGACCAAAATGCCGGCAGCGTGAGCACCATGGCACCTTACACTCGCGACGCACATGTCCTGCTCTGCTGCAACACAGGCGTTGTATAGGCTGACCGTAGGCTGCCACAAGGGCTAATTTACCGGCTACTCGTATCCGGTTAGGCAAGTCCTCCAATTTTCTGCCGCTTTTGGGCTTATTGGAAACAGTGTGGGTCACTGAATTCTTCTCACTTACTCCTTCTACAAGCCAGCGTTCCCGGGTCACTTCTGTAACTTTTCCGAATGCCGCCAACGCTGTGAGCACAACTTCATCCATTACACCGCTTAACAGTCACCTACTGCTCCTGATAGTCGATAACAGGGCAGCGGTGTCCCTTGACCTGGAGTTCTTTCAGTTCAGTTAACCTCTTCGTCACCTCCGGGCTGTTTAGATGACGGACCACGCATGGTTGATCTGTGTTGGAAATGACAAGAAAGATTAACTGCACTTGGGGACGCCATATTGAACGGGCGCGAAGTGAAGAACGTGGCAGGCCAGACGACACAGGATACGGTGAAAGTTCTAGAAGGTCTGGGCCATGTCCTAGTCTTTGAGAGCTTGGAGGTCTACCCGAGCTTCTACCTCAGCGAGCCGCCGTCTTCGTGCTCAAACATCGTGCTGGCCAGCTGTGAGGTGAGCTGCCGGGACTGGTCAGCGCGTGCGGCGGCGACCTTCGACGAGTCCGGGCTCGCAGACACCCGTCTGGCCCACCAAGCCATATGTACCAGGGTCTCCTGATGCGCACCAGGAGAGCCTGTCTGCAGTGAGTCCAAGAAGTGAACGCCAGGCGAGCACCTTGTATCATGCACAAAACGACGGTCGACACCAGCACCAAAGAAAAGAGGGACGGGCGTGGTGAGTGATGATAGTGAGGACGTCATGCTGTATCTGTTACATTCAAGAAAATGAGTCCTTTTTTGCCACCCCGTGTTCCCTTCTTGCGTTCTTTCTGTTTGCTCTAACAAGCCGAGCCGGGTATTATAATATTGTGACCATCTGACAGGCGCCCAATGATATTACGTACGGAAGCCGTCGTTCTTCAGCCAGTGCATCTCGGAAATCTTCGACCTTGAAACGCCTCACTAGAATATCACCGTGCAAGAACAGTGTGTTCAAGCCACACATCCTGTTTGCAGATTTGGCAAGATTCAAAATCCTTGTCACTTTTATCTGTTTTCCTGTTTCCGGGGCCACCCAGGACCACCTTCGCCGCTCCGTGGGAGGCCATGATTCTTGTGTCCGGCACGTGCGAGTGCTGGCAAAACAATAACGCCATAGAGCTTACATGGCCTGGAACGCTAACGGCAAGCTATTTATATACACTATACACCATTGAAGAGTCCTGGTAGCTTGGAAACATCGCATTTTTGTTATCTGTGGCGAGAAGGCGTGACAGGCTCGCGTTGGGTGTGCTCTAAATGTTACCTTCACGAAGGTCACCTAGATCTACGAAGCGCCGCTTCCATGAAACGCGATCACTCTGCACGCGTGCTTATCAGACTCGTAATTTGGGAGAGGACGAACGTCACTTCGTATGCTGCCACCGCCGCGTTCACAAAATGAGTGAACTGCTGACACGTGACGCAGCAAGAATTGTTACTCTTGCTCGCGTTGATCCTGTGTATACGTGTGCACTCATTTCATTCGTCTTTCTTTCTGTTTGGACAGCATGCTTTAATTCTCGAGGTGTGAACGTTGTTAGTCCACACTCGCACTGTGTACGCTATTTTGGAGCGTGCATTTTGTGTGAGGTGTTCACGAATGGTTACGTCACGCCTGAAACACAAACGAGGCGCGAGCCAGGAAAGCCGAACTCAAGCGTTGGCAGTAGAAGACCAACTACACTGATGAGGTGCGAATCAAGAACGCCGCTCGTGTTCGAGAATAGAGAAAGCGTGCGGGTAACACCGAGGAGACGTGAGCCGAGGATCTCATGCGCAAGTTTCTTCAACGCGTTCCTCCTCCAGTGTGTTTGCGTTTCCAACAAAAGTTTATTCCATTAAACGCTACACTGAGTTTCGCTTCAAACCGCTCTTCCAGCACCCACGTTGACACACGGTTGAGCCAGGTTGACGCTATGCGCACTGCTGCTGCTTCGCATCTCATCAGCGTTCCTGTCGGGGAGATGATCCATAGTTTTTTTATTACATTGGTTAGAAATTAATACGAAATAATTATGTGGAATACAAATGAGTGCTTGAATGCTTTGCCTGACAATGTGTCCGAAGGCCCTCCAAGGAAAGTTCAGACTGTCATTGCACTGCTGTAATATAGGCGTGAATCTACTTCAGGTCCTGGTATAGCAAAACTTTCGATGCAGATTAGATCAATGAATAAACGTACATTACAATAGCCCCAACACGCATTCCATCCAGTTAGTTCAGTTATAGGCCTAGAATGATTGAATGAATGAATAAACGGACTTTATTTAAAGTGCAGCAGTTTTACCGGGCGAGGCGGTGGAAGAGCGAATTAACCCATGTCCCATCCCTCTCTCTGTTGATTATTGTGTTCAATGTTTATTATTTTATTTCAATATTGCGTGTCTGACATGGAGACCTAGGCAGGTCTCCGTGTCATTATTATTGATTATCATCTAACGAAAATTTTTGTGTATTTGAAGTACAATGATGTTTCACAATATACGATGTCCTTTTCACTCTTTTTCAGTATAATCACCAAGTGGCTTATGGCTTCCTCGAAATATCTCATATTACATCGTATTTGTTAACAATTATTTTATCACGGACTTAAACCATTGCTGCGATAGTGAGCGAGACACTTCTCCGGTCGATCGACTATTGACTCGATGTGAATTTAGACTCTACAGTTTAAAGTGTAGCCCTGCTATTCAGTCAGTATACAATCGTTTCAAGAGCTTCAATACTGTCGTGTAACAGAGGCAATAATTATTATATAATTTCACTCACCACTACTTAGTACCTACAGCTGTTAACACCAGAATCTCCAGAATTTTGATTTTGTGCAATAATTTTTTCTAATGCGCTGCATTGTATATTTGTTGATCCGATATTTGTTCTTCTAGCTCACGCGGCCGCCAAGGCCAACTTACCTTGGCATTGTAGGGAATTCCAGGTGGTGTTCACACAGTTATGTATTGTGCTCGAATTCACTAAAAATAGAACGTACTGATATTAGTATCAAAACAACAGCCAACACAATAATGAATAAACCAGAAAAAGGGGAGAGAAAAGTGCTCAACTGTAACAATGCAATACCAGAGGGTTCACACCTTCGAATTACGATATAATTATGAGGCACACCGTAACAGCAGACTGCGAAAATTTTGACCATCCGATGTTCTTGAACGTGCCCTGTTTATAGAGTAGATCGAGTTCACCGTCGAAGTTATGCCACTCCAGGATGGCCGATAAAGTGGACGCTCTAGTATTACGGACTTTCGGACTCAGCACTAATGTGCGGACATCATCAAGAAATAGCCTAGGTGTATATTAGGGATGATAGTACACAAAAGCGAACTTTTCAGGGCCCGAAAGTGTCAGTTAGAGACGTCATAAATGTTTTTTCTGTGCATTATGCAGGTACCACAGGTTGGGTTCACCTAGCCTGGCAGATCGGTTGTTCTTTTTTTGTTATGGTACTTTCATATCTGAAAGGTTATCGTCCTCTTTGCTGGCTCATTCAATTAGGTTCGAGTACTCTTTGCTGTCTGTGAGCATTGTTTGAGTTCTAGTCAAAAGACAAGTGTTTCACTCGTAACTACTTTTATTTTATGTATACACATGTACTGTTCATATGTTTTCAGTACAGAAGCTGGTCTAGTACGAGCTGACGCATCATTTATAATAAAATCTAGTCCTTTACGTCCCAGCATACGATATAATTAAGGCGCATGAATTATTGCAGGACTCCGAAAAAGTTAACCATCTGGTATTTTTTAACGCGCAGTAATATCGCGCAGTATGCGGCCTGTAGCGTTTCCCCTCCATCAAAATGCAACCAGCACAGCAGTGATTCAACGCTCCACCTTCGCGCCAGTAGCTGAGCCCCCCAACTGAGGCACCACCACAGGTGGACGAGACATCATACGTGAACTAAAAGGCCAATTTAAGAGATTTGGGGCCAATTTAAAAAGTGGCAAAGCTTCACAACACAGACCAACTATACAAACGCGTCATCCTGTGCACTCTGCTTCTGTTTTCGCGTGTTCTCGAGATTCTTAAGATTACCACAGCTGAGACGTCATAGTTGAGGCATGCTCGGGCTTTTTCTTTATTTCATTTCATTTCATTTATTGATACTGTCAGCCCTTTGCGGGCTATTACAGGAGTGGTGTTGACTCATATAAAACAGAAATGTGCATAAGAGAAACATAAGAAAAAGTACCTTTACTACTGGAACACATCATTTCAGAGCACATACAAAAAATATATCATAATGGCTAAGCATATAGTTAAGACAGAGAACTTAGTGAAAAATAAGAAAAGAGAGCATCACTGCCGAAATACACATTATATTTTGCGCATAATAAAACACATAAGAAATATCATAGCCTAGTTACAAAGCACGTAATTCACACATATTAACAATCTTAACGCATGGTATCAGAGTGCCCTATATGTTTTATTGCTTCTAAAAAGTCAGTAAGCGGTTTGATTTCACAACCGGATCTGGTAACGAATTCTACTGCTGAATCGCCCTGGGGAAGAAGCCGTACCTGAAACAGTCACTATGAACTTTGGGGGTGGTATGTACATACTGTGTCTGTGTCTTGACGTTTCTTGTGTTTTGATTTCAAAGTACCTGTCGTGGCTTATTTTAACGTGATTATGAACTATTATGAAAAGGAATTTCAGCCTTCTCTCTTCCTATATCTTAGTCTTTTCTCGTCTTTAAATCTGTCCTGTCTTCTTCTCTCTTCCATTTACTTCCGATTTTTCATGGCGGCAAGGGTTAACCTTGTGTGGCTATCCTGCCTAGGATAAACCATATTCGGTTATAGCAACGGCGTACTGCTGGCGAAGGGCAGGCTTGTTCACATGTTCTGCCGCGTCCCCTTGTTGGGCTCCGTGGTGGGTGGTAGGCGCCGATGCCGAAGAAGCCAATTTTTCATGGGACCTCAAAACCCCCCTGTAACTGATCGTGCTCCGAAAAGAGTACGCACCGATGCATCATCTTTGTTTTTCCCTCAAAACGTTGAAACATTTCCAAAATACCATGTCCTTCACTGCGAGCAATCATCAACCAAAGCCAGAGCAATATCACCTTTTCTAGTGGCCAAGTGCCTTAAAGACACCATTGGAACCGGCTATAAGGCCTCAAAGATGGCAAGTGGGGACATTCTCCTCGAACTAAAAGACAAGGAACAGTACGACAAACTCTCACACCTCGTAGCCTTTGGCAATATCCCTGTATCAGTTACTGCACATCGTACCATGAACACAGTGAAGGGCGTAGTATCCGATGAAGACCTTAAGACACTAAGTGAAGAGGAACTCCTAGACGGATGGAAAGACCAAGGCATATTACATGTGCAGCGCATAAAAATCAGACGCAACAACACTGAAACCGCAACAAAGCACCTAATACTTACATTCAATTCAAACATCCTACCTAAAACAATCGAGACCGGCTACGTAAAACTTTCTGTGCGACCGTATGTTCCTAACCCGAGACGTTGTTTTAAATGCCAGCGATTTGGACACGGATCTCAGACCTGCCGAGGTCAGCTGACTTGTGGCAAATGCGGCATAACAGGTCACGAAACTGATAAGTGCCAAAACGATGAGGTACACTGTGCAAACTGCAAAGGCAGCCATGCCGCATATTCCAGAGCGTGCCCAGCCTGGAAGAGAGAAAAAGAAATTATCACCATAAAAGTTAACGAAAATATAACGTTCCGTGAAGCACGACAGAGAGTTTCACCTTCATTCGCACTAAGAGCCTCCTTCGCTGAAGTGGTGCAACGAGGGGCGGCACCACAACGGCCCTTGGTGGCTACCTGGACCATGCCTAGCGTGGCCAGGTCAGAGCCACCTGCCCCTCTGGCGGGAACAGCCAGCGCTGCCCTGCCCGCAGCAAACCAGTCCACACCGGTGGCCTCTGCAAGCCCTGGCAGCAGCCAGGGCAACAAGGAGGCCAAGGAGGTCCCAACAACCTCTTGCCCGGTGGGGTCAAAGACTTCGTCGACTGAGGCGAAGTCTACGCTACACACAGATCGCTCTTTGGAGCGGGTGTCCAGTGCCTCGCAGGAGGCAATGGACACCACCACCAGCCAAACAGCCATGCAGGCCTCTGGGTCTGCAGTTTTCGGGCCACCTGCCAAGGCAGAGGGCCCGAAGTCTCTCACAACCGCACGCGGGCACCGCGAGCGGGCGTCCAGCGTCTCTTCCGAGATGATGGACACAACACAAAGTGTATCGGCGCCTCAGACGCCGAAAGATTGGCGTGGCTCTAAGGAGCCTGCCAAAAAAGAAAAACCACGCATTACGGGGCCTGAAAAGGCCTCCTAAGCTAAGGTTGTCTACTTCGACGCACAGCACAAAAACTCACTCAAAATGGCTACACAAATAATGCACTGGAATGCTAGGGGTCTTCTCCACAATCTTGATGACATTACAGAACTTTTACATAAACACAATCCCAAGGTGCTGTGCATCCAAGAGACACATCTGAAGCCATCTCAAACAAACTTTCTTAGACAATATGCCGTGTTCCGCAAGGATCGGGATGAGGCAACTGCTTCATCCGGCGGTGTAGCTATAATAGTACAAAAATCCGTGCCTTGCCGACCTCTTATTCTTCAGACGGCACTCGAAGCAGTGTCAGTCCGCGTCATTCTATTTGACAAACTAGTCACTGTGTGTTCACTATACATACCACCAAGCTACAAACTTAACCGCACAGATTTTCATCACCTCATTGACCAGCTGCCGGCACCCTACATTGTTGTTGGTGATCTCAATGCTCACAACACTCTGTGGGGGGATGCCCGGTGCGATGCGAGAGGCCGACTGATAGAGCAATTCCTCCTGTGCTCCGGAGCATGCCTCTTCAATAAAAAACAGCCTACCTATTACAACATTCATCACAACTCATACTCATCGATAGACTTGGCGCTTGGTTCTCCCTCTCTCTTTACCGAGTTAGAATGGAACGTGGTCATGAATTCGTACGGCAGTGACCACTTTCCTGCTATGTTAAACTTGACATTATCGCATGAGGTTCCTCCTCATATTCCCAAATGGAAAATAGCATCCGCTGACTGGGAGAAATTTCAAGAATTGACACTTTTACCTCGTGACTTTATCACAAATTGTGACATTGATTGCGCAGTAGCATTCTTCAGTGCGTTTATTCTGGATGCTGCTGAAAAGTGTATCCCGCAAACAAATGGGCACTCGTGTAAACGACGTGTTCCCTGGTGGAACGATGACTGTAGAGAAGCGCGTAGGAAACAAAATAAAGCCTGGGGCATCCTGCGCCGATATCCAAACGCAGAAAACCTCGTCGAATTTAAAAAAGTGAAATCACTGGGTAGGCGAACACGACGTCAGGCAAGAAGGGAGAGTTGGGTCAAGTTTCTCTCCGGCATTAACTCCTACACCAATGAAAAGAAAGTCTGGAGCAGCCTCAGAAGTCTTAAGGGGCAGCAAGCATATCCTCTGCCTTTAGTGAGTCAAGGGAACACACTGGAGGACCAGGCCAACAGCCTTGGCAAGCACTTTGAGCGCATTTCCAGTTCTGCGCACTACTCAAAATCTTTCTTAAAACATAAAGAAATGACAGAACGGAAAACACTAGAGTTGAAGTCCAAAACAAACGAACAGTATAATACTCCATTTAAAATTGCCGAACTTAGGACGGCCCTCAATGCGTGCCACAGCACAGCGCCGGGACCAGACAGAATTATGTATGACATGCTCAAACACCTTCACGATGACACCGAAATCAGTTTACTTGCTCTGTATAACACTATCTGGGCTGCTGGGTACCTGCCGTCTACGTGGAGGGAGGCCATTGTTGTTCCTATTCTAAAGGAAGGCAAGGACCCCTCTTCAGTTACAAGTTACCGTCCAATAGCCCTTACGAGCTGCCTGTGCAAGGTGTTCGAGAAAATGATAAACAAAAGACTTATGCATTTTCTAGAAACCAACAAACTTCTTGACCCCTTTCAATGTGGTTTTAGAGAGGACCGATCTACTACAGACCATCTCATACGCATTGAAGCATACATACGCGATGCGTTCATCCACAAACAGTACTGTCTCTGTGTGTTTCTTGACATGGAAAAAGCATATGACACCACATGGCGCTACGGCATCCTTAGAGATCTGTCAGACATTGGTATTCATGGCAATATGTTGAATATCATAAAGAGCTACTTATCCGAGCGAACATTCCGTGTTCGTATTGGGAATGTCTTGTCCAGGCCGTTTATTCAAGAAACGGGAGTACCCCAGGGTGGTGTCCTGAGCTGCACCCTCTTTATTATAAAAATGAATTCATTACGACTCTGCATTCCACATAACACATTCTATTCAATGTATGTGGATGATATCCAGGTAGGCTTTAGGTCATGTAATCTTGCAGTGTGTGAGCGGCATGTCCAGCTTTGTCTGAACAAAGTATCCAAGTGGGCTGACCAAAACGGGTTCAGGTTAAGTCCAGAGAAGAGCACCTGTGTGCTCTTTTCTAGAAAGAGAGGCCTCCACCCAAATCCCGAAATTGACTTGCTTGGCCAGCGGTTACCTGTAGAGGCCGAGCATAAATTTCTAGGCCTAATTTTGGATTCTAAACTCACATTTACATCACACATCAAGTATATTAAAAACAAATGTATAAAAACAATGAACATTCTGAAAGTACTCTCACGCACATCATGGGGGAGTGACCGAAATTGTTTGATCAATCTCTACAAAAGCCTCGTTCGAACGCGCCTGGATTATGGGGCAATAATATATCAGTCTGCCACCCCAAGTGCTCTGAAAATGCTTGACCCAGTCCACCATTTGGGCATCCGTCTGTCTACGGGAGCTTTTCGCACTAGTCCCGTGGAGAGTTTGTATGTCGAATCCAATGAGTGGTCATTGCACCTGCAAAGAACATACATGTCTTTTATATACTATTTAAAAACGAACGCAGACAAAGAACACCCTTCACACACGACTATCAATGACTTGTCAAGTTGTACGCTCTTCGAGAACCGTCCTTCGTTTCAACAGCCTTACTCACTTCGTGTGAGGAGCCTCGCTGAACAAACGGGTGTGCCACTTATTGAACACAGTCTGATGGCTCCCGTTCCATGTCTGCCGCCGTGGCAGTGGCAGCCCATAGACTGTGATACATCATTTGTTGAAGTTACGAAGCATGCGCCTATAGCACATATACACACTCACTTTCTCGAATTGCAGCACAAATACAACTGTCCTGAATTCTTTACGGATGCTTCCAAGTCTGATAGTGGCGTGTCCTATGCTGCCGTTGGTCCATCCTTTTCAGATTCTGGCATTCTCCACCCTAATTCAAGCATATTCACAGCGGAGGCCTATGCTATACTTGTGGCCGCTAAACATATAAAGGAACTAAAGCTACAACGTGCGATAATATTCACCGACTCTCTGAGTGTCATAAAAGCTTTGAAGACCCTCAAAAAACATAAAAATCCTGTTTTTTTGATGCTTTACTCTCTTCTGTGCACCATATACTCGCTCAAAAAACAAGTTGTATTGTGCTGGGTGCCAGGGCACCGCGAAATCCGGGGAAATGTGTTAGCGGACCAACTGGCTGCCTCAGCTAAGGACAACGCTAACACTAATGCATCTATGGCTGTCTCTGCGTTAGAACTCAAACAATTCGTAAAACAGAAGCTCAGGGCGCACTGGCAGCTTTCATGGGATAAGCAAACGCGAAATAAATTACATGTTATCAAACCGAGCCTTGGAACTTGGCCGTCAATATCAAGGTCACGCCACACTCAAGTAATACTCACAAGACTACAAATAGGACACACCCATAGCACTCATTCACACCTTTTGTCTGGTGGTGATCCTCCCGTGTGTGACAGATGTGGTGACCCACTCAGCGTTCTTCATATTTTAATTGAATGCAAGGAATTGGATGCTCTTAGACAAAAACACTTTCTACTTCTTCACCGACATCAAATGCCACTGCATCCGTCAATGTTTATAGGTAAAGAGCCTGTTTTTAAGCACAAATCATTGCTCGCATTTTTAAAAGATATAAATAATTTTCATGTCATATTTCCAGGAAATCCGTAGCACGACCTCCAAGTGGAGGTTGCTGCTGCGGTAACTACATTAAAAAAGCACCTGCCTGGCGTCCCTTGGACACAAGGGTCGTTGACAAGGCAGTTGTGCTATTATCCTTTTATGATTTTATTACTATGACCGTCTATCATTCATCCTCACTTCAAGTGCCACGTCATGCTCATGATTTTAGTATCTATTAGGCCACTATACAGCCACGTAACATTATCATTGCTCACATCCCTAAATACCATTGTTATACACTGACAATTATTACACTTTTATAATTTTTATGGCGCTCTTTGGCCAAACATGGCCCTTGCGCCAATAAAACCAATATAATAATAAATAATTTCAGCCTATCATATTTGGTGCGTGTTTGTAGAGGTAAGAGCTCTGCAAGTTTGCATAATTCGGTAGGTGAATGGAAACGACGGTATTTATTAAATATAAACATAGAAATAGGTCGCTGTATTTTGTCAAGTTTCAAACAGTTATTTTTGGTATAGGGATCCCACACTACTTTAGCATATTCGATTACGGGTCTTAGCAAAGTTTTGTAAGCTAAAGTTTTTACTTCGGAAGAGGCACAGTGGAGGTTACGTCTCAGACCACATAACACCTTGTTAGCTTTGGAACGAAGTTCCTCAACATGAATATTCCAACGCAAGTCGGGTGTAAATAGGAGACCTAGGTATTTATATTGCTTAGCCTGGGCGAGTTCGTGACCGTTAATACTGTACGGATAACTAAGAATGTTCTTTTTCTAGAAATGAACATAAAAAACAGTTTTTGTTGGGTTAAGCTGAATTTGCCACTGATCGCACTAGTTTTTAATTCTCTCTAGGTTAGGACTACGTTCAGCCTGGTCGCTCGGTGACTGTACATGTTTGTATAGTATGCAAACACCATCAAAGTTTCTTATTTGGGTAGTAATATTTTATGGCAGATTGTTTATAAACACCAGGAGCAAGAGGGGCCCCAAGACACTACCCTGGGGCACCCCAGATACCAATTGGCGATAAACCGCATTGGTGGTGCCATGTTGGACATATTGTTCTCAGCGTGCAAGATAGGAACTGAACCACCGGATGAGGGCAGAATTTTCAAAGGTACTATCGATTTAAGTAAGAGCTTATTGTGCGACACCTATCGAAAGACTTTGCGAAGTATAAAAATATTATGTCAGTTTGACCACGGGTATTAACTGTGCTAGATAAGTCGTGTACAAGCTCAATAAGCTGAGTAACGGCGGATAACCATTTCCTAAAACCATGCTGACAGGAAACAATTAAATTATGTTCATCGAGATAGGTTAGCAAGTGCTTTGATACAATGTGCTCTAATATTTTTGAACAGGTGCTTGTAAGCGATATAGGTCAGTGGTTGCTAGCGTGAGATGCGGAACCGCCTTTGTGTATGGGCACGATTTCTGCACGTTTCTAAGCACTGGAAAAAAGCCACTAAAACGGATGATTGAAAAAGTAATGTTAAGAATTTCGATGACCATTTGGCATATCGATAAAGAAATGTATTGGGAGTATTGTCAGGACCAGAATTTTTGTGGTATTTAGATGAAGCAAGAGGTTTAGAACGCCCTCTTCCGTGATGCTTATATCCTGGATAGGAATCATATCTTCGGAATCACTGATGTTGGGTTTAGTACCATCATCGATTGTAAAAACGGACGAGAAGATGAAATTAAACGCCTCCGCCTGATCCTTAGACATTTAGACATACTACCTGCCTGATCCTGCCTCTGCCTGATCCTTAGACGATTAGACATACTACTCAGCCTAGTCGAAGGATTCACGTCCCTCGAAAATTCGTCTGGAAATTCCTACAGAAATTGTTTTAACGTTGAGTTATAAAACTTATTTTTAGAAGTCTTCACAGTTCGCCAGAGGCTTTTATTTATAATCTGGACGGTCTCCTGTTTTAAATGCTTGGATTGACAGTGCACGCCTTTTGCTTGCGTTTAAGCGTTGTTTTAGCGTGTATTATATCGCTTATAATCCAAGGTTTCGTTTTCTCACATTTTTACGACGTTTGGGAATGAATTGTTGGATGCAAAATATTAACGTAGAATGAAAAAACCACCACAGTACTTCTGTTGAACGAGATGATCAGTACATTTCCAGAAATGAATAATATGACTACTCCAGATGTTCTAGTTTGGCTAAGTCGTTTGCGGCACTAAAATTTGGGATCATAAGTTTAATCATTGTGCATGACATTGACATACAGATCTAAATACAATAAAACCATTTTATGATCAGAAAGACCGTCTTCAAGTTCACACATACGAAGAAACGGGAGCAGTGATCCAGATAAGAACATCAAATCAAACACTGAATAAGCGGTTGGACCCACACATTTACAAGATGAGATGACCTGAGTCAGATCGTAGCAGAAAGTGAGCTCTAGCAGTTGATCACCTTTAATGACTTCGCTTCCCTCTGAACTGAGCGTCGACAAATTTTTTCCATGGAGAATAAAGTCTCCTATAAGGATAATATTATCAACATGCTTCAGGTGAGAATCCATAAAGCTTCTTAAGATATTAAGAGCATTCACTGGGGCGTTCGGAGGTCTGTACGAATGTATACCGACAATTACTGAGCGTGGTTTTAATCCGAAGAGCTTCGACATCAATAGCATGCGGAAGAACACTAACTAATATATTAACTGTAATTAAAATGGCCACACCTTCTTTTGTTTCACGGTCTCTTCTCACGATTTTGTATCCGAAAGGAGTAACCTCGGCATCCAGTACATTTTTCTTCAACCATGTTTCGGTGATTACTAAAAAGTCGGGATGGTGTTCTAGTACCACAGCCTCAAAATCCGCCATTTTATTCATAATACTTCTGACATTATTATTTATTAACATTAACCGGTTAAAAGAACTCTGACACCATCAGTCGCCATCACGACGCCTGTCAGTTGTTTCGGGAGGTGTCTTACATATGTACCTCATATTAGTATCCCCATTCCAACCGTACACCACATCATTTATTTTCACTTTGTCAAAAATAAGCTTAACCTTGGCCCCCAATTTTCTATTCTCAGCACTACACTCCCACAGCCTTCTGCGTATCTCAAAAACTCGTATAGAAAAATCTTCGTTTATGCTGAGCTTCTTACCACGCAGTGTTTGACTGGGCGCTTTTATACAGCGGCTTCTGAGGGACAAAGTGACTGATCGCAGAATAATAAGCAATGAGTAGCACAGCCAGGCCACCCTTTTTGCGTCCCATGATTGTTGTTCAAAAAGGGAGGGGCATTTCCTTTTTGGATACTCAGCATTGTTCTGGAAGTCAGATGATAAGAAATGTCATTGAATGCACCCGCCAAGCAACACTAGTGGTTGGCTTGTTTGAAGTCTGCTTTAGCCGCCTTTGTTGTCCCCGCTAGCACGCTCCTACCCACAGAAAGAACATATTGTGCGTGCAGGAGTGTTTGCAATGTTGAGGCTGGTGCACACCGGTGACTAACAGTGGTAGCGCGACCATTTGCAACCGGTCAAAAAGAGTAAAAAACGGTCGTAAACGGACGGAAAGCGACTGCTTTAGCTAATCGCTTCTTGACCGGTTTTTCCATCGCGTGACTGCGGTCGCAAATTTGCTGCAATCAATGAGTGACCCTGAATTTCCGTTCTTTTGTTTCTTCATTGCGCTACCTTCTTCCCGCCAGATACAAACGAGTGCGTTCCTCTGGGTCTGTGATGGTGGTGGTAAAACATTTATAACCATTAAATGGATACAGAGAGGTGATTGGGTTGGGGCCTTATTGGCCTCTTACCCTCGGATCACTAGGTGGAACCCCTATTCCGGAGCTCCATTGGCAAGCAACACCTCCCGCGCCCATCGAACCAGGGCGTTTTGGACCTTCAGGTCTTGACAGCCGAGCAGGGCCGCCTCTCAGTCCTCTCTCGTGGGGGGTGGGTTGGGGGCGATAGATGAATTAGACTGGCCCGCCCACACGATGTGGAAGGTGTCAGCCACCTCAACACAGAACTGGGACGTGCGATCAAAGGATGAATTGAAATGTTTTTGCACCGCCAGGCACAGTACAGTATTGGTAAACAGTTTTAAAAGGAGGCGCTCGTCAGCGCAATGCAGTCCCTTACAAGGGTCTGGATAGCGCCGGTGCTCTTTCTTGTAGTAATTGGTAATATCTTTGACCGAAAGAGCCGAGTTGTCTGATTGGTAGTAGGCTTCCAAGGACAGGGAGATAGCCCGGGAAGAGAGTGCGCGGGCGGCCTGATCGGCCTGTTCATTACCCCTGAGTCCTTGGTGTCCAGGTGACCGAACCAAATTTTGCGGAGTTGAATTAACGTATCGGAAGCTAGGTTCCAGTATGCGCTGAGCAAGTGGCAAAGCCCACCTTAGCTGGTAGTTCCGACAGGCCCCTTGTGAGTAGCTGATATGTTTAGAAGAGGAATAGGTGAGAGCCAGAGCGATGGCAATCGCCTCCGCGTGTGTTGTGCTGTAGGCTTTCAGAGTGAGCCCATTTACCGTGTTAGTGTTGTGTATGACTGCGGCCGTATACCACCCCCCATGGTGCGGGCCGGCAACGTTTACGTAGCACACGTGTTCTTCTTGACCAAAGTGTCGCTGCAACGCTTAGGCGCGCGCCTGGTGGCGACCATTGTGGTTTTCTTTGGACATATTGCGGGGAAGGGGTCAGACCCGGAGGGCGCGTCTCCAAGGTTCTGGCACTCTCACCCTTTTCTCAATATAGTATTCGTGTTTGACGTGTATGCGGTCTAAGAGGCGGCGACCGGAATGGGTCTGTGCAAGGGGCGCTTCTCGAAGTTCCCGGTAGGTATTCAACACGCCTAGGGCCAGAAGTCTCTGGTTGGACGTGGTGATAGGGAGGTCGAAAGCCCGCTTGATAACTTTACGGTGGATGACCTGAAGTTGATCATCCTCATGTTTGCGTAAGTGCAAGTAGGGAGTCGAGTAGAGTATTCTACTCGTTACGAAAGCATAGGCAAGCCACATTGCATCCCTGCTTCGCAATCCGCCCCGCTTGTGGGAGACCCGGCGGACCATACGGCCCACCTGGTCTCCCACCGTGCGAAGTTTGGCTATTGTGGTGTCGGCCTTGCGTTGGTGGTGTATGAAGAGGCCAAGGACACGGATCTCCTTGGCCTCGCGGATCGATCCCGAGGCAAGACTGATATGCAGCTGGGTTTTGTCCTGAGGGGAGGGACGTATGTGCACAAACTCCGACTTAGCTGGGGCACACTGGAGTCCACAGTAGATTGCGTAGTCATCGACTACAGTCCCTGCTGCTTGCAGGCATGACTCCATGTCAACCAGGTTACCTTGCGCGGCCCAGATCGTGATATCATCCGCGTAAAGAGCGTGTTGTATTCCTGGTAGAGAAGCCAATTTTGGGGAAGATGAAGCATGACCATATTAAACAGGAGGGGAGAGAGGACCATGTCTTGAGGAGTTCCCCTCGAGCCGATGACGTAAGGCCCATGTTCATCATCTTGTATGCATATGTAGGCTTGACGGTCTCTAAGAAACTGGCGAACATAACTGAACATTTTATAACCACAGTTGGTCTGACTGATGTGGTCAAGGGTTACCTCATGCTTCACGTTGTCAAATGCCCCTTTAAGATCCAAGGCCAGGACTACCTTGTCATTGTGGGGGCATTCAACAGGATCTAATATGTCATGGTGGAGCTGTAGAAGTATATCCTGGGCTGACATCTGAGGGCGGAAACGAAACACGGTGTCCGCAAAAGTGTGCTGTGTTTCTAAAAACTCGGAGAGTCTGTTGCGCACCATCGTTTCCCTCAGCTTGCCGACACAATACGTGAGGGAGATGGGGAGAAGGTTCTCCACGTCAATAGGTTTACCTGCCTACGGGATGAAGGTCACGAGAGCTGATTTCCATTCAAGAGGAAGAAGAGTTTCTCCGTCCCGAATGCTATTGATGTAATCAAGGAGCGTGGCGTAGGCAGCATCGGGAAGATTGGCCAACAGTTTGACCGTAACCTGGTCCTGCCCGGGTGCAGTGCCACGCTTCATAATGCGTAAGGTTGCCTGGAGATCGTGGAGCTGGAACGGGGTGTCCAACTGCGTGTTTTTTTTTGCTTGCGTAAAGGTATGCGGCCGTCCGAGGGTGCTTGGTGGTGCACAGGTATCGGTCCCTGAGCGTGTGTGCGAGCTGCGTTGTCGTTCCTGTAAAGTTGTGCATGACCTTATGTAAGTGACGTTGAGTTTGCGTGCGTGTTTGTGTTGGATCGATGATAGCGCAAAACAGGCGCCATGTATTGCGACCAGACATCTGGCGTGCAGCCATGTTGCACCTGTGCACCCAGTTAGTGTCGGCTAGCTGAGCAGCAAATTCTGCAGCTTGCTCTGTGAGTTCTAGAATGCGTTTCTTGAGGCGTCTGTTATGTTCCTGTTTTTTTCAATAGTTTGGTGAGACTGCAGCGGTGCTGCCAAAGATGGAGGAGTTGGTTCTCTACGTTCGTTTAAGTTTCTGTGAGCTTTATCAGCCGTTTGTGTTGTTTCAGTGTAGACGTCATTGATTCAGACCAGGTGTCGTATCCCAACTGGAAAGGGTCTACCATAGGTAGAGAGGTGCGGAAAGTTGTCCAGTCTGGGATATGAGCTTCTTTAAGTGAGCGTTTTAAGGGACGCATGTACACGGTTGTGTTTGATACACAATGATCACTACCGAGAGTGTCCTGTGTGTTCAGCCGGACAGCATGGCGTATGTTCGTGTGATTGTGAGGTGCGGGCAAGTATCTCGTTGAACAGAGTGACCTACACGTGTTGGGCTGGCGGGATAAGTGTGGAGGATGAGTCCAAGTGTAGAAAGAAGTTCCGCAAGTTTCCTTCCACGCGTGTCCTCTCGCGGATAACCCCATCACCTGCTCGGGGCACTGAAGTCGCCGACGATGAAGAAGGGGTCCCATCCGGTCACCTGCATAGCTTGTGGGAAAGTTTTGCTGAACGTGACGTTCTTAAGCTTTGGGGGACAGTAAATGTTTAAAATCTGAACAGGTGGGTCAGATCGCCTTATGGGCAGCACCGACATCATCGTTCATGGGAAAGGCGGAGTTGTGGGGAGTGTGACTTCCTGGGTGGTATATTGCTTGTGAACAAGTATCCATGTCTCTTGATTTCGTTGAAATGTAGTATAATTTGTGAGTTTGACGTGCATGCCGGGTTCCTGAAGGGCAATCAGGACAACAAGGAACTCAAAGGTCTCAAGATAGATGCAGAAATGAGCCCGCTTCTTGCAGTTCTTGAGACTTCTGCATTTACGCTGTGTTAGTAACAATGGCTGAGTTGCTCTGGCTTGCGACCAAAGGTTGGGGGCCATGTTCGAAGATGGAGGGTGGGGTTGTGTTGTTAAGATTACTCAGTTCACTAGCACCTTGTACTGACATGCTCGAGTCTTCAGAAAAGTCAGACTCATCTGGAGTCACTCTGTTTAATTCTGAGGGGCGGTTAACGTCCCTAATAAGCCCTTCGCGCTTAAGGATGCGTGGATTGCCTTGTATCCACTTTTGGATAATGTGAGTTACAGTTTGTGTCACCTGTGCGATGACAGTCTTCATATGACGCGCGATGGTGTCGTGAATAATTTCGGGGAGGTTAGTCAATTGCGTTTTAATAGCATTCACCTGGGTCTCCAGGGCCGCAACGCGACTCTCTACAGTATTAGGAATCTCCCTGTCCGTTATATTTTCCTCTTCGTCACTCAACGAGGGCTGAGTAGTGGGATTGGTTCTGAGCGAGTAAGTTCGCTGGCTAGTTTATCATTCTGAGATCGCAAAAGAGCGAGCTCGTGCATGAGTATTTGTGTTTCGGTAGTGCTTGTGGGAGAAGAAGGTGGAGGGGAGGGAGAAAAGGTGACCTCCGCCCGAATGCCTACCTTGGGTTGGTTGCGTGCAGCGTTGCCAGATGGAGCACCGAAAGCTGGAGATTCCGCTGTGCCAGGTGGTAGCGTTGCCGTTGCTGCTTTGCCAGGGGTTGGCGCCTTGCCAATGGACCCGGCAGTTTGGTTTTGTTGTAGTCCCCGATGTCCTGGACCCTGGTTGCTCAAGTCTGATGAATTTTTCTGTGCATTTGCGGGAGCTTGTGAGGTGCGGACCCCGCAAATGATGCACAATGGGTTGCACTTGTTGGGGGCCAACCCGAGAGGACCAGCGCCCACGTTTTGGCCACAAAGGCTGCTTCTTTTGGTGACTGGGTTGGGACAGATATCCGCCCGGTGCCCCAGTTTGCCACAGTGGTAGCACGTGGCACTGTCTTCTTGTACTCCCTGACGGGAGTCAGTTCTGCGTTATAATGGACGAAACGCGGAACGTTTTTTCCCGCGAAAGTCAACACAGCTACGTTGGAGTTTCCCGGCTTGCGCGCATAGTCTAGTTCACCACCACGCCACTGCACTATATGTTTCAGGGACGCACTGGTTTCCAGGTTGTGCACAGAAATCACACCGCGACACACATAAACGGTGAGCTTGAGGTGACCGCGAAGTGGCAGCAGTCCTTTGGTGGTGTTGATTTGAAAGTCCGACAGCAGTTTAAGAACTACCTCGCTATTCTGCGTGCCACGGATGATGATGTTTTGCTCCCAATTGGGAGAAATCGTGATGTCATTCATGTGCTGCCTTCCGATGAGTTCGGAAATAGCGGCGCTGAGCTCACCTTGTTGAAACGCTGTCTTGAGGCCTGGGTCTGTAGCACCATGGCCACCACGAAATACTTGGCTTGGAGATGGGGGCATGCAGTAGCTCGAGTAAAGTGTACAATTTACGTGACGGTATTTGCAAGAAGGTAGACATCGTCAAAGTAAAGAGAAAATAAATTGGCACTATCTTTTCGCCGTATTCAGAACCGTTTTATTATCTTGAAAATGATTCGTCACCGCCTTCATTGCAGCGCATTTGGAACGGATTTTTGCTTCATGCCTTGGCAACGACTTAAGACACCGCGTTCGAGATGCGTTTGTGCTGTATAGTAGGCTGGGGCTAGTCAATTTAAATTCAAGTACCGTTTCTGAGTACGCACGACTCTGGGAAATATTCCTCGTCGTCTCAGCGCAGCTCGGGAGGCAGGTGGCTTGCATGGCCGGTTAACTCCCGCGATCAAAAGAATGGTCGCACCCACTACCGTCTTTTTTTCTTTGGATGGATCTGTGATGCCAGAACTGACACCATGGCACAGCGCATCAGCACCATGACAATGTCTTTTTCTTCGCTTGAGTCGAACTTGATGCTGTTGGGAACTCTGTGCGAGAAAGGGCGAAAACAATAAATGCGGCACGCCCGGTTTTCTCCGCTCACTGAGATGGCAGTGATAAGCTGATCGGCGCCGGTCTATAGAGTTCTGGCTAATAACGAGATCCGGACGCGAATCTCCCCTTTTGCGACTTCCGGTCACTCGCATGCAGCCCTTGCCAGTGTGACAATTAGTCGCTTTTGAGTCGCCAGTCGCAAATGGTTGCGCGACCGCTGCTAGTCGCCGGTGTGCACTACCCTTTAGCCAATATAGAGGACGCAATTTCGATGCTAACGCCTACTCTAAAAACTCTTCTAGAGTATCCTCATGAGTTCTATAACAATAAAAGTAAATATTTGCTTTCATTCATAGTTGGCCATATATTCGGCCTACAAAATAATCGTGTAATTTTCCGCAGCGTCCTTTTATAATCAACTCAATTGTTCTAATATAGTGTGAAATTTTTGCACGTGTTTTAAGATAAAAATTCCCGCTTATTGAGGATATATTTTTGCTGTACGTGTCAGCTTTGTAGAATTTGCAAAGTACCCAAATGTGACATCACTGGATGCAGCGGCCGCCTTTAGTTGAAAGATGCGCTGCTAAATCATAAAAAAATATCTTCCTTGACAGTTCTTAGATCACGCTTGTTTTGTGTATACTTCCACGTTCGATTTGTGCGTCCTTCTTAGTGTTTGGGCAGCACAATTGTGTTTGTGCTGCCCAATCTTTTGTGTTTACAATTTCAGGTTGCTTGAAACCAATGTATTGAATATATATATGGTTTGTCAGGGCTGATGTCTAAGCTTTGCACTGTCACGGACTGCGGAGGGACAAGGGCTTTTGTCAGGCTGTTCGCCTTTAGCCCTTTGCCCCTGCAGTGAGCTCTGTATCCGGCTTACTGTAAATAAAAATACTACTACTACTACTACTACTACTACTACTACTACAATTGAGTATTAGGCTGTCACAGTTGGTTTGTGGTTAGAGCTGAAGCAGCACGTGCATGGTTTGTGCTGCTTGCTGTGCGTTTCAATATATTTAAAGTTGCAGCCACCGTATTCAATGCAACGCCCTTCCCGCGTAAGATCGACTATTTTATGAGTTTTTTATGTCATTTTTGCACAGCATTCTCTAAATGCTGTACGCAGGGAAATGAGATATTCATCAACCACAACAGTTATGATTATGGACAATAGTCACCGTGATAAAGATGTGCTACTATACGCGTCAACGTGGGTGTATGTACGTCATATAGCGCAGTAGCTGTCAAACACCAATAGAGCGTGTGCAAGCCCTCACATATCAATTTTCATTCATCATCATCATCAACAACGGCATCATAATCATCATCATCATCACCACCACCAGCCTGACTGCGCCCACTGCAGGACAAAGACATCTGCCATGTTCCGCCAGCCACTTCGGTCCTGTGCATGCGCTGCTCCTTTATACCCGAAAACTTCCTAAGCTCATCTGCCCACATAAGCTTGTGTCTCCCCTTCACCCGCTTGCCTTCTTTGGATTCCAGTCTGTGAGCCTCCATGACCACCGTTTATCTTCCTTGAGATGGTCTTGATGGACGACTGTACAGGTATTCTACAGAAAAGCGAGCTTTAAGGAACTGAACTGCGAGGTAAACTTCCCGGATGAATCCCCACAAGCATGGGCGTTCGGACAAGTTCGATGAAACAATTAAATCTGGTAAGCAATCAACAAGTGTAACCTGCAAGAACGAAGAGATTACAGGATGAAAATTGTCTCGAAAAAAGAAGAATCGGGACACTATTTGTCGTAGATAAAGGTGTTTTAGTCCTAACCCACTCTCACTGACTGGCTTGAATATATTATCACGACGCATGGGCTCAAAAGTCTAAGACCATATGAAAGTAGCGAAAATCCGATGAAAGTGTTGCATATAGAATCTTGCGCAATGAATAGGTTGCAATACATAGTAAACTTTGTCGCTAAGAAAGTATTGTAAGCTGCTGCTCTCCTAAATATCGAAAGTCGATAGGGACCGAATGTCTGGGCCTGACGTTCAAGCTTGGGGACGTGTTCCTTCCAGTAATGCGCACTGAATCTATATGCATGCAATGGTACACCGAGGTATGTTGGAGGAGTTCTTGTCCAATTAATCCCTGCAAAGTGGTTCGGTGTGCTCCCCCCACAAGCCAAACCACAGTCCTAAACTTTTAGAGGTATTTAAACGAGCTCCTGATACTACGCCAAACTTTTCAATAGTATATACCACATTTTCGACACTTGGTTTCTCTGTGCAAAGAATGCGACATCGTCTGCATAAGCCAATACTTCAACCTCACTGCCTAATATACTAAAGCCACGAATGCAACTCGACTGTATTATGCTTAAGCGCGGTGATTCTAGATAAAGTTCAAATAAAAGAGTTGACGTCGGGCATCGCTGTTTTACAGAAGAGCGAATAGAAATTAGACGAGTTGAGCATTTATTATAGCATAGTTTAACGCCTTTAAGAACAACTTTGCCAACATTAGCTTGTTCGAGAAGAGAAAAAAGAAAGGAATGACGAACACGATCAAAAGCTTTCGCAAGGTCTACCTGTAGCATTGCAAGATGTTTTTGAGAAGCATGACAGTATTGAAGCACTGTTCGAGCGACATGTATATTGGTTTGTATGGATCGACCTCTGATCCCACATGTCTGATGAGACCCAATGAGGATCGACATATTAAATTGCAACCTATTTGCTAATACTTTTGCGAAAATTTTGTAGTCCACGTTTGACAGCGATATTGGTCTGTAGCCCTCGACGAAGCGATGTTTTTTCTTGCCAGTTGTTTTCGGTATTAACACAGTGTGACTTTTGCAAAAAGATTGTGGGAATGTATCCATGTCATAACTCATCTGAAAAATTTTCATCAATATAGGAGCAAGTGTTTTCTTGAAAGCTTTGTAAAATTCGCCTGAGATGCCATCACGGCCCGGTGTTTTCAATAAAGGTAAGTTGTCGATTACTTGCTCAATTTTCTGTATAGTGATGGGCCCAATAATGACTACACAATCATTGTCCTTCAAGGGGTTCACAAGAGAAACAAAACTAGCCTTGAGGTCAGCGTCAAGATCATCAGAGGGATGGCTAAATAAACTGTTATAGTACGTTTCGAACGCCAAAGTAATGGCTCTGTTATCTTTTATGAGCACATCGTTAAAGTTCAAGTCTGGAATAACTTTAGAAATCGCATGGCGTTGCTCATCAAGTAAAGCTTGGCGCGTCAGTTGCTCAGAATTCAAAGTGCGCTGGTTCCGAGATCTAATACGTGCCCCTTGGTAGTGAGCAGCATCATATCTCTGTAGTTCGCACCTAATACATACAAATGTCTTTGACGTACTTTCCCGGCATTTCGCATGCCATCTCATAAAGATTGCAAAGACTTTTAACAAGTATCTTTTCATCATTCTTTCTAGAGAAAAACTTAACAGCCCAAATTTCTAAAGCTATAGCACGAACTTCTTGTTTAAAAATCTCCCAAGCAGCGAAGGTATGAAAACCAATCGAAAAAGATTGCCTCTATGCCATCTGGACGCGATTCATGAATTCCTGACCACAGAGGAGCTTCGCATTCATTTTCCAAAGAGCCCACTGGGGACGGAAGTGTTTGTGATGATTTTCACAAATTTGCGCTATCACAATACAATGGTCTGAGAATGATACAGCTTCGGTGCTGCACGACATTTTACGAGATAGGAGTGATGAGGACACGTAAATCCGGTCAAGGCGAGCATGAGAACTGCCTTGTACTCTTGTATATGCTATTGCCCGATTCGAGACCCCAATGTCCATTAGTCCTGCATTATCTACAATACCGGATAAAAGCTCACCACTCCTGTCTCTCTTTCCAGACGAATTATAACGATCAATAGCTTCACATACGCAGTTGAAATCTTCCATAATACGGTGCATCTGTCGACGTCAATTAAATTACGCACTTTTTCAAATAACTCAAGTCGTTTCGGAACCTCAATAAATGCATATAGATTGATAATTCTCCATGGCACTCCTTGCAACAAAAAATCAAGGAATATATACCTGCCCTCTTCATCAACACTATTGCAGAATGCCGAACAGGGTAGGTTGATTGACTTGATATGTGGGGTTCAACGTCCCGAAACCACCATTTGATTATCAGAGACGCCGTAGTGGAAGGCTCCGGAAATTTTGACCACCTGGGGTTCTTTACCGTGCACCCAAATCTGAGCACACGGGCCTACAACATTTCCGCCTCCATCGAAAATACAGCCGCTGCAGCCGGAATTCGAACCTGCGACCTGCGGGTTAGCAGCCGAGTACCTTAGCCGCTAGACCACCGCGGCGGGGCTGAACAGGGTAGGTTCTTTCTCAGAAACAACCAACAGCCCGCAGATAAAGCTTTAGCATGTGAGACACACACATTAAACTGAGACAGAAAAGGCCGCAGGGCCTTCTCGGTCTCTTCCGCGCTCTCGATCTTTGTCTTTTGGTTGGCGACAAAGTCGAGACGCTTCCGATTGAGTAGTCTACGGAGCTGTGCCTGTTGCTGCGAAGACCTAAGGCCGCGTACGTTCAAGGTAGCAAATATGAGTCGCTCAGACTGCGCCATGGTGACTACCGTCCAATGCGCTTATCGTCCCACTTGATCAGTCCCAAGAGTTGGCGCTGAGGCTTCCCGTGAACCCCCACCAGACCTCCTAGATCGGTATCGGCGACACTTCCCCTTTGGCATTGACTTTCGGTGACGGCGTGACTCCCTAGTCACTGACGCTGGGTCACTCCTTTTGCTTGAATCAGAGCTGGACGATGCACGACGTTTCGGTATTGCTGCATCTATAGAGATCTGCATATCATCTTCCGACACTGCATCTTGATGAAAAAGCTGCTGCGGAGCTGCAGCGCAAGCAGCTGAAGAACTTTCTGTGGCATCCAGCCCAGAGTCTCTGTCTTGTACTGGTGGTTTTTCGGCATCTTTATTGGTCAGCGCGTCAGCACTCTTCATAGGAACTCCTACTTGTGCTAGAGGCTGTGCGGTGTCATTTTCGGTATGCTGCTTGCATGATTCACTTGGCTCTTTGCACGGAGAAGTTTCAACTGTGTCAACAGCAAGTGACTATCTTTCTTTTTCTGGATTCTTGTGGTAGAGCCTGCAGCATATGAAATCGACGAAGTGTCTTCCGTTGCGTCCAAAACCTCGGTGGCATCCATAATATGCTCTTGTACGTTATCATCTGGCTGTTGTGTGTGCTGTCGCAGGTTGTTGGCGTATGTAATAACACAATCCTCAGCCGAATGACCGAAGTGTCGACAGTTGTCACAGCGAGAGGTTCTGCAGTTTTGACGGATGTGTCCAACCTTACTGCTCCAAAGGCAAAGTGGTGGGCGGCCAGGTATCAGGACGAGGCTTTGCACTCCGCAGACAAGAATATGAGGAATATCCGCAATGCGAACTGCATCAGCAAGAGACAAAACAACATCCCTATTTAGCGTGCGCATTTCTTCCATGTCAGCTACTTTCCAGCTTTCTTGTGATATTGTCTTGACCTTCCCTAATCCTTGCAGTGCCTCGCAAAAATAGGCGTCCTCCAAGCGCCCAGGAAGCCACATAAGCTTCAGCTTCACTTCCGTGGGCTCCAGGTCTATAACGAGGCATCGACGACTTTTGACGAGAAATTTGCCTCTTGTGACCAACTTTGTTTTCGTCAGCGTTGACTTGCATGTGACCATCCAAACATGAGACATTTGAAATTGACCTATGGAGCTTATTTCCTTCAAGTCAATGATGTCCCAAAGAGCATTTCTAAAATCTTGAACCCAGTAAGGGCGACCAGCTAAGTCCTCATGTAGAAGAACAGAGTCCACAACAAGCTTACCGGTGGGAAGGCGAGAAAGTACAACATGGTAGTCATTGCCGCAGGCTGAAGCCTGAGCAGCGCCTCGGCCCTTGGCGAATAAATTCTTCGAAGCGGAAAACATGGAAAACGCGACTGTTCAGACCGCCGTCTTCGTCTTTCTCCCTTCACTACGCCACGCCAGAACACATTGTAGAATTGTAAAACTACTATTTATCCGAAGAACGCGCTGTTCAACTTCATGTTTAGAAGTCGCATAGTCAAGACTGACACAATATTCCTTTCCAAATAATATTTGCGTCTTGATTCGACCGTGATGAATGGCTTCCGGGCACCGAATGACCTGCAGTTATTAGCAAGAGCACAAAGCTTTTTAAGCATCTACATCTTAACTCCGAAAAATCTCAAATTGACTGGAGGAGCTGTTACAGATTTTCAGCTGTTGCAGTCGATAGTCTTTTTTCCTTTGATAGTCGTTTCTAGCACTTGCTACTGGTTCACAATTGCAGATAATTTGCATGTCTTGTTTGGTAGATATTCACGCACACAAGTGAATAATGAGTGTTTTTCTTTCGCGCAAGCGACGATGTAGCAGTACACGTCTGGCGTGCCAGATTACTTATTTGCAGTTATATCGATACCTGCAACTAAGAAACCGCCAAACAAATGACTAATGCAATCCACTGAAAAAGTATGCCAGTATGTTAGTTATCTAACGCGTACCAAATCGCCAACTCAAATTTGCGCATTCTCACGTACGAGTCAGAGAAGTACCGGCTCCTGCGCTTAGAAAAAAGCTTTTGGTGACAGCTGACGTTGCTGAAAGCACGACACATCGATCGTCGCCGCTCCTTGTGCGGGCACCACACACACAGATAAAAGGTCGATTTAGGCTCAGAGGTGTGTAAACTGTACTTTACTGTCATTCTTACGCTTTAGAATTCTGCCTACACAAAGTAAAAAGCACCCGCAGCAGGTACACCAACGCGCGCGGTGAGATAGGCCTCGTAAGGATGGGGCACTAGGTAACGTTGCTTTCGAAGCAGCTGAGCTGTGATGCTTGAAGTTTCTGTCTTTGAGCTTCGCAATATTTTTAGCTGTTACCTAACCTGTACCTGAAACAAGCGGAAGTTCAATCATTGCCAGATATGCATTTACGGAGCGGCGATGGCAAGCGACAGCCGTTTTTCTTGCTTCTGCTGGCAGTAAACAGCGGGCGTGCCAGTATACAGATATTTGCAGTTATATGAATACCTACAATTAAAAAAACACCCATAGAAATACCAATGCAATCCGATGAAAACGTATGCCAGGGATTCAGTTCACGAAGGCGTACTAAAGTGCCAACTGAAAATTGCGTATTGTTTCATATCAGACGGAGAAGTACTGGCTAAGAACGCCCGGCAGCTTTCGGTGACAGCCTGCGTAGCTTAAAGCGCGACGTTCGATCGTCAGTGCTCCTTCTGTGAACATCGACACAAGAAAAAATAGTTGACTCAGGTTCATGGATATCTAAACTATACTTTACAGTTATTTTCACACTTTAATGTTGTGTGTACACGAAGCAAGAAGCCGGTAACCTACATCAACGCGGCTGCATGACAGGTTTATTGCTCGCTGGGCCGGGCACCGAGTAAGACCGCTTACGTATGCTCGGTATCTGTTAAAACATTATGTATGTTCGGTATCTCTTAGGGTAGCATTTTTCCCTGCCGTCGAGTAAAGCGTTTTATATTCAACATCACCGAAACAAACTACGGCACACGCTACAATAACATTCACGCTGCAGCTGCTCTCGTAGAAACATTGCATGGTCCAGTATTCACCAGCGCTTGCCAGTGGATATTCCAGCGCTTCCAGAGCTTTACAGTGCGAACCTGCTTCACAGCGTTTGAGCCAGCGCCCGTACCAGTGCGACGCAGCTCCTTTTCAGTGCGCCCAGCGAAGGGCCAGTGAATACAAGCGTGTACCGGCGTCTCCAGCGTATACCAGTGCCAAAAAACGTACAGGTATCACGCTGTTTTTGCAAAAGGGAACCTACTATTCCTCATTTAGAAATACATGCTGCATGTGCTCCACGCCAATTTCATTTTTGTAGTTGCTTGAATCTTGTGCTTGGCGCCCCGATGTACCAATGTACATCTAGCGCTCAGGCATCCCTCCGATGAAACATTTAGCTTTCGTTTTATAGTGAGCCCTAGGGTGCACGAATAAGCGGCGTATGTTATTAACGTTGCTAAGCGAACAACAATATGGCGCACATCTACTGCTAAAATAAAAGCTACGCTTTTCTGTAGCGCCCTCCATCCAGAATACTCTGAAGAGGCTTGAATATAGCCCATTCTAAGTAAATAGCACATTGCTGGGAAGCTCACCTGGGCAAAGGGAGGGCTCCAAAACCATCTCTTTAGAACCTGCAATGACAAACACCGTGGTAAATACTGTGACAATAAGGACTTCGTTCTTTTTTAAATAATAGAGGTTGCCTGAGCCACAAGGCTGCATATCTTTTGTAGAAAAATAGACAGACTATTGGGCGAATGAAAAAATTGTCAGATCCCACGTACAGCAAGAATCGATGGTATGCGAAGCACGAATGAGGAATGTTGATACGTCACTTTAAAATCAACACAACGTTACGAGGTGGAGGTAAATTATATCGTACATGACTTCCGTGTTATGATTTTTTGTTTGAATGTGTCGTTTGTCTTCGTCATTGATTTACGTCACGTGATGTCTAATTTAGTATATGTGAAGCTGGCAAAGCGGCCGGGGGCACGCTATGAACGTTGTATGTTGTCACGTTCTTGCATGACACGCGTGCCACGATTATCACGTTTGCACCAGTGACATACTTTCGTCATTCATTGACGTCACGTAACACCAGACTCTGTATATGTGGAGCTAGCCAAGCAGCCGTGAGTGCATCATTAAAGACCCAATGTACTCCAACGTGACGTTGACGCGCGCGCACGCTCTGCACGGCGGCGCTACACGTTAGCAAAACGTGAGAACTATGTAGTCTCACGCCAGGCGTGACCGGCGTGACGAGCGTTCATTGGCGTGGCCTGATGGTAACCGGGGCAACGTGCGACATGCTGCATGTAGTACCGATCCGTTACCCAGACTGCAATGCGTCTGCCTCTTTTCGGGACGGAGGGAGACCGGGCGCGCTCAAACGCGCATGTGTCAGAACGACGCAGCGTGGCGCGCACCTGCGAGTATACATGCAGGACCAGCGCCTGGCGTGGCAACGCCGGTGTGACGCGACGAAATGAACGCTGGCAAGCATGCGCACCACGTCACGTCGAAATGTATTGACGGCTTGAATGGCAAGCAGTCATGCTGTCACATGACACGAATCTTATGATTATCATGTTTGCGCCTGTGACATACCTTCGTCATCCATTGACGTGGCTTAATACCAAATTTGGCATATGAGAAGATAGCTAAATGACCGTGAGCGCAACATCAGCGTGGCATGTCATCGTGTTTTTACATGACACGCATGTCATAATTTTCATGATATGGTCTGTCACTTGTGATCGCCATACAATCATGCCATACCATACTACCCGCACGATACTGATCCCCAAGCCGAACAAGCCACCCGGCACAGAGAACATCCGCTCAATCTCCCTCACGTCGTGCGTGGGCAAGGTACTCGTGCACGTACTCAACAACCGCTGGCAACGGTACATGGAAGACAACAACGCATACCTGGTGACGATGCTGGGCTTTCGGGCCCGGGTGAGCACGCAGGACCCGATGCTGCTCATTCAACTAGACCTTCCCGAGTTCCCCAGCAAGACCGACTGCAGGACGTTCCTGGGACTCGACTTAAAGAGCGCATTTGATAACGTGAGACACTCGGCGATCCTGGCCCAGATCGCGAGACTCGGGCTAGGCGAGCGGACCTACACTTACATCCGATTTCCCTCTCAGACCGAGTGACGTACCTCTGCGTCGGACACCTGCAACTAGAGGAGCGAAAGTTGGGCCGCGTTGGCACACCGCAAGGGGCCATCATGTCTCTTTTCCTGTTCAACACAGTCATGATACCGGTGGCCGAACGCCTCACTCGACTATTGAACCTGCGGCACACGATCTACGCTGATGACACCACCCTGTGGACGACTGGAGGCACGACCGGACGCACGGAGGAATCTCGCCAAGAGGCAATCAAGCAGATCGAACACTGTCTGCGCGGAACAGGGCTCAAATTCTCACAGCAGAAATCGGAACTACTAACACTTCTACCACCCGGACACTGGTGCGAGTAGGTAGAACCAGATGCGGCTAAGCTTACGCTGCGGACAGAAGACGGCACCACCATCCCGCACGTCGGAGGAATCAGAGTGCTCGGCATGCACATCGATGCCGGCGACAGGAACCACACGGCCCTCAACAGGCTCCTGACGAAGATGGTGGTGGCGACCCGCCTCGTCAAGCAAATATCCACCAAACGGAACGAGAAGCCAACCTCTTGCGACTGCTGCAGTCGTTAGTGACGAGCCACGCATCGTACGTCGGCGGGTTTCACGGATGGCTGCAGCACGAGCGGGACAAGATCAACGCAGCCATCAGGAAGGCCCACAAGTCCACCCTGGGTCTCCTCGAAACACGAGCAACGACTTCCTTGCCCGACGGGGGGTCCACAACACGCTAGAAAAGGTGAGCGAGGCCCAGCGCATGTCGCAGCTCGCCCACCTCGCAAGGACCACTTGTAGAGAAATCCTCCAAAGAGTCGGCATGCGCCCGCCCAGAGGCATTGTCCTATCGAGACGAGGCCCCGGAGCACAGGGAGATCGAAAGAGACATCGCGAGACACCTCGTGGTCCTGCCGGTACAACGCAACATTCACCCGGAACGCAACAAAGAGCGACTGGTCACAAGAGCGAGAGCGCTGGCAGAGACTCGCGCCAGTGACTCGACAGCGGTGTACATAGACGCCGCCAAGCAACAATACAGACCACAGACCTCCGTAGCGGTGGTTGTCCGAGCCACGGATGGCAAACTGGTTAACGCCTGGAGCGTCCGAGCAACGTCTGCGAAGCAAGCGGAGGAATCTGTCATCGCCCTGGCGCTGAATGGCACTCCCGATGTCACCACCGACCTGAGCGACTCTCGCACGGCCATCGCCAATCCTGGCTGCGGGAGCATCAGGACCCCGGCAGCAAGCCTGCTGCCGAGAAGCAAGTCGACACGACACATCTACGGTGGTTCCGGGCCCACGTCGGAGCCTTCTCGGGCGGAGCGGCCAACCGCAACGAAAGGGCGGATGCCATCGAACTTGAGCCTACGCACCGTGCGGCGCCCCCGCCCCTCGAACGCAGAAGAAGCCGAACCCCCGAACTCGGACCCGCCACTCGACTATGCCAGCATCCTTTAATTGTACCGAGAGGGCCGCCGAGTGCTTCCCGGGCCTCACTCGAGGCTGGGGCGGCGCGAGGGGGTCCTCCTGAAACAGACCGGCACGGTGCTCACGCCCACCATGGCCCGACACGTGTGCCCCGGTTTCTACGAAAGTGCGAAGTGCAGTATCTGTGCGTGAGAACTGGCACCGCTGACACATGTGCTGTGGTAGTTTGACTCGTGTGCGGGGGGAGAGATCACCCACGCACTACCACCGCACATTGTGACGAACATACGCTTGCCCGATCACGAGGTGAAGCTCAACGCCATCCAGTGGCTTGACGCGGTCCTGGCTCGGCAAAAGCGAATGGAGCAAACTCCTAGTAGGTCGCGCTTGGTCTGCCGTCATTAAGGTCTAGATAGACAGGAGGGTGCGAAACCCTGCGTGCTGCTCCCACCCTCCCCACGCAGGATTGCTTAATAAAGTCTATTTCTCTCACTCAAGAAGGCGCGGATCATTGCGCGAGACGTGGTAGGATTCTTCGCAGACTCTAGAGCTCCAGTGAACCCGTCTGCTCTCTGTGAACGCTCCAGAGAGACTCCTAGTTGATAATTCGAACTACTGTGGTTGTTTCATGAAGTGATTAGAGGCACCAATGATATTTCGGAGATGCCCCTGTGGACGCATCAGACGTACAAACTATATCACTGTACGATTGAGCTAGCAAATGAATGAACTCGCATGCCACCATACGCGGTACTTAGCGAGAGCTCCCGTCGCGCACAAAACCTTTATATGGAGTAGCATGGAAACCATCACGTGAGATGTCACGTATGCACGCACCCATGATTCGAAGGCAAGGACGCTTTGCATAGCTGCCCTTGCGTCACAAGACCCTGGGCTGACCCGTTAACATAAAGGGCCAGATAAACCAATTTGCTCTGAAATATACGAGCATGCAACGAAGTCTAACTAAGAGTACTTGTCTTAGCGTGAGTTTCTGCACTACAATTTTGTTTTTTCAAAATAGCAACGCGGAATTCTTGAAATTTATCAATCACAAGTTTGATCGTTCTTGAGCGTGGATGGCAAGCGCACAAACTAGTAAACTCAATTCATTCGGCGCATAACGTCAAGCAGAAAATGTAATTATGTAACCATCGAACGTACATGTTCTTTCAACGTCACCTCATATTTTGTTTCTTTATTTCAATATTTCAGCCCTAATGCAGGGCTATAGCAGAAGTGGATGAGTTATACAAAACTAATACAAACAGAACAACAACAATGAAACTGAAATAAATTACAGTAATACAAAGGAATATATTACTACGGTATTGCAAACCCGAATTTTATCTATTTTCTAAATGGTCAATAGCGGCATCAATAAAAATTTGTAATGATAGAGAGTGAATACTGTCCGGTAGGGAATTGCAGAGCTCTATAGTAAGGGGGGAAAACTAAATTTGATTGTGTTATTACGAGCAAATTAAGGCTTTATGCTCAAGGCTTTATTTTGTGTTGTGGGAGCTACTGGTGCAAAATTCTTGCATAAATGCGTTGTAGTTGCCACCAAAGATGCCAGGAGAGGAGTTGATGACTGTACATAATAATTTTGAAGATTCGATGCAATAAATAGAATGTAATGGTACAATGTTCAGTGATTGCAGAGCCTGTGTTGGTGAGAAGTTGTGGGTGTAGTGTCGGCATATGAAGCGGATGGCCTAACGTTGAACGCTATCGAGGATTTTTAACTCACCTTGTTTGTGAGGGCACCAAACGACAGATGCGTAATTTAGTAGAGGGCGAATTAACATTTTATACAGAAGTAATTTGGTATCACGGT
The DNA here is from genome assembly GCF_043290135.1 of Rhipicephalus microplus. Lineage (NCBI taxonomy): Eukaryota > Metazoa > Arthropoda > Arachnida > Ixodida > Ixodidae > Rhipicephalus > Rhipicephalus microplus. The sequence continues at coordinate 71,645,489 of NC_134706.1, forward strand.
TGGATTTAGCCAAAGTACGAAGCAAATAATCCATCTCCTTTTAGAGCTTTCGCGCTTATACGTTCAATGTGGTTAGTTCAGGAAAAATGTTTTGTCAGAATCACAACCAAATATTCATATTGTGAGACTATTTTAAGTTGTGTACCACCCACGTAATAAACAAACGAAAACGGATTCTGTGCATTGGTAAAAGACATGACGACTGTTTTATTGCAGTTGACGTTCCACTGCTAGGTTTCCCACCAAGAGCTGAAAGAAATAAGCGATTTTGAAAGACGCTGATAATCTTCCGTAGAATTATTGGGTTCGTATAACGCGCAGTCATCAGCATAAAGTATTATTTTAGGTGAGGTTCAGTGAGTTACTTCAATAATATATATGAGGAATAATAATAGGCCTAATACAGATCCCTGAGAAACACCCGAAGTGATGTCAACAAGGGATGAATCCGCTGAGTTGAAGGAAACAAACTGTGAGCGATAATTAAGGAAACTGGCGATCCAAGAAACAAGACGAAAATTATTGAGTATGGCGTGTAATTTCACTAGCAACTTAGAATGAAGAGCAGAGTCGAAAGCTTTAGAGAAGTCAATGAAAATGGCATCTATTTGATTTCCTGTGTCTATGTTAAAGGCAACGTCATGAACCAAATTGACTAATTGTGTAACTGTGCTGTAGTCACGACGGAAAGCGTACTGAGTAGACGTTACAATTTCATTGTAGTCGAGAAATTCAATGATATGCTTGTTAATAATGTGTTCCAACATCTTGCATGACTGTGGTGTAAGGGATATTGGCCTGTAATTAGATAAGAGTTGTTTATCACCAGAGTTATACAAAGACAAAACTTTTGCTGTTTTTCATGAGTATAGTACTTCCGCACAGTCTCGGGATTTCTGAAAAATTACAGTGAGGTAACGGGCTGTCCACGCGGAGTGTCTCACAAGAAAGGAATTCGGTATGCCGTCAGGACCAGAACATTTTTTGGTGTCAATATTCAAGATTAAGTTCCATACACCTTCAGTGCTTACTACAATATTACCTAGTATATTGGTTTGTACATCATGAATAAAATTCAGAATAACAAGATAGCCGAGGGTGAAAACTAACTGAAAATAAAGGTCGCTGCATTAAAAACTACGATTAGGTCGTTTTTAATGATATCACTTATCTTGAAAGAGGAACTGGCTATTGTACTAGGCAAGACTGAAGTCCAGATTCTGCGAGGATTGGATATAAGTAACAAAGGAAACTGTACAAAAAAGTAGAAGCCTTTAACATTTTGTGTGCAAGCGCCAAGTTATGCCTTCGCTTTCTCAAAGGAAGCTTGAAGCTCAGGGTTAGCATGTGTGGTTTTACGCAGTCTGGCAACATGGCGAGATGTGTGACGAGGTTTATTAGTCGATAAAGACAACGACAAGACAGCGTGAAGAACCGTCCAGCAGAGATCAGCACAGCAGTGAGCCAAAGCACGAGCGGAGAGAGCCGAGCGTTGGCGACGCTGCTCGCCGCAGGCACATCTTCTTCTTCACAATCGCGCCCGCTGAAAAAGGAGTCATCCTGGCGACTTAAGAAGTTTCAGGCAGAAGCTCATGGTATGGTTTAAGTCGGGAAACATGGACGATGACACGTGCACGCCGGCGCATGTCGTCCGATCTGGAAACTGGGTCAATTAGGAAATTAACCAGACAGGTTTTCTCCAAAACGGTGTAAGGCCCCTCGTACCGGGGGACAAGTTTGGAGGAGAGTCCCGGTGTTGGGTGTGAAATGGCGAGCCACACAAGAGACCCTGGGGCATAGCTGGGATCTGAAAGGGCGGTGCTACGGTGTTCTTTCTGGAGTTGTTTCTCTTTTGAGGTGAACGCACGGTGGAGCTGGCGGCACTCTTCGGCTTGTCGAGAAGTATCGGAGACAGGTGGGCACTCGGAAGCATCAGGACGGTAAGGTAGTAGGGTGTCGATTGCATGGGAAGGCTCACGTCCATAAAGAAGAAAGAAAGGTGAGAATCCCGTGGTGGTTTGAACTGCGGCGTTATATGCGAATGTGACGTATGGGAGAACACGGTCCTAGTTGCTATGATCAGATGCCACGTACACTGAGAGCATATCACCCAACGTGCGGTTGAACCGTTCCGTTAGCCCGTTAGTCTGCGGGTGGTATGCTATCGTTTTCCGATGAATAACGTGGCATTCCGAAAGCAGAGTTTCGACGACCTTGGAGAGGAAAGCGCGGCCACTGTCACTAAGGAGCTCTCGAGGTGGACCATGTCGAAGGATAAAGCGACGTAAAATGAAAGAGGCGACATCCTGAGCTGTAGTGCTCAGCAAAGCGGCTGTTTTGGCATAGAGTGTCAGGTGGTCAACTGCCACTATAATCCACCGATTACCATTTGATGTCAATAGAAGGGGGCCGTAGCGGTCAACGCCGACGCGATCAAATGGCTTGGCAGGGCATGGAAGTGGCTGCAATGCGCCAGTCGCTCGTGGCGCTGTTGATTATTGTCGCTGGCAGTGAGGACAGCACTGCACGAATTTGCGTTCAAAGTTGTGCGTTCCGCGCCAGTAATAGCGTTGGCGAAGGCGTTCATAAGTTTTGAACACCCCGGCGTGGCCACATTGCGGATCGTCGTGAAGAGAGGCACATACTTGTGATCGTAAAGTGCGTGGAATGACCAGTAGCCACCGGCGGCCATTGGGAGCGCAGTTGCGTCGATGAAGAAGTTGATTGCGGATGGCGAAATGGAAAGCTTGACGTCGGAGGGATCGAGATACTGGAAGGTTGGACGTGCCAGATAGATATTCAATAAGAGATGCAATCTACGGGTCAAGACGTTGTTCGGTGGCAATCGAGTCGAAATTTAGCGATGACAAGGTCTCGAGGCGAGTGTTTCCGCACGTCGGATCTGGTGATAAAGGTGAACGGGACAGGGCATCAGCGTCAGAGTGTTTGCGTCCGCAGCGGTATACGACGCGAATGTCGTAGTCCTGAATCCGGAGTGCCCATCGCGCAAGGCAGCCAGAAGGGTATTTCAAAGTGGAGAGCCAGCAAAGCGTGGGGTGATCAGTTACTAGATCGAACGGGTGGCTGTGTAAGTATGGCCGGAATTTTCCAAGCGCCCACACCACAGCCAAACACTCTTTTTCTGTCACGCTGTAATTATTTTCGGCTTTCGTCAGAGTGCGGCTAGCGTAGGCTACAACGTATTCTGAATAGCTGGGCTTTCGTTGAGCTAGGACAGCGATTAGCCCGACGCCGCTGGCGTCCGTGTGCACTTCGGTAGAAGCCGTCTGGTGGAAGTGGCGAGGACTAGGTGGTGAGTTGAGCAGACGGCGTAGAGTTGTGAACGCAACGTCACATGCAGGGGACCAGGAGGAGAGGTTCACGTCACCACGAAGAAGCTGGGTTAATGGTGACATGATAGATGCAAAATTGCGAACAAAGCGCCGGAAATACGAGCATAGGCCTACAAAACTGCGAAGTTCTTTCATGGTCATCGGCTCGGGAAATTCTGCGACTGCTCGAAGTTTTGCTGGGTCAGGTATTACGCCATGTTTGGACACGAGGTGGCCTAGTATGACAAGCTCGCATGCAGCTAAGCGGCATTCTTTCAGGTTAAGCTGCAGGCCAGCGTTGGTCAGACAAGTCAAAACGTGCCTGAGACGAAGGAGGTGCGTAAGAAATTCATGGGAGAAAACCACGACATCGTCGAGATAATAGAGGCACATATTCTACTTGAGGCCACGTAGCGTATTATGCATTAGACGTTCCAACGTGGCAGGCGCGTTACAAAGCCCAAAGGGCATGACGTTAAACTCGTATAGTCCGGCTGGTGTAATAAATGCTGTTTTTGGTGATCGGCTTCAGCCATTGGGACTTGCCAGTAGCCAGACCGCAAATCTAGTGACAAGAAAAAATCCGCTCCGTGAAGGGTGTCGATGGCGTCATCAATGCGCGGCAAAGGATAGACAACCTTGCGGGTTATCTTATTCAAATGACAATAGTCCACGCAAAATCGGATAGATCCATCTTTCTTACGCACGAGGACGACAGGAGACGCCCAGGGACTGTGAGATGGTCGAATGGCGTCTCTACGAAGCATATCTTTGGCTTGATCGTTGATGACGCGGCGCTCTTCAGCGGAGACACGGTATGGTCTTTGACGCAGTGGCTGGTGCAGGACGGTATAAACATGTTTGACTTGTGACGTGCGGCCCATTTGAGGCGGCGACACATCGAAAGAACTCCTGAACTCATGCAGAAGATCAAGCAGGTCGGCATGTTCAGTGGGAGTGAGGGTGTCGGCGATGGCGCTGAAAAACATATCATTAGACAACTCCCCGAGTTCTGACAGTGCTTTTGGGTGGTTGCAGTAGTCATCCAAGACATCAACCAAAGCCGAAGGGTCGACATCCTGCACGCGGCCGAGACGTTTCCCCGCAAGCAAAGTGACAGGTGTGGAAAGCGGATTGCGAACATATTGCTTTTTCCGGCGGCAAGGTCAATTGTTGCGAAAGGCAGCGGCAGAGCTCGACGACTTTTGAAGATATTGGAAGGCATAAAAAGGCATGTAGCGTCAGTGTAGGCGTTGCATAAAACGGGAACAAGGGCGAAATTTCCAGGTAGAATATCGGTATCTTCATGAACGATTATCTTCGCCGGCTGGTTAAGAGCGTCAAGTAATGGGACATCACACAAGGGTGAAAACTCAACTTCGGCGCGAGCGCAGTCAATGACGGCTATATGGCGGGATAGTAAGTCCCACACGAGGATGACGTCTTGCGAACAGACAGCGAAAACAATAAATTCCACGATGTAAAGATTGCCTTCGATGGACACTCTTGCAGTGTAGGCTGCGAGAGATGTTACTTGCTGTGCGCTTGCGGTGTGGAGCGAGAGTCCCCAAAGCAGCGTCGTGACTTTGCGCAATAAACGGCAGAGATTAGCGGCAATAACAGAAACAGCTGTGCCAGTGTCCACAAGGGCGAAAGTACAATAACCTTCAACAGTTACTGCGACCACGTTGGCAGGAGATGATGATGATGAAAAACATTTATTATAAAAGAGAGAGGTACGGGGCCAAAGCATGACCCCGCTACTTGGTCGGCGTCCTTAGTCCGGGACACCGCATGACGAGGCCCCTACTCGCGCCCGTCTCACCAGAGCCCGTTGAGACTCTATTGATGAGCAGTTGAGGAGGGCAGTCTCCCATTTCCTCTCGGGAAGGGGTAGGGGCAGGGGGTAGGTGGGGATTTTTCGGACATGCCCATACCATGTGGAAGATATCACACGTCTCCCCACTGTGTGGGCACCGCCCATCTGTGTTCGCATCGAAATGTTTTAGGATTGCAGGACAGAGTAGAGTACCTGTCTGCAGGCGCTTCAGAGTTCGCTCTTCTGCCTTACCCAGCTCTTTGCAGGAGCCGGGTAAAGGCGGTGAGTGTCGCGATAATAGGTCAGAATTTCTTTGAACCGCAGCAGCGGTGTATTGGCCTCCGAGTCGTAAGAGCCAAAGTGGGGAGCCCGGTGGGTAAGCGCTCGGGCGGCCGCGTCAGCGGTCTCATTACCTCGTAAGCCTTGATGGCCAGGAGCCCATACGATGCGTTTCGGGGCTGAATCAGCGAGAGCCCGTTTTAGAATTTGGCTGGATAGGGGGGATATCTCTCCTACTAAGTGATGAGCACATGTTTTCCGGGAGTCCGTGATGATAGCTTTCGAGTTGGGGTCCGCAGCAGAAAGCGCTATCGCGACTTCCTCAGCGCGCTCTGGATTTTGTGCTCAGAACGAGAACCCACAGACATGCTTTTTTCCGGTGAACTACACAGGCCGTGTAAAATCCCGTGGGCGAAGGCCCTGCTATATCTACGTAGAATACACAAGGTCGGGAGCCGTGTTGCCTCTCAAGCGTCCGAGCCCGCGCCTGTCTTCTGCTTTCGTGCGTGTGTTTATCCATGTTACTGGGGAGTTGAGAGAGCGAGAGCATATGCCGCCACAGTTCCGGAATACGCTCCGCCTCCTCTAGAGTGCAAGTGTGCTGTATATGTAGGTGGTTCAGCAGGCGGCGCCCGGGAGTTGTCCGCACGAGCCGCGTATATGGATTCATAAGGTGGGCCTCCCGCAACTCCTGGTAGGAGTTTAGCACACCTAACGCCCTCAGTTTGGCGTTGGAAGTGGCCAACGGGAGATCCAGAGCTCGTTTAGTAGCCTTACGAATGATGGCGTACGTTAGCAGGAGAGGGGCGAGGGCTTAGACAGTTCGAAAACGGCGCAGTTCTTGCCTCTTGAACTGGGGTGCTTAGTTTTTCTGTTCGGAAGGTCCGGGCCGGCGACGCATGGGGGAGGGCGATCGCCGACAAGGAGACGGTGCGCGCTGCGGCTGGAAGTCAAGGTGGTCAGTAGGGGCATTACGAGGTGGTGACGAGACCGGCCCGTATTGGTTGAAGGGTTGGCTGCCGGGTTGCGACGACCGGGCATAGTGGCCGGACGTCTGAGGTCGACGGCGTCAGTAGCGTGCAACGTGTCCGGGAGGGAAGCAGGCGTAGCGAGTCGGTCGGTTATCGCACGTCCTACATCATTGGGGACTGGTGGTGCCGCCCAAGGTGTATAAGCAGCCGGGTGTGTGCGCTGTGAGCGCGTGGTGTAGGGCTGTTGCGGAAGCCTACGCACAGCGTCTGCATATGTGAGCATATGTGGGGCGGCTACGGGCTGCATCTCTTGCGAACAGGCAACAGGAGGAGCCACAGGCTGCGCTGCATGCGTTAGGGGCGCGGCCACAGGCTGAATCGCTGGCGGATAGGTGACAGGGGCACCTTCTGGCTGTGCGACACGCGGGCAGTGGACACGGCTAGATAGAGGCGGCTCGTAGTGCGCAAGGGGAACAGCTTTTGCAACCTCTTCCGATATAGCAGTGCGAAGCGGGGCGGGTAGACGGGTGGTGGTCTCGTGAGCAAAAGGCACTAGAGAAAGTTGGCGGGCGGCTTCCTCACGAAAGAATGCTCGGACTTGCTGAAGCAATAGTGAATTGTCAGGCATGGTGTCGGAACTGGACAGCGACTCACCACCACGCTGAGTTTGTCGAGTCAGAGAGCGTTGCTTCTTCAACTCGTGGTAGCTCTGACACAAGCTGACCACTACAGAAACTGTGCTCGGATTTCTAGCCAAGAGAATTTGAAATGTGCCATCTTCGATGCCCTTCAGGATGTGTTTGACCTTGTCCGACTCGGGCATGGTGTCATTCGCGCGTCGACAAAGGTCGACGACATCCTCAATATAGCTGGTAAAATTTTCGCCAGTCTGCTGAGAGTGGACGCGCAAGCGCTCTTCTGCCCGCTGCTTGCGGACAGCCGGCCGACCAAACACTTCAGCACATGACGTCTTAATGACGCTCCATGTGGGGATGTTGTGTTTGTGGTTGTTAAACCACAATTTTGCAATGCCCGTGAGATAAAATATGACATGGCCGAGCTTGTCGGCTTCATCCCATTAATATTGGCGCTCACCAGCTCGTAGTGTTCAAGTCAGTCTTCCACGTCGGTCCCATCCGCACCGCTGGAGACCTTCGGGTCCGTAGCCTAGGATGGCTAGGGCAGTTGAACTGGGGCGACGATGCCGTTGGGTTTGCGTTGTCAGTAATAAAGGGCGGTAGCGTGTGGCTTCGCAATTCCAGGGTGTAGCGACGGGGATAAACAGCACTCTCCCCCAAACGTGACGAGGTTTAATAGTCGATAACGACAGCGGCAAGACAGCGTGAAGAACGGTCCAGCAGAGATTAGCACAGCAGCGAGCCGAAGCACGAGCTGAGAGAGCCGGGCGTTGGCGATGCTGCTCGCCGGAGGCACATCGTCTTCTTCACTAATGCAATATATCTCTGTTAATCCAAGGCAGATTGTTATTCACGTTTATGTTTTTTAAATGAATGTAAATATTGATGCAGAATTTCGCTAATGTCTCAATATAACCAACAACACTGTTGAATGGAGACGCAGTGCTAAGTGACAAGAAATGGTTGAAGTTATCCGCCAGAGCAACAAAGATACACGTATCATCAGCCTTGCTGAAATCCTGAAATGCCAAGTAGCTGTAACGTTCATGCGGATAGGACACCTAATGTGTACAAGGACGGCGTCATGGTTCGAAATGCCTTCTAATATATTGAATTTAAAGCCTAAGTTAGAAAGAATGTCACTGATAAAGAATAGGTCGAGTATGGAGTTCTGCCACGTGTTCTTTACAACTAATTGTATCAGGTTACGGGACAAAAAAAAATGAAATTAATGCCCTACAGATAGATGAATTAGTGCTGAAATATGTGAGGGAAGGCTAATGAAAGCCCGAAACATTGAAGTCACAAAGATTGATTAAGTTTGTGCTGTCGAGGCTATGGTCAAGAATGAACTGAAAAATGTTATCGAAGAAGTCACTGGAACTATCAGGAGGACGATAAAGACCACAAATTGTTAAATTCTGCTTATGCGCTAGTAACCTTCACCATGTTGATGTAAATGATGTCTGTTTTGTCATCTTTGCTAGAGTATGTCTAAGAAGGAAATATGCTGTTTAGTGTTATTGACGTTTGTGACAATGAGTTTTTCTAAACAAACAGCCCCCACAGAGGCAATAATGAGTCCTAAATGAGAGACGGTGATATATGCACAATCAACAGTGACACGTCTGCAGCGTTACACCGGGCATCAAATGAAGCAAACAATAAAACGCACATAAAGTGAGAGACTCGCGAACTACTTCTAAAGCCAGAGTCGAAAATATCGACCGAAAATTCTCACTTCCAATTCTATGTAACCGTGTCTTTTGTTGCAACTTGTTTCTTTCAGCGGGCAGGATTATGAAGAGGTCTTGGCCGTCACTAGACTTTTTCTATCATCACAAGTAGCAACAGCCACCTATGGCAACCAACAGCGACGCAAATCTTGGGTGAAAAGTGGGGCACTGCATGGGCCAATCTCGCTGGTCCGAGTCCAGCTTGGCCCGAAAACTTCATGCTCCTGCCTGCGGGAGCCCTGGCCGGTGTTTTTCAATATCCTACCTATATCCGTATCCGTATCCGTATCTGACTTGACCCAGAAAGGTTCGGGTACGGCCCATTTCAGACAGTTATCTATTGAACCGAAATGAGGCACTGTCTACTCTGTTTATGGCTAAGATTCCTGTCTCAAACAAGATATGCGTCCTAGTCAGTGGTTTAGAGCTTCCTTTAGTGTCAAAATTTCACAGGTATGCCCTGTTTACTTTCGGGTTATTGGGCCCGTAACACTTTAGCGAAATCCTTTTGGAGTAATGTAAATTTTAATTGCAGTCATACCTGCAAGTTGGTCCGCTGCCGGGATGGCGCTGTGTCACGTATGCCTCGTTCTTCTCGGCACGGGGAAAGCTACCAAGATGCTGCGGGGCTCGGGTTAAGTGCAAAAGCATGGTAATCACGGTAGGTCCTTTATTAGGTAATGCCATGTAATAAAAAACATGCTTTACGCACTTCTTAGAGAGATACACCAGGCTGGATAGCGTTACATGAAGTAAAGCCGTCGTGTTGACTCCTCAGCTGTCTCAAACCTATAAAACGTTTTTGTTTTAAAAGCAAGAAAGTTATCTTCCCGATCCTTCTGCCCCGAGTCACTACCCTCACAGTTCCCTATATCTGTCAAAGCGAGCTAAACCCATTGGAATGTGAGCCACTATTCTATTTGTTCCCTAAAGATGCCCATCTCGTCGTTTTCGTGTGACCGCCTTAGATCATTGAAAGTGTTATCTCTTGAAGCAACGTCGGGCTCAGGGTTTACGAAACAACTGTTGCTTAAACCACCGGCGTGAAAAAGCTGGCACCTTCTTTAGCGCTTACCGTCAAACGCATAGTATCAGGTGCCCGGCGCGTTATCCCCGACAGAGACCGGGAGTGGGATAGTGGGTTACTTTGTCGCCAGTAGCCGAAAGCGTCGGTGTGAACAGAAAGTGAAGTGTGAATGTAGTTGCAGCTCTTCAGCTTGCGACAGCCACAATGTAAAATAACGTGATGTGTGGCAGAAAGGAAAAAGCGGTGACTATGGTTGCGAAGAAAAGGTGGAGGGTGAAAAAGACACCACATTTCCGCCAGAGACGCTTCGACGAGCCAAGCGACAGGCATTCTTGTAATTTTAACAAGCATGTAGTGCGCCGTGCGTGGGGCCCCTCATGTACCTAATCGAAAAATTTTGAAGCTTGCAAAACTATGTGACGCGAGCACGTTGCTCCTCTGACACACCTAAGAAAGATATGCTAAGCGCGTGCAACCTGTATTCGCTAAATGTTTCACAAGATTAGGTGCTCTGCTTTCAGATTGGACTATTTACTTATTATTTGATATTCAAAAGTCACAAAAAACAGTACAAGAAACTTAAAAGAAAGGAAACTCCCTGCACTAGGGTTGCTGAAGAAACCGTCGGACATTTATGCGCTGTCATGTTTGATCATGCGACCATAAAGTGGTCCTCCTTCCAGTCAATTTCCCACACGAACTCCTTGGGGCATGGCTGTGAGCAATTATAGCGGGGTTTAGAAGCCAACAAGGCGGCACCCATGCGCACGCGACAACCTACTTCGATTCAAAAACACGCCTTCTCCTCGCCCGTCGTCGCAGAAAATAAATGAATGGTGAAATCAGCCACTGCTTCGCGTCATATTACGCTGGCAACAAAGCGTTAGGTATGTACTGTTTTTCAATATGTGTTTAGCTGTGATTACTTAGTGATTTCTACTAACCATTGGCTCCGAGAAAATGAGAATTGGTCTAGAAAACATTGCAAAACTACGACGAATACGTTGATCTCGAAGCTTAAGGACGTAAATATAAAACAAATAAACGCGGACGTTGCGATCTTACGGGCATGGTGTATTGTAATAGGGCAGTGTGCCGTCTCCACAGCAAACCGATGGGACAGTGGTGGTCGCTTTTGCGATGACGCCGCCAGTAGGGCACCACCCCCGAACGGTATGTCGAGCACGCGTAATTTAAATTTGCATCGACAACTTTTGTGCCAAATTTGAGTGAAATATTCATCTACCACGATTGAAACAAGCATATCTGTAAGAGAAAAACACATCTAGGATATATGAATGCACTATTGAGATAAATAAATCTGATTCTGTGTCGCAGAAAAAGGACCCAAATCGTCTGCTAGCTTACTGTTTTAACCGCAGAAGGAATAAGAAAGTACATCGCTATTCATTTGATGCTTATGTATTCCTGCTTTAGCTATAACACTAACTTGAAGTCATGCGACAAAACCAACGAGAAAGCCCTGAAGGATACCTTTATGAACGGGCGACTTCCATTACCACCACTTACTGGCATGAGCCAAGAGAATAAGCACTTGCGCTGTTAAAAAATAACACTGAAGGAAGTACTGATCTGCGTCTTTATATATTTTTCCAATTCTTTTTCTATATTTTATCACCAGTGAGGCAGCTCGAACTACCAAACCTAGAGGCTTTGTATCTCAGTTTCTCCTAGATTTCTTCAGAGGATGCCGACAGGTGGTCACACGGTAATGTGGTGGGCTCCAGCAGCACTGGCCGTCATCGCAAAAAAAAGCCCCCGCTTCCCAGAAGGGAACTGTAAGGAAATTCAAATAAATTTTTTTCCCCGAGAGTAAACGTAGCAATTCTAATGGTGTACATAATGACGAGACGAGAATTTGTACTGTAAACATTTATTTAAACATTTATGAGCACCTGTTTATGTTGTCATTGCACGTGACGGCCATCATGTCAGCGTATTATCAACACTATTGCTACACAAACGCTCCAAAAGCGATTTGGACGCATTGCACTGAGGCGGTGGCAAGCCACGTTCAAAATAACCATGTGGGGGCTCTGGTTGCTAGGGTCGAGGACGAGCGCGCACGAACGCAGCTGTTGCTGACAGCTGCCGACGCCGAAGCGTGACATTGGGGGGGGGGGGCTCCGGTTGCTAGGGATGCACATACCCGCAGCGTTTTCTATGGGAGAGGGCGGTGGACGAATCCCGACAGATGACTGACATAGCCGGACTCAGAAATGCATTCATATTTAGAAGAGGCACGTTTGGGGCGCGAGCCGGCACGCTGCCTCAATCGAGTACATAATATTCCGGGCCAAATAGCGCAGAACGACAGCATGATAAGATCGGCGTGGATGAAAGTCGCACCTATAAGTGCTCTCATGTTTACTTTCCCTAACATGGCCGCCTTTTTGTCGTAGCGTTCTGCAGCACTGCTATCAAACCACATCACGGTTATGCTCGGTGTCCCCATAGATTCTGCTGCGCTTTTTTTGCGTGTGCGCAGACGCTACGGGGACGCCAAACAGAAGATGCAAAGCACTTGTTGAGCAGTGCTGCAGAAGGCCGCGGTAGAATTGACGGCCATGGTAAGGAGAAGTCCGTGGTGTTGTGGTGCCATCTAGATTTGAATAAGCAAACCAGCTGGGCGAAATCGTCTAGATCTCGTCCCCACCCTGTTTCAAATGGTACAGCAGCAAATCAACATCCTAATCAAGTCCTTCGTTATATAGAGCTCTTACTTGACCAGCGGGAGTGCTTCCACGTGGTGGGACGCCATGAGAACACCTGCACTTCGACAAGTGTGGACGTTTATGATTGACTTTGGAAATATGAAAACATAAAGGTGGTCATAACAATAAGAAATAATTTGTTATATATGATGTAGAGTCCAGATGAATGCTCAACATTTTGGGTATTCGCCAAGGTCTAAATCTTTTCAACTGCCCTAATTGCACAAACATTGGCAGTATTTGCAATGATTTGCGGGCCTGTGAATAAAGTCTCTCTGCATTTCGCAAATAAGGTGCACCAACGGCCGCCTGGGAGATATGCATGACTCTCGGGTCGTGTTGACGAGTCCATAGAGCAGGCAGGTGGATAAAAGCGCGATGAACATAAGAGCGTATCTGCATACTTAAAATTTTTCTCTAGACACAAGTGTGCACATAATAAAAAATGGCAGTGGCTTAGCTCAACTATGCCAGGATACACGTAGCGTTAACAAAGGTTCAGCTCATTATTCTTAACTTTCCAGAAATCATTTTTAAGGCTGTTCCAATGACACACACACCATATACGTATTATGTGGCACATTATTTTTCCGAGCAACTACTTCGGGATCCGATGAGTTAAGGTTCTCTGCTCTACTGCACCGTTTAGCAGCATTTGCACTCTCCTTCTCCGTGGCTATACCACAGTGGCAAACGCCAGTCAGAGGCGAGCGCAGTGTCAGATGGCGACTGCTCAGAGAATGCGCACGCGTCGGCGTCCATATGTCTACCAAGGCTATGACGGCACTCCTCTGGAAAGCGGACACCAGTGGCGGCGAGTCGCGCGTGGCCGTGGCCGAGTGTGAGGGAGGTGCCGGCTCCGGTGCGTGACACCACTGATCGTCTGCGCAGCGCATCGAATTAAGCACACACCGGCGGCGAGCCGCGCGCGGTGGCGGCGGAGTATCATTGCGCATGCGCAGGCCAGTACCACGCGAACTCAGCGAGGCCAGTGTAACTAACGCTACAAAAAATTGTCCTGGTATCTGCATGTTTAGGGCAAACGTCGTTAAAAAACGATGGTCTTGCGTCTGGATAGAGTGAAGAAAACGTTTATTTGATGTTATGCGCGAGAGAATTTGTGACTTGTGTTTTGGAGGCGCTGCGTTCGAAAGTCTCGATCAGTGCAGTGAAGGCAAACGAGCGCATTGAGCCACGTTAGACACGAGCGCTATTTGGCATTTGTCTTCAAAAGAGAAGGAAGGCGTGAGCACCTGTCTCTGAGACGATAAGGTATAGAATGCAAATCAACGGGCAGGTGCCACCATCGTGTCGTCTTGGCGTAGTGTTGAGAACACTTCCCATTTTGAGCATCGTGTTGCATTTTCAGCGCAACGTGAGAAACGCTACATTTCTTGGAATACCTTGTTTATGCCTTCTCTAGTATAAAGAGCACATGAAAAATATTGACGTGTTGTTACGGTACCCGAGATGTGCGTGATTATTGCTTTTTACTTGACAATCGCACAAGTATGAACGCTGAAACTTGAGAAATACTGGTGGGTGCTGCGGGTTGGGTTGGCCGTTCGGGATATTTTTACGGTGGACGAACAGACAAATGTACAGACAGAATGACAGACAGACAGACAGACAGACAGACAGACATGCTAAAATGCTTGCGTCGATGTAACCCAAGAAAGACTATCGTCTTCAACGTACTATATAACGTACCACATAGGAAACCTTTCCTCACGGTTGTGATGAGTGATTGTGGCCTCAGTGTGTCGGTAGTGCCAGTGATGTGTTCTCGGTATACTGTTCTGGTTTTGTCAGTGCGGCATGGACACGACAGCGGAACCGTGCAATGGACGCGAGTGTGGCAAGAAAAACAAAGACGTTGGCGGGCGAGCACACGCGTCAATAGATGACTGCAAAGAGAGCCATGACCTGTACGAGTGCAACTACCAGCAAATGTAGGCTTATGTTACCTCCCGAGTCCGTCAACCATTTGGTCGCAGCTTCTAGGTTTATTCCGAGGAGCAAAAATGGCTGTGCAGTAGAGCCTTGCCATCAGTTAACTTGAATTAACGATTGTGTTTTGCTTACGGTGTCCGTACAAGGCCCGACGAGCATCAATGCGAGTCCAATTTTCGAACGCACACTAGCCGTCACCGATAGATTTGCAGCTCTTGGTTTACAGAGGCACATCAGTACACACTGACACGGCCGCTGCGCTAGCATATCATTGCTTGGGCAAAAAAGTTCACGTGTACCAATCAAGTAGGCGCGTAGTTATCGAACATTTCAGATGACATAAAAATTGTGTGCACGTAACCTTGCAAAAAAGCGAGAAACACTCCTCTGGCTCTCAAGTAATATCTGTTAATCCACCTCAGCCCCTGGGTGATTTTTGTATACGTTTTTCGTGTATGAATTCAAAATCAAAAAGAAAACTGAAAATTTGGCTAGCGGCATGTCATACGTAGTCGGCAGCAGTTTTCTTGTTATGAGGACGCATCGCGTGTGCTTTAAAACAGTAACCCATCAAGCGAAACGGCGTGTTTTAGGCGCGAAGATCCTTTGGATGTGGGTCGTGTCCCTCGTAGTAGTTTTTTATTGTAGTAATAATAGAGACTTCTACTAAGCTTTATGAATTCCCAACTAGATGGCGTTGTGTGTACATTATGAAGTCTTGGTTTATAACACCTTTAATAGGCCCATAAAACCGGCAGCCAACAGCTACGATGAACGAACAAAGATGATGATTCTACGCGATAACAATGAGGATACATGGGGATCACATAATAATTGTGATAGTGTACAGATGAGGAGGACCAGTATACTATATTCCCACACTACTGAACCCCAGCCCTCCCGTGAAAGTGGCCAGGCTGGACACGGCAAGTCAAGGGGACAAAGAACGTCGTATGAAGGGCTTCGTACGGGAGACACGGACGACCTCAGTACTTCGATAACGGCGATCTGCTGGGGATACAAGTGGCGTCACACGATAATTCACTGGTGAAGTCTCTTCAAGAACTGTGTATGACCCGATAAGCCATGACTGAAATTTGTCGTACAAACCAAGTGTGCGAATAGGCGTCAAGAAGAGCACTTCGTCTCCAAGTTGAAAGAATACAGCACGATGCGATTTGTCGTAAACTAGCTTTCTCTTTTGCTGTCGGACTTCAGTATTTATACCAGCACGTTGGCGACACTGGGCGAGTCATAAAACATATTCCTCTGAAGCGGATGGAGACCAATTCGCGTGGAAACTAACGAAAGAGACGTCCAGGAAGGAAGTAGGGGAGCGTCCGTAAACTAGGTAAAATGGTGAGGAGCCGGTTGTCTACTGAATGGCCTTATTGTGTACGAAAGTGACTAATGGTAGCACTACGGCCCAGTTCTTGTGGTCTGGTTGAATATAGGTGGCGATCATGTCAGCAGAAGTGTGGTGGAATCGCTCAGTGAGGCACGCCTGCTCGGTGATCATGTAGTTCCTCTCGGCTTTGGAGAGGGCGCGGCTGGCGTGTGCAACGACTCGTTCTAGCGGAAAGTTGTCGCGTTGCAGGAGCATGGCTCCTATACCGCGGCCACTCGCGTCTGTGTGCAGACAGGTCAGTGCGTCATCGTGAAAACGGGAAAGTACAGTGTGGTTTGTGAGGGCACTCTGCAACATGTCGAAAGCCGATTCACATTCCGTAGACCACTCAGAGGGAGTACCGCAAGCAAGTAGTTCATGAAGTGGTAAGGCTATGGAAGAGCAGTTTTGTATCAATTTCCGAAAGAGAGAAGCAAGGCCAAGAAAACTTCGCAAATCTTTCGCTTTTTCTGGGCAAGGGAAGCGAAGCACCGAAGCAGTTTTATCAGGGTCTGGTTGAATTCCGTCATTGCTCACAACATCACCGAGGACCTTGATAGATCTGCTGGCGAAATGGCACTTCTTGGTGTTAATTTGAAGACGAGCGCTCGCAAGACAAGTCAGAACCTTGTCCAAGCGTCGCAGATGTTGAGGAAACGTCGAGAAAAGACAACAATATCATCGAGGCGACATAGGCAAGTCTTCCATTTCTGGCCACGCAGCACGGTGTCAATCATGCACTCAAAAGTCGCAGACGCATTGCATAGAACGAACAGCATAACATTGAATTCGTATAGGCCGTCCGCGGTTGCAAAGAGAGTTTTTTCTTCATCATCTTCATGCATTAGGATTTACCATTAGCCGGAACGCAAATAAAGGCTCGAAAATAATTCAGCACCTTGTAAAAAATCGAGGGCGTCATCGATGCGTGGCATGGGGTATACGCCATTTCTAGTAATCCTATTGAGTGCCCGTGAATTGACGAGAAATTGTACTCAACTATTTTTTATACACCAGAACGATAGGAGACGACCAAGGACTGGTTAAGGGCAAAATTATCTCCCGTTACAGCATACTGTCTACGTTTTCCTCAATGATTTTTCGTTCTGCTTGAGAGACGCGGTACAGACGGCAGTGCCCAATGGATGACTCGTCGGTCTGAATACGATGTACTGTAGCGCTAGTCTGAACCAGGGTGCATGAATAGACGTCCAAAGATTTTGCACGCTTTTCCAACAACTCAAGCAGCTGCTGCTTTTGTGAGTCTGTCAAGTCTTCGCTGATGGCTGATGTAAAGGCCGAGGAAGCAGCATGATCAGAACAATGACATTTAAAGGAGACAGGGGTAAAAAGCACGACGCAGAAATGCTCCATATCGGCAACGGAGGCAATAGTAGTGCTCCGCTGCAGTAAAAATTTATCTGGTGCGGTCTTCGTAGCAGCCAGGACAGCTGATTTATTGTTGAATTGAGCCACACCTGATGCGAGAGCTATGCCTTTATTAAGGCGACAGGGGGACGAAGTGACCAAAATTTCATGAGATTCGACGTCGATGGAAGAAAATAAGACTGATTGCTGTTCGTGTGGTGGCAGCTCGATGTATACAGCAGCGATGAGTCGAAGTGGCCTGTAGGTTTTGTCGCCGAGGAAGTGGTCTGTGTCAGTGAGATGGTCGATATATTGTGCACAACAAATAGCTGCGGAAGCAGAGGAAAGTCCCAGCCTAGAATGAGTTAGTGGGAGCACGGAGATAGCACATCAAATTTCATACAGTGAAGAATGTCATTGATTAGCTCACGGGCAGCACAGAGAGTGGAAGGGCGAATCTTTGTTCCCTGGGCTGTAACCAGTGTTTGTACATCATAAGGTGTCGTGAGTTTGGGAAGACGGGCACACAAATCAGCGAGAATAATATAAAACGTAACCCTAGTGTCCACCAAAGCGTCCTTGTCCACTCCCTCAGCGGTGACTGAAACCTATATTGCAAGGGCGGGCTAGAAGAATTTGAGTCCTGTGTTGGAATGCAGTTTGTCCTCCAAAAACTGCATCGCTTAGTTTCCCGGACGTTCAGAAGGGCGGAAGGCAGGCTGAAGCGAGAAGAAGAGTGACGGTAGGGCGACAGTTAACGGCGTCGCGTTGATCGATGACTACTGCGCAGTTGCGCAGTTTTACCGAAGCTGGCGGAGATGGAAACCGACGCGGTGGTGACAATTAACGGCGGCCCTGGTACAAGGTTCTTCCGGTGTAGTCCTGTTCAAGTATGTCGTACCTTCGACGCTTGTTTTGCTGGCACTTGCGGCAAAAGCGAAAAATGTGACCGCGACAGATGCAATAATAGCACGTAGGGTGAGTCGATCAATGAAGAGGTTAGTAGCTTGCATTTACTGCACCAAGAGCAAGAGCAGTGAGAGGAACAGATGAGGGCTTAGGCGGTGGTGGTGGAAAGCTTGTGCGAGTTGCTTCAGCAACCGACGCATACGTTCCTGGCGGCGACGTCGAGCTTGCGGTGCCTGATGGCGCGGTGGTGACGTACGAAAATGATGGGAGAGTGCGAGTGGCAGTAGGCTGCTGGTGGGCTATGTGGGTCTTTGACGTGAGCTCCTTCCTGATGGCATCCCGAAATGACATAGAAGAAGACTTAATGGGCCACACTGAAATTATTAGAAATAACATTGCTCTTAATTATTCGCGTATATTCGCCCTTATTGTGTCTCGTAGGTTTGGATCAATCATAATACGCGCCGCATCACTGTCCCGTTGTAGCCGCATAGACTGAAGTTCTTTCAACCGCTGACAGGCTGTCGCAAAGTCAGCAACGATAGCTGGATCATGGATTGCAAGCGCATTGAATAAGACGGGTGCAATACCCTTAAAAGGCTTGAGTACCTTGTCTGACTCTGTCATTAATGTATCTACTCGGCGCCAAAGTGAAAGAAAATCCTCGATGTAGGATGTATACGACTCCTCGATGTGCTGTTTCCGTGCTACGAGAGCTTTCTTTGCGAGAGCCGAACGAGAAGCTGGTGTGCTTAACACATGGTGAAGCTGATATTTGAAGGCTGGCCAGCCGGGACTGTCGATGAGGCCGTTCAAGAGGCACGTCTTCACGACACCCGTGAGGTAGAATGAGAGGTGAGCCAGTTTTTAGGCTTTGGCCCCCCGGTTAGCAGTGCCGACACGTTCGAAATCGTCCAGCCATTCCTCCACATCTTCCCCGTGCATGCCAGCGAAGGAATGGGGCTCACGATGGATGCTGTTAATGAAGTGAGAAGGCGTGGTACGCGGTGGCGGAGTGGGAATGGTTGCAGCACCAACCTCATCTTCCTATGGCATATTTGCGGATACCTGGCCCAAGCGGTGACCGGAACGTAGCTCCAGAGGGTAGAGTGGGCTAGATGATGACGGGGTATCGAAGAGCCCCCTCCACCAAGTATGAAGTCTTGGTTTGGATAACTTTTGTTAGGCCTGAGGAACCGGCAGCCGACTGCTACGACGAACGAACCAAGATGATGATCCTACGCGAACACAATGAGGATGCATGAGCAACACATAATAATGATGATATTGTACAGATGAAGAGTATGGGTATAGTAAATTCCCGCAAATATGTCCATGTAAGTGATGTCACTAGATGGCGTTAGTGGTTTTCTTTTACTTAACGATATTTTATAGTTTGCGGCTGAATGAATGAAGTGACAGACATACAGAAACACAGACAGACAGACAGAGAGACAGACAGACAGACAGACAGACAGACAGACAGACAGACAGACAGACAGACAGACAGACGAACAGGTGCACGCACGGAAGGACTCATGGATGTATGGGCGCATGGATGGATTCACGCATGCAGGCAGATGCAGGGATGGACGGATGCTTCGCCACACTTATCATCATTCCCTCCATGTACAGGCTGTGATTTTCTTCCCCGCGCAGCAGCGTGGTGGAACTTCGTGTTGTGTTGGATCCCTAACCTAGAAATGTAGATGGGAAAATTCGAATTCTTGAGTTTTCTAGGGGCGAAGCTCCTTAAGGCATGGATCGTGCGTCCGCAATGTATGTAGTAGTAATAGTTGTTGTAGTAGTAGTGCGTCGTAGTAGTACGTAGCCACCTCCAAAGAGGGACTAGAAGAGCGGTACACGCACACTCGTTTGAGTTGAAAAGGAAACCAACGCACGTTAATCATAAATAAAAAGGTAGATTCTGAATAAATAACCTACAGAGATGAGTTTCGGTGACCTAATCTGCAATATATATGCCTTAACTTTGATGCTTACTCATGAAAAAAACTAGTAAGAGAAGCACGCACTTTGAGCACTATCTTACCAGGATGCTTGCCACGTTGAACTCGCTGGGCGTAACCTTCTTGGTTTTAGGAAGGTTTAGAGGGGGTTGGGCCACAGTGCCATGAACGTGTGGCGGTGAAAGATGGGAATTTGATTCGAAGCGCAGGCCGTAAGAGAGTGTGTGCGTGCCGCTCCTCTTGTCCGGCCATACCACCTCTCGTTTAGTACTTAGAATGTCCGCTAGAGGGTATTACTTCTACATGATGATAATGTGGATAAAAGATGCAACATGGCGGTACTTGAATTGTTCATTAGATGGATGGAGAGGCGCATGAACAGAGAGAAAGGTAGGCGCACGGACGGACCAACGTAGGCATGGATAAACGGATTCATTGATGAATGCACAGATTGACGAATGCACAGACGAACGCATAGCTAGACGAATGCACGGACGGATGAATAGACGCACATACAGACGGCCACACAAATGGACGGATGAACGGGTGCGCAGATGATTTGCATGGACGGACGGAAGCAATAATGCACAACGAACGGCAGCGCAGACGGACTGACTAATTCCTCAGCCCACTTACCATCACGCACTCCGTGAATAGCTGTAATATTTTCTTTAAAACCCAATTCTTCTTTCATCTCTTTAATGTCTTGAGGCTGTACTCTGACTATTAGCAATATGTCTGTGCCATAAACTAATTTTTAATAAGGCGCGTTGGACCAATGCGCGTCGTGCACGCGTCATTTATTTCTTAAACTAGTTTACGTATTTGAAGTGGCTTTTTGTTCTTTCTTCGAGTATGTTGCTCTTGGCGTTTCGGGAACTAGGCGTTCACGATTGCAAAAGCGTACGTTTGTTATCTCTTAAAGTTAACCCAATAACGCCAATGGTTAAAGGTGTATGGTTAGAGGTGTATGGTTAAAGGTGTATGGCATGGTTAAAGGTGTATAGTTACGAGAGAGTTACACTCCTTTGAAGTTTCACTGGTAAGATCCAGGAACTCTTATACGCCGTCCGCCTAGAATAGCCTACGAGATTCCGTAAAGGAAGAGGTTACTCGAAGGCACTTTTTTAATATTCACTCTAGAGTAAGAAACTAGAGCTGTTTATGGAACTTTTTATGCTGATTTCCAATATATAATTTATTTCCTGCCAGTTGCATACTTTTAGCTCTGCAACATGACAAAGCGAAAACCTTAACCCTTTTGCCCCCTCTCTTTTCATCTCTGAACTTCCGTAATTTTTTACCATTCATAGTTGATAATGTTTGAAATAAAGTGTACAATGCAAATAACTAATCAGGAAGCACATACAAAAATTGTAATAGGCGTGAAAAATAATAGACATGAAAAGTTCATAATTCCCATACTCTAGTGCAGGTTTACATACAACGTTTTACTACTCAATGAAATATTGATATTTTAAATAGATATTTGAATTTTCCATACTTTGTAAAAACTTTGGGCAAAATTTTATGCATATTTGAGCACTAAAAGTGCCCGAAAAGGTAAGGGCACATCGGAAAAAATAACTAAGTTTGTGTTTTGATAAAAAGGAGTTTTAAAGTTAAAATTGAGTTTTTATTTATGAAAGATATCAATAAATCTGTTGAAGTTTGACAACCAAAAAAAAAACAATTCTTTTTATAGTAGCCACTGCCACTAAAATATACCAGCACCATAGGTTTGTCCCTCTCGTCTTTTTCGAGCCGAACCCTCACAGACATTTCGCTCACAGGCAGGGCCATGAAACGCTTGCCAAACATCCGCTCCATCCAGCAGAGCCATGTGCTAGTTGCAAGCTAGGAGAAGTTCGACAGCGAAATTCAAACTAAGTCCAGTGTCATGCCATTTTGTGGCAATGTTTGTGCCACATACCATTGTACACAATGGCAATGTCTTTTCTGCCAAGTTATCTCACTCCCAGCTCCTTCGACCTCGCAAGATTGGCGCTGGAGTCATCCATGGCCGCGTCACGAACTTTCCGGCTGACGGGTGTGAATGACTATTGATGCATTGGCTTTTTCAAACCAACAACTGCCGCAAATCGGACCAGCCACTCGCAGCCTATTCCTACAGAGCGCGCTGCACAACGGCTTTCACTTGCAAGCAATCGCTTTTTTCATCCATAACGGAAATATTTACACGAGAAAAGCATTGTTTAGTTGTGCTGCTCAGCAACACATAGACCCCGCAAATAGGCTTCACAGCACATACAGGCGCGCAGCAGCCAATGGCGATCCCCCGATCTGTACCACGTAATTAGCCAGTCGTGGCACTCGAAAAACACGCAGAAGCGTGCTTCTTTTTATTATTTTTTGCGCTGCATCAGCGAGGGAAACTGTTCTTAATTGAAAAGTGAGACTCGTTTCTTCGACTCATGTGATCAACAATGACAAGTGGCAGCACATTATCGCCGGCAAAGTTCTCGAAGACTTTGGACCTTTTAACAGGCACCTTGTGCTCTTTAGATGCAATTTAAGGCATTTCCAATCGAGTCTAGACCTGTATTTTGTTTCATAACAGTAGAGGTACTAATCTTACCAAAACAGGCAAAAATAAAAAAATTGGTAATTTAGGAAAAAACCTCTTGTTTTTCGACCCGCATCTGCCCGAATGCCACGTCGGCAGGAGAGTTGCGCAGACTGGAAAATCTACCTGAAAAGCAGAGCGTTGGCAGTTTCTTTTACTCTCCCCTTCAAAGAAAAAGTAAGTTCGGTGAGTAACTCTGCACTATTATCTCACAGAGTTAATTAATTCTGATGAGAGTAATACAGTTGCACTGCTCTTGACGTACTCCCTGTACTTGTGTGAGTGAGAGCGAGCACGACGGTTTGTTGCTCGGTCCCACGGCAGAGATGTGCGATGCTATGGTGTAAGCTATGGTTGTGTCATTGCATATGCCAACCCTTGGTGAGGCCAACGCGAACAGCTCGGAGGTGGTAAGGGAAGAGGCAATTGCTGGAAGTTCTCCTCGGCAAGGATCAAGGGGTTGATTACATTGGCGTCCACCAGTTACTGGCTAGTCCACGACAAACTTCCCTCTATATTAAAGGCAGTGGAGTACAGCCATCGTTTTCAAAACGTCTCGCACATTATGGTGAGTCACATGTGCGTGAGGCTTGCGCAGGGAGGTGTGGGCTTGAATGCACGCACGGACTTTGCGGTCCCTGCAGATGGGCTCAGGCGTGTCGGAGCAACGCACACCATGCACGCTCCGCAGAAGCGTGAGGTCTAGTGTGGAGCGCAGCACACACTGTTAGCTTTGCGCGTTAATTTCATGGGGTCTGTGGGCAGGGAAAGGTTGAGCTCGTGATTGACCGGACACAACTTACCTCTGGGCTGAAACTATAACGTGTCAATGTGGCAGACCTAGCCCACTAACTTAAGTGATAGTTTCAATAAAAATTCATTCATCTTTCCCCTGGCTGTGCAATATCCTGAAACGCTATTTCCAAGACAAGTAAGTCTTGTCAGCGTATATAATTTTACAAGACAGAATCGTACAATTGCGTCCGGATTCTATAGATCTATTTTTTGCAGCCAGTGAGTTCTTTGAAGGCTTATTGATTACAAAACTCTCAAAAATTTTTAGGCAAGAATTACAGCTGAACCACCCTTAAAACCAGCAGCTCTGCAAGCTAGCGTGTTACGTCATGGACACGTAGTGTTCTTTTAGTTGATTCGGAAAAGAAATAACTATAGCGTGTTGCTCACTTCGCATCAGCACTTGTGCTGAATGTTATAGTACTGTTCAGAAACCCACTTTCTGGCTTATAGATGTTAAGTTTTCTTGCAGGGCACTTCAGGTGTCCACTGCGAAACCCCACCAGATAATCGACTGATTGATTCATTCACCAAACTTTATTTGTGTCCTGAAGCCTGGTTCTTTCAGACCGAGGCGGGCCGCGTCCACGTCGGTACCGTCAGGCCGAGCCTGTGGCGTCATCGTAGACCTTCTGTACTGCCCGTAGTTGGTCTTGATAAGACGCGCTTCGAACCATCGTCTGCCAGTGGAACCATTGTTCTTCGGGGCCGGCGAGAGTCGCGGGACAGCTCGCCAGCATGCATCTGATCCCTATTATGCCATCGCACGCGTCACTTGTCTTCGATTTCACTGTCAGGGAGAATTTTATGTAGAAAATACGGAATGGGGTAAGTTGCTGTTTGCAGTAAACGTAGCGGGACTGCCTGAGCCCTGTTCAATTTTGCGTGTGGCAGTGGGAGTTCCCTAAGTGCCAAGTAATATTATTTTGTGCTGTCGTTGTAAGTGAATAAATTATTTTTATAGCCCCCGGAATGGTAGTGGGCGTCGGATTCGGTCTGACCGGCACGGCTAGTGAGTCCTCGTGCCCGGTCACTCGTCACCTCAATGAGGCTGACCCTAGTTTTGTCCACTTGTCCCATATGCGCAGCGAACCATCGAAATTCAGTATCGATAGAATTGACTTTGTTCAAAAGTTTAACCGCGGTTCCAGTGACTGTCGCCCTTGTCGAAGCTCGTAATTGCTGATTTGGAGTCGCTATAAACGTATGACCATTTTCTGCTCCTAATAGCTGAAGCAATTGCGGCTTGTTCCGCAACCGTGGAATCCTTAGTGAGATAGTCAGGCCATCCCGTACCTCTCCCTTGCTGTTAACCACCACCGCCGTGCAGGCCTCTTGGCCTTTCACGCAGGCTGTGTCCACGACGGCCGCCTGTTGTCCTACCTGTTCGATGTCTTTCAATAAAGCTTTCGCACTCGCTGTTCGCCTGCTGACATTGTGTTCCGGATGCTTGTTTCTCGGCAGGGGAGTGGTTGTGATCACGTCTCTAAGCATCGCGTTCAGTTCGACCTCGACCTCCTTCGGGTTCTTCAATCTATTGGGAACTGACCCGATTGGCCTGAGTATACGCCTACCCGCACGTATCTTCCTTAGCCTTTCCTGCTGCGCCATCTGTTGCGCTTCAGCCATTTCTTGCATAGTATTGTGCACGCCTAAGCTCATGAGTTTCTCGTTCGACGCACTGTTGGGTATACCTAGAGCAGCCTTGACTAACTTTCTGATAATGGTGTTGAGCTTGTTCAGCTCGGCCTGCTACCATTGGAGGAGACCTGCCACGTAGGTGAAGTGACAGAGAGCGAAGGCGTGTAGTGGCCTTAGAGCGCTGTCCTCACCAAGGCCCCTGTGTCGGTTGCTGATTCTCTTTAAAAGGCTGAGTACTTGGTCAGTTTTTTTGGAAATATTCTGAATGGCAGTGAGGTTCTATACAGAACCCGCTTCTAAGTAGAAGCCTAGAACTTTAATTTTTTCGACCTTCTTGATCGCGGATCCGTCCTCGCAGTGCAAGATAATGTTGGGTTCCTCACCTGGGACTTAGCTCTTGGGTCTTCGACCCGTATCTCGATTTTTATAACCTAAAGTTTTGATTTCACTGCCGAACAACTTAGCCCCAATTTGCCGAGAGTGTGTTCCACGATGTCTAAACTCTCCAGAAGTCTAGTCTCCGTTTGGCTTATGTTTTCGTTGGTGCTCCATGTGGTTGTATTGTCGGCATATATTGCGAAGTGTATACCTTCTATTCGCTCGAAATCCCTCGCAACTCTGGTCATTGCTAAATTATATAACATGGGTGACAGCACAGCTCCTTGTGGGGTGCCTCTATTTCCCAGTGCCCCCAACTTAGATTTTAGTTCTCCTAGTGTGAGGCTCGCTTGTCTACCACTAAGAAACGACTTGACTATGCTAAAAGCCTCTCGCCCAGAACCAGCATGGATAGGACCTTGAGGATGGCCTTATGCTATATGCGGTCAAAAGTTTTTTTGACGTTGAGAGACCTAGGAGCGTTCTCGTATGCACTGGGCTAACCTGTATGAACTGGTGCTTGATCAGGAGCATGGCGACCTGATTCGAACACCGATCAAGTTATATGGGAGTATGTCATGTTGCTCGAAGTAGCGCGTGACTCTGTTGAGAATGACGTGTTCCATAGCTTTACCTAGGCATGACGTAAGTGAAAGGGAACGGAGGTTATCTCGGCTGAATTGTTTACTTGGTTTGAGTATGAAAATAGTATTGGCATGCTTCCATTCCTCCGGATATTCTCCTTTTTTCATAAGTCGGTGAACTAATCCATCAAGTAAATGATAGAGTTATCGTCCAGATTCATTAACAGCTTGTTAGTAATGTCTTCGGGCCCTGCTGCCGATCTGCTAAAAAGACCATGAAGGGCAGCTCGCACTTCACCCTCAGTGAAACCACGGTCCATTTCCTCGCACGCTGGTCCGAAGTACTCGTGTTCATCGCTATCCCCTGGTTGTTTCAGTGGGAGATATTTTTCTGCAAGCTCCTGCATGATTCTCTCTTGAGTCCTGGACTGGCTTGCCTGATGTACTTGTTTTGCAATGGCAGTTCGCTTGTTATACTTAGTTTCGTTCTCGTTTAATAGGTGTTTGAGGAGGTTCCAACTGCCCCCACGTTTAACTCTACCGCCTCCCTGGTTGCAGGCTTCGTCCCACTGTTGTTTTGTGAGGGTTTGTGAGTGCTCCTCTATCTGTCAATTCAGCAACGCTATCTTTTTCCTAAGCTTTCCGTTAAGTTTTTGTGTTTTCCATTTTTATAGGATGGATTGCTTGGCCTTGATCAGATGTGCGAGCCTACTATTTATGGTCTCTATGCTGTCTTCCGTGGTAATATTTCTAGTGGCCTCCTGCAGGCACTCTGTGAGCTGGTGGATCCAGGTCTGGAAGGACTGTCTGCCAGTTTCGATGGGTTCCAACTCTAGTAATTTTGCTTTAGCTTTCCTAAAAAGGTCCCAGTTGGTGCACCGAAAAGTTCTAGTCTGTTGTTTTGGCATTCCTATACCAAAGTGTATGATATAGTGGTCGCTACCTAGATTTGTGCCTGAATTCTCTCAGCTAGCTTTGTTTCGGTTCTTCACAAAAGTGTGGTCTGGTGTAGAGTCCCTGCACGTGGACGTAGAAAAGCGGGTGGAAAAAGCCGGATCGGTGATCAGGCTCAGTCCGAGTTCTGTGGCGAGGTCCCATAGCCTTTTTCCGTTCTTGGTATTCCAAGTGTATCCCCACGCCTGGTAGGGGACATTAACGTACTTGTGACTTGGGTCACATGTGCTTGAGGCTTGCGCAGGGAGGTGTGGACTTGAATGGAGCCGACATGGTGTCACAGGTCCCGGTAATTAGGGAGGCGATCGCCGGGCTAATTTCAAGAACCGAAATATCGGCCCCCAAAACTGCGTGGACAATTTAGAAGTGTTGCTATTTAGCGTGCCAGCGGATGCCGGCTGTGGCCCAAAGAACAATTGTCAGAGCCGAGAGTTGGTAAACAAAACAAAATTATATTCTCAATTATGGCAGATCGAAACAATACACAGGTATGCACACTCGACAATATTTGAATACAATGTGTCACCAATCAAACAACGTACTACACAGTACAATCAACCACACTCGAAACAACGGACACAGACAACAATACGCACTACAATGCAGTCGCATGTATCGAACAACCAAGACACTTAAAGACTAAATAGTTAGCAAACTTATTCAGTCCAAAGTTCTTGGAACAAAAGTCTGAATGATACTCTTCCGAGAATCACTCACTCAAAGTGCAGTGCTGTTGTCGTTCCGCTGCCCCCGAAGTTTCTCTTCCAGGAAACCTGGCGTCTTCAATTGGCTGCTCTCCAAGCTCCAAACTTCTTCGCCGGTAACATGTCGGCTTCCCACGTGCAGCTGTTGCCACGCGTCTTCGTTCCCTGGCGGTAGACACACACTCTTGCCTGTAGCTCGAGTCTTCACCCCTCAGGTGGCAATCCTCTTCTTCTCCTCCTTTTTCACTGAGGACAAAAGGCTTCGCCGACAAGGCGGGACGCCCTACGCACTCTGGTGCAATATTCCATCTTCTCCTGCTTTGTCACTGAGGACAAAACCTTCGCCGACTACCCGGCGTAACACCCTACGCACTCTGGCGCATACTTTCTTCTTCTCCTTCGTCCCCGAGGACAAGAGGCTTCGCCGACGGACACGGCGGAAACACCCTACGTACACTGGCGTGAAATTCCTTCTTCTCCTCCGTCACTGAGGACAAGAGGCTTCGCCGACAGACACGGCGGAAAACCGTACGCACTCTGGCGAATATTTTCTTCTTCTCCTGATCTCCCATCTGTGCTGTTCGGTTAAATACCTTCCGCGCGAAATTCCAGAAAATTCTCATCATTTCATCGGCGCGATACGCAGCGAAGGTTGGGGAAAGCGCGAGACGGTTCGAGGGCTTCTGCGACAGATGACGCAACCTTGCATCACCACGCCCCTTTCCATCGAGAACTTTCCAGGGCTTGCTCGGCCGCCGATGCGAGGAGGCTCGTCGGCGAACCTACGCTTCCGAGGGAAGAGAGACGCGCGCCCGTGGAGTCTGTGGATGCTTGCTTTCTTTTTTATCGTTGACCTCGAGGCGTCTCTCCGGCGCTTCGTCGCGAGAATTTGGCGGCGCATCCTTTTTGAGCGCTCGTTTTGTGACACATGGTGGTCCCTGCAGATGGACTCAGGCGTGTCGGAACAACGCACGTCATGCACACTCCGCAGAAGCGTGAGGTAAGTGTGGATCACAGCACACACTGTTAGTTTGCGCGTTAACTTCATGGGGTCTGTGGCCAGGGGAAGGTTGAGCTCGTGATTGACCTGACACCACCTCTCTCTCGCCTGAAAACATTAACGTCTCAATGTGGGAGAGCTAGCCCTCTATATTAGGTGCTAGTTTTATGAAAAATTCATTCATCTTTCGCCTGGCCGCGCATTAGCTGGAAACGCTACTTTCAAGACAAGAAAGTCTTTTCAACGTATATAATGTTAGGAGACAAATGCGTACAAATGCATCAGGGTTCAATAAAACTATTTTTTGCAGCTAGTGAGTTCTTTGAAGGCTCGTGAATTACAAAACACTCAGAAATATTTAGGCAAAATCTACAGCTGAATCACTCTAAAAACAAGCAACTCTGTAGGCTAGCGTGTTACGTCACGGACACGTAGTGGGCATTTAGATGATTTGGAAAGGAAATAACCATAGCGTGCGGCTCACTTAGCAACAGCACTTGTGCTATGTGTTAGAGTACTGTTCAGACGCCCAGTTTCTGGCTTATAGATGTTTCTCTTTCTTACAGGGCACTTCAGGTGTCCACGGGGAAACAACATCAGGCATTCGACTGATAAACCAATATGAATTCGGCACGTTCGTACACTTTCGCTTTAGAAGGTGAAGCTTTTCATACACTTTCGCTTTAGAAGGTGAAGCTCAATCGTGCTGTAACTTTTCGAATGCTAGAGTCGTATTAGTCTGCATTATATCGTCAGTTCACTCCAGTTTTCCTGCAAACCGTGCATTTAAAAATTCTAGTTTATAACAATAACGCATATCTTACAGATCACTTACCGCTTAAGGCAAGCATTAAGATGAAGGTGAACAGCGCATGAAGGAAACATAGACTCATTTTTTTCTGTCAGCTGACGCTGATACATGTACTCGCGCTCAAATGAATCGTTCGATTGTGTCGCGCTTCCTTTATGCGCATTCTCTGTCAGCCAAGTACGTCAATGCTGCTACATCAAGACAACAAGAACTCATATTGAAGAAAGAGCAAGCACAGATAACTAAAATTGCCCTCGTATGTTCAGAAAAAGTGTTTGCCCATTTTTAGCACTTTGTACTTGACTATGAGAGAGAAGTGAGTCGTCCCGATAGCAAAATGAAGTATTTGATGACGAAAAGTGGGGCAACATAATGGCGAATAAATCATGATTCTCATAAGGAAACCCTTACAGTATGGCCCGCTGATGCAGAAGGCATTAATGCATAAACATAGCCTAAGTGAACATGATTAGACAGCCTGACTCAATTATTTATGCACACGTTTTTCATCTTCCCATTCACTGAAATGTGAAGAAAGATGCAAAACAAAGTGGAAAAAACTTTAAACACCCTTATGCTTGACGTTTAAATGTTGAAGGCGATAGATATATCCTGCTTATACTGCTTCTAGCAACGGCTTTTGAGCATCTTGTTCCAGATTTTCATTTTTTCTTCGTCCTTGGTATACTGATGTTAGCCCGTTTTGATGCATCTTGTCTCATTCCTCATTGTCTGTTTATTGTTGGTATACTCATTTTAGCCCATTATTGTGCATATTGTTGCACGTATTTACTTCAAATTTACGCCGTTGTTTATGGTTACTCTACACCTTTTATTTTTATGTTTTTATGACGCAAAGCAGTTGTAGATATTTGTATATTTCTCGACGTATGCAATGAATCAATTACCTATTATTTATTACACACGTGCCTTCGCTTAAAAAAGATATCTTTTTTGCAAAGTGTGGCTTGTCCAGAAGTCTTGTCCCACCGGCATGGCACAATCATATAGAACGAATGTTCACATCTCTTTATGAACGTTGTGTATATCATGTCTCCCTGTTGTACCGCCTATATAAGGAGTGCAATGCTAATATGCTTTGCATTCCAGGAAGAAGGTGTGGACCCCCGCTGAATCGTTGGAATAATAAGGTTCCGCGCGGTCATTCGTTACTTTACCTTTTAAGAAACACGGAAACACTAGTATATATATATATATATATATATATATATATATATATATATATATATATATATATATATATTTATATATATATATATATATATATATGTATGTATGTATGTAAAAGGAAGATGAGGAAGAAGAAGAGTTAGAATAAACTGGTCTTCTTACTGACGCCATGTCTCATCCGTTTCAGTAAGTCCACAAGATCTACCGCAGCAATATCATGAGCCCCCCAACGAAGATGATCATCCTGCTGAATTACACCGGAGCTGAAGACGACGTCCCTGTGGACAAGTAGTTGCACCTCTTCGAAGCGAAAGCGAGCAACGTTAGCTGGTCCGAACTAGACCGCATTGACTGCATCAGCGAGTACTTGGAAAATGAGGCTTTCCACTGGTACCTCACCAAGGTTTTCGACGCAGAAGACACGTGGGAAGGCATCAAAACAAGCATGATACCACGATTTTCTTCACCTGTCAGCGACGCTTTCCACCAATTCAAAAACTGCTGGCTCAAAAGACAACAGCGCATCAGGCACTACTACAAAGAGAACACGCGCTTTGGTTACCTCGCAGACTTGAAGGACGTTCACATAGTAATAGGATTGACCGACGGTGTACCTGTAGAAACCAAAAGGCGCCTCACTGGATTGACGCTCACCTGCCAGGCGAAGTGGCTTTCTTCAGCGCTTCAAAGAGAATACTCTGTTCACAGAGAGGCTTCTCAACACTCGTCAAAGCAGCAGCTCATGCATTGAGGGCGTTATTCTACGCGACAATGGCTCCCTGCAGGATCGATGCGCACCCCTCACAGTGAGTGCTGACATTGTGCATCTGTGTGGTTTGCTGAATCAGTTTCACTGGCACAATGGGTGCCCCAGTCTTGAAATAGTATCTGCTCAAACTGACGACCAGGGAAACGAAGACTGTGGCCCAAAGCTTCATTATTACAGTACATTTGTGAACAGACAAACGGTGAACGCACTCTGGATGCAGGAGTGACTAACACCTGTATCCATGAAAATGTGTTAAAAAAACTGAAGCTGCAGTTGTTCAGGGATCCATGCATTAGTGTTTGACAAGTAATCTCAACCACAAAAACTTTCGACCGCGTACACATACAGTTGTAAATAGGGAAGATAAAGTGGGCAGTCCAAGCACACGTTCTGCCAGTATGAAGACTGAATTCTCGCTAGGCCCTGACAGCGTCTCCTTTTTCAACCTTTCTCTGTACTTTAACACGATGATTTCGCTTCAAGACAACAAAGCTCTGCAGAATTACTTTCAAACTCAAAAGTGTGTCTTCAGCGCTGGTACAACCCCACTCCAAGCCGTTGATGTACAGCACCTTGCACCATCTCAATAAACTGCTTTGAGAGAGGTGCTTCACAGTTACGAGGACATTTTCTTGAAGTCACAGATAGACTTCGGATGTACCGCACATGAATGACATGGAATTGCTCTCTGTAATAACGTCCCTATTTACAGACCACCGTATTGATGCTCCCCGGCAGACAAAGAGGAAATTGTCAGGCAAGTGGACTTACTTCTCAAGCAATGTGTAGTGCGTTCATCCCTTTTCCCCATACGCGGCTCCCGCCATTATCGCAGAGGAAAAAGGCGAAGGACGTACTCATTTATGCATTGATTATCAAAAGCTTAATTCTGTCACGTGTGCCTGACTTACAACCTTTCCACGTATAGACGATGTTCTAGACTACCTGGGAAAATTCAAATATTTTTCGACATTGCGCGTCACATCAGGCTACTGGCATGTCAAAACTAACACAGAGGACATCCCTAAAGCAGTTTTCGTCACGCCGAATGACCATTATGAGTGGCAAGTTATGCCTTTTGGTTCGAGAAGTGCTCCTGCTATGTTCGAAAGAGCTGTGAAATTAGTTGTCAGAAAACATAACTTGAAGAATGTCGTTAATAATTTTGATGACATTGTAGTCTTCGCCGACACATTTACTGACCACCTAAAGCACCTCCAAGCTCCATTTCATGCGCCAAAAATGGAGAATATAAAACTTAAACGGAAGAAGTGCTATCATGCCCAAAATTCTAATAAATATCTGGGTCACAGAGTGTCGCACGGTACAGTGTCACCTATACGAAGCATTAGAGAAGCTGTATTGCGATTCCAATACAGAAATCCCCGCAAGAGCTTCAGCATTATTCAGGTACCACCAACGTTTACCGCCAGTTGATACCGCATTTCAGTGACACAGTTTTTGCATTTACAAAGCTATTGAAGAAGGGCACACCATGGAAATGGGATTCCTCTTGTGAACAAGCTTTTGAAAAAATTAAATACTGTCTGAAGAAAGAAGTCATCGGGAAACCATGCATTCTTTATTGCGACGCATCTAACGAAGGCATAGTTGCAGTTCTGAAGCAACGAGATCATGATGGTAAAGAACACCCTGTTGCCTATCACTCGCGCAATCTACTCACGCATAAAATAAGTCATGCCATTACAGGGCTCGAATGCCTCGCTATAATTAACGCTGTTGGCAAGTGGCACTGATATCTCCATGGACGACCTTTTCCTGTTACCGATCATGCTGCCTTACAATAATTCGACTCTTTCAGTGGTCTCTGAAGTTGTCGATGTATGAAGTTAACATTCGAAATCAAAAAGGCAGCGAAAACATCTAGACGGAGGCATTTTCGCCAAGCCCTATGGTTCAACTCCTTTCATTGCCAGAACTTCAAAATTACCAGAATAATCACCCTCGCTGCAAGTACACAACGGAAAACGGGGTCACTATCGTGACACATAAAGGAATTCACAAAGTGTACGTTCCTCTCAAGCTTCGACTGGGCCTCCTGCAGAAAGCACACTGTCTGTTCGGACACGTCGTAGTAAAGAAAACTCTGGGCTTGTTGTCATCATCCTACTATTGGCCGGAAATCATCGCAGACGTTGCATCCTACGTCCATCACTGTGACATACGTCAGTGTTACAAGAAGCTCAAAACGAAGAGATTCGGATGCCTCGAGTCACTACCACCTGCAAAACAACCCCTTGATCTTCTAGAAATAGACACTATACGTGACATTTCTGGCTACGGCTTGACAAAGAAGTTTATTTATTTGACGATCGACCACGCTACGCGGTATGTCTGCGCCCCACAAAATTGAAACTTGTGACGCATACATTTCGTGTATCACCACTATCTTTGCTGCTGTAAAGCCCAAAAAGTTCCTATCTGACCAGGCGCCAGCTCAGCTGTAAAATTCAAGCAGTTTCTAAAACGGAACGGTGTCCACCGATTCATCACGTCCTCCCAACATCCTCACTGTAATGGCATGAACGAACGTACGAATCATACTGTTGTAACCGGCTAAAGTGCAAAATGAATGAGCAGCCGCAGAAGTCTTAGGTCAAACATCTTTCTAATGTCTTCGAAGATTACAACAGAAACGCACGTCAAGTAACACAATATCCACCATCGTACCTCATGTATGGAATCTCTCCATACGGCACAATTTTAACTGCACCAATGGAGAGTGTGCAAGAGACAAGGAAAAGTGCAGTCAAGAACATCTTTGCCTACCATGAGAAGAGCAAGATCATCTACGACAAAAAAAATTCCTACCACAAGATCTCTAACCAGGCGAATTGGTTCTCTTAGAAGTACCTTGGTACCCGAACAAAAGAAAGCTCAGTTCGGTCATGGAAGGCCCTTACATAATCTTTCGCTGAGTCTTTCCTGTGAACTTTGAGATAAACCGATGCGTGGCACTGTTAAGCAGAACTACTGACATTGTGCACGACCGCGAACTGCGTCGCTACTATTGTCCTAATAGTTTGACGCTTTCTCGGCGGGAGGGGGAAAAGTGTGACGGTTCACGGGTGAAAGGAAGAGGAAGAGTTAGAATAAACTAGTGTTCTCACTGATGGCATGTATCATTCGATATATATATATATATATATATATATATATATATATATATATATATATGTTGAATTAGAGGGGATGTACATCGAGAGCTTCAGACGCAGCTTGGTGAAAGGTCTGTATGAGGCAGGTCTGGCTACGGGCGAGCGGCGTGCGCGAGCTACTGCTACAGCCACCAACCATCATCTTCTTCAGTAACAGTAGAGCGTTCGTCATCCAGATTCAGTCATATATATATATATATATATATATATATATATATATATATATATATATAAATATATATATATATATATATATATATATATATATATATATATATATATCGCGTTCTACATACGTCGAACGCGATTTATTAATCATAAGTCTCACGACAAAACCCTTCACAATCTGCCTCTATCGGAACATCTAACAATACAATATGTGCTCTTTCTTTCGACAAGAATAAAGAAACGGTATTGGAATCCCTTTCCGCTCACATCATGAGCGGGAAATCCACTACTCGTTTCTAATCTACAAGTTCAGTACCCAGACTCTGGAGTTAACAAACACGCGTGCGCACTTACTGATACACCTTCTTTTACTTAAGGTGTCCCCTGCCCTTCCGAGATGTTTTTCATTTTCTGTTATTTTGCTTCATCATTTTCTTTTCGGCAGAACCATCCTTGTTTGCTACTTTAAAAACTCAGTTGACCTGGTCATCTTTAGTATGCATCGTTCACTCATATGCTTCAATCCTTACGAATGATTGTCACAATGCTTTTACACACCATACGCCATTTATTTTTTATATCTCTTTCGCTCATACTGAAACTGCGATGACGATAGGAAGTGGATGCCGTGTTCATGTTTCTTTACGTATTGCGTCTTACATTAAATGTATTTAGCCTTTTTGTATAATCATGATGCATCACTACCAATTGGCATTTCGCATATCCTAAAACATTTTAGAAATGTATGTAATGGCCAGAAAAACTTCAATACATGTCACGCTGACGAAGGCTGGGCCACCAGCCGAAACGTTATTGATTATAAAAGTGGTTCGCCTTACGTCATGCTTTCTCGCTTCCATTTTTACTACGCCCTCAAAAAAATAGATTTTCTCTTTCAATTTACCACGTACCGATGCCTTTTTGACTCAATAGATGGTCAATTAAACGGCATCTTCTGATGAGTGCACTCAATAAAAATGTAATTGACGTGAGGTACGAAAAAGTCAAATCACTATCACTCTTTACATTTCTAATTGACATGCGTAAAGAAAAGTTTCAATTGAACTGCAGTCACTACATAATTAATTGACATGCGTTAAAAAACGTTCAACTGAACCGCAGTCACTACGTGTTTATTTGACCTACTATTGATCACTCTAAATGAGGGATAGCTGATGATGGATGTTGACACCTAGCTACATCAACATCAGGGGTCCGACGCTCAAAACTTGTGTGTGTGTGTGTTTGTGTGTGTGTGTGTGTGTGTGTGTGTGCGTTCTGGAGTTTTATTGCGGGTATATTTCTGCAAGATGCATTCGTCATTACGGGCCCTGCATCATGCATACAGTTGCAGTACTCCAGGAATTGGCAATGTATTAGATAAAACTATACGCAAGAAAATGTTTTCAAGTACTGGCTGTCCGACGCACGCCTTTCGGAATTGCGTACACGGATATTTATTTGATGCACTCCAGCATGTAGCAGTCAAGTGTGGTACATGCATTTTCTTCATTGACGCGACAAAGTTTGCCTTCTGAGATTGGCAAAAATACTGTTCATTCGTTGTTTATAGCGATGCAGATTCTGTGCATTGAGAGACAGGACCTTCATGGTTATTATAACGTATTATTTTATTAACAATATATTTATTTATTCAAGAAATGTATGGGAAACATGCGGAGAAGACGTATTGTGTTAGCAGTTCTACGCAGAGATTGCAGATTCGCAGCGTCTTGCAAAGGTCGGGTCCTTTTTCTGCTGCTGTCGACTGCCCCGCCGCGGTGGTCCAGAAGCAGGTACTCGGCTGCTGACCCGCAGGTCGCGGGTTCAAATCCCGGCTGCGGTGGCTGCATTTCCGATGAAGGCGGAAATGTCGAGGCCCGTGTGCTCAGATTTGGGTGCTTGTTATAAAACCCCAGGTGGTCAAAATTTCCAGAGCCCTCCACTACGGCGTCTCTCATAATTATATGGTGGTTTTGAGACGTTAAACCCCACAAATCAATCAATCAATGCTGCTGTCGACTCGTGTGGGGGAGATTAGTGGCTGTGGAATGCGCACTCGATTGCTCAAAATCTCGTTGGTCTCAACGCTTTTTTTTTTCTTTTTGTTAGCAAGTATAGAGCGGTGGTGGTTGCACGTGCAGACGCTAACGTGGAGAAACCATGGGGAGTTCGCGACCACTGAACGGATGAAAAGGCGCCTGACCCCTTTTGCTGTTCCGATCAAGAAAGTAGAACGAGAAAAGAATAATTTGTAGAGTGTTTAACATTGCGCTATAAAAAGTTGAAACTTAGTTCGCAAACAAGCTTCACAGTTTTAGCTGCCAGTTACACCTGTTATAGGCGTAAGTTTGAGATGGCCGCTTTGCGCTTGTTGTGTATCCCTCGGTAAAGCACTTCTATATGCCAAACCTGTGCTTCGGCATATATATATATATATATATATATATATATATATATATATATATATATATTAAAATATATATATATAATATATATATATATATATATATATATATATATTGTGAGCATCATTACTCGTTCCATCTTTTCATCTGTACATACTCATCATCACCACTCCATTTTATGTTGTGGGGCACATACTCGAGACAATAAAGAAGAGTCTTCAGGGTACTGGACGCCATCTTACAAGTGGTGGAGAGTGCTGCCTGATTCCGGCGTCCTTTCGCGTTCTCGGACAACCCCAGCGTCTTCTAGAACACATCCCTGGAGCTCCGTTCAGGCCGCCGCTTAAACGACCTGGGTTCGGTAATGTCGCAAGCCGACCAGCCCAGCGCAGCAGCTGCGCCACCGCTCCCACTGCCAAGAAATCCTTCTCACCTGGTCACCAGCCCTCAAAAGGATCCTCCGCTGTTCGCAGGGCTTCCGGGTGAGGACGTGAAAGACTGGCTCGAGGAGTATGACCGCGTGAGTGCCATCAACAACTGCGATGAGCCTGCGAAACTCACCCACGTTGCTTTCTAATTGAGCGGCGTCAAAAAAAAACGTGGTTTTTAAACCACGCTACCGATTTTTGACATGGCCCACCTTTATGCGCCAGCTCCGCTAGATTTTCACTTACCCGTCAGCGCGCTCGGATATTGCGAAAAAAAGGCTTGGTGCACGCTTTCAACTCCCAGGCGAGTCTTAAACTTCTTACATTGAAGATGTTCTCGCCCTTTGCCGCCGCATCAACAACCATATGGCGAAAAACGACCGCGTGCGCCACCTGCTGAAAGGCATTGCGACGGTCGCTTTTAATGCGCTTGTGGTGCAGAATCCCCAGACCGTCGCCGACGTTGTAGCTACCTGTCAGCGCCTCGAGGAGCTTCAAACCACTCGGGTGCAACCTGATATGCCTGATCTCAGCTCGAGTCATGACACAACAGCGCTGCGTTTATTGATCCGCACTATCATCCGCGAGGAACTTCATGCACAGGCTTCACCTCGCCACCTTGATATTCGAACGATGCCACCTGCTACTAGTTTACGCGACGTCGTGAGGGAGAAACTGGCCTTGATCACAGGCACACCAGTTCCGAGCTCAGTACCCATGCCCATGTCAAGTTATGCTCACGTTGCTGCAACGACGCCTGCGTCCCACCCAAGCCTGGCCTCGACGACTGTCACACCTGTTCCGAGTTCTTATCCTGTGGCCATGCCAACTTATGCCCAGGTTGCTGCTAGGACACCTGCACCCCAGCACAGCCCAATGCAGCTACCAGCGCCCGATGTACATGGTTCGCTCAACTCGCTCGCACCGCGACCATCTTCCCAGCCTTACAACACCTGGCGCACTACACGACCGACTTGCTTTTATTGCGGCATCCGTGGTCATATTTCAAGGTTTTGCTGACGCCGTCAACAAGACGAAAGACGAAGCTACGGGGACTATGAACAGGACGACTTCTACCCAACTGGACCACCCTATCGCCGACAGTATCAGAACAGCACACACAGGTCGCCGTCTCCGCAGAACTTTGCCTCAGTTGGCAGTTCCCGTTTCTCACGTCGTCGCTCACCTTCACCGATGCGGCGTTCCTTCTCTCCCCTTCGACCTTTTACTTCGATTCCCGACCACCAACTGGAAAACTAAACAGTGCAGCTTCGGGAGGGAAAGCTGCATCTTTCGAACTGCGTCAAACTCCTCCAGACCGCCCATCAAACGTTTTATTGGTGTATGTTGAAGGTATACAGACAGAGGCACTAGTAGACACAGTCGCATCACTTTCTGTAATTCGTGCAGACTTTTGTGTCCGCTTGAAAAAAGTTAGGACGCCATACGATGGCCCTCCCCTTCGTTGCGCAGATGGAGTCCCTATTCAGCCTTCAAGTGTTTGTACAGTCCGCGTTTTCATAGATGGCATCCTTCACCACATTCAGTTTCTTGTACTTCCTTTGTGCACTCACACAGTCATTTTAGGATGGGACTTCCTTTCTTCGGCATCAGCTTTCATTTCGTGTCGTCAGCGAGTAATTCATATGTCAGCTACTGAGAGTTCATCTGATGTCGATCCATACAGCTTCCGTTTCGTTGCTGCCGCGGATTGTTTCATTTCTCAAGGAGATGAACGAATTCTCACGATCGCTTCGGATAGTATACTTAACGGTGACGGGTTTATTGCTCCATCAGTTCCCTCCAAACCTGCGGGGCTTACCATTGCACCCGGCCTTGTGCGGTGTAACGACGGTAAGGCATTGGTCACCGCCTTGAACCCAAATTCATCGCCAGTGATGCTGCCCCAGGGCACTGCTGTGAGCTGCTTCGCTGACAGCGAGCCTTTTTCGCTGGTTCCTCTTCACGCAGAATCACCGCCTTCGTCTGCTACAACCGATACAAAGGCAACCACTGCTGCTTTGAATGCTACTATAAGTCCTCACATCACTGCTGAGAAAAAGAGAGACCTCTTATACCTTCTCCAAAAGCACAGCTTTTCGTTCGACGTACAATTCAAAGTTTTGAGCCGCACATCTGTTGCAGAGCACAGCATCGAAACTGAAGGCAGCTCGATTGTGCGCCGCCGCCCACAGCGTCTGTCTTTGGCGGAACGGCAAATGATTGAGGAAAACGTCGCCAACATGCTCAAACGGGATATTATTCGACCTTCATCCAGCTCTTGGTCATCCCCTGTGGTTTTGGTCCGGAAAAAGGATGGCTCTGTCTGCTTCTGTGTTGATTACAGAGCGCTAAATAAGATAACGAAAAAAGATGTATATCCCTTGCCACGCATAGATGACGCCCTGGACTTCTTACAAGGCGCAGAATATTTCTCTAGCCTTGACGTTCGATCCGGGTATTGGAAAATACCTATGCGCGAAGCAGAGAAGAAGAAAACAGCGTTTACAACCCCTGATGGGTTTTACGAGTTCAGCGTCATGCCTTTTGGCTTATGCAACGCTCTAGCAATATTCGAGCGCATGATAGATACTGTCTTACGTGGTCTAAAGTGGAAAACCTGTTTATGCTATTTGGACGACATCGTAATGTATTCTTCTACTTTTCCTCAGCACCTTAAGCGTTTGGACGAAGTTCTTGCGTGCATTTCGAACGCTGGGCTTCAACTCAATACAAATAAGTGCCACTTCGCCAGCAGGAGCATGAAAGTATTCAGTCACCTTGTCAGCAAAGATGGCGTTTGACTCGACCCCGACAAAGTTGCTGCCGTAATAATTTTGCAAGTCCGGGCAATCAAAAACAATTGCGAAGTTTTGTGGGCCTGGCGTCTTACTTCCGCTGCTTTATCAGTCACTTTGCTGCCATTGCGGGGCCGTTACACAAGCTTCTTACGTCAGGAACAGCCTTCACTTGGACTGATGAGTGCGAATGTGCTTTCCAAGCCCTTAAATGGGCTTTGACATCAGACCCCGTCCTCCGTCACTTGGATGAGAGCACACCCACTTTCCTTCACACAAATGCCAGCGGCCACGGAATTGGTGCCGTCCTTCTCCAGCGCAACGACATTTCACGTGAGCGAGTAGTTGCGTATGCCAGCCGCGCACTAACACCTGCAGAGAAGAACTACTCGATAACAGAGCAGGAATGTCTTGCTGTCGTTTGGGCCATCCAGAAGTTTCGACCTTATCTGTATGGACGGCACTTCACTGTCATTACCGACCACCATGCCCTATGCTGGTTGTCCTCGCTGAAGAATTTGTCTGGGCGACTCGGCCGCTGCATACTCTGTTTGCAAGAGTACACTTTTGACCTTGTGTACAGGTCTGGCAAACAGCATCAGGATGCCGACGCTCTCTCTCGCTGCCCTTTGCCACTTTCATCTCCAACCACGCATCCTCGATGCCCCTAAGGTGATCAAGCGGCTTCCTCTGCACTCACGTTATCACCCCTGGCAGTTGCTGGGCCACTATCTTTAAACAGCAGCGCTCAGTTCGCCGCGTACCAACGTGACGACCCATACTGTAACCGCATCATCGGGTACTTGAATGACTCGCCTTCTCCACCTAATGCCAGACTACGTCGTCAGCTACGGCAGTTCAAGCTAGACAACAATGTACTGCAGCGCTATACTTACAATGCGGATGAGCATCGGTGGGTGCCAGTACTTCCCCATTCACTGCGAAAACAAGTTCTCGAAGCACTTCACGACGATCCATCAGCTGGACACTTGGGATTTCAGAAGACCTACAACCGCGTTTGGAGCCGTTTCTTCTGGCCTGGTCTTTCTACCTTTGTGGCTAATTATGTCGCTCCTTGTGCACTGTGTCAACGCCGGAAACGACCAACTTCTGCTCCTGCGGAATTATTACAACCCATTCCATGTCCCGATACACCTTTTGTCGTTGTCGGAATAGACCTCGTCAGACCACTTCCCGTAACGCCAGTGGGCCACCGCTGAATCGTCACAGCCGTCGACCACCCCACACGATACGTGGAGACCGCTCCTCTACGCACTAGCTCCGCCTCAGACGTTGCCGCCTTCTTTTTAGAAGCCATTGTGTTGCGTCTTGGTGCACCTCGCACGTTGTTGAGTGACCGCGGAAAGGCCTTAATGTCGACAATTCTTGACGAAATTCTAAAAACTAGTGGCACAGTTCATAAGACCACATCCGCTTACCACCCGCAGACAAATGGCCTGACAGAGCGATTCCACCGGACTCTAATCGACATGATAT
The DNA here is from genome assembly GCF_043290135.1 of Rhipicephalus microplus. Classification (NCBI taxonomy): domain Eukaryota; kingdom Metazoa; phylum Arthropoda; class Arachnida; order Ixodida; family Ixodidae; genus Rhipicephalus; species Rhipicephalus microplus. The sequence goes on from NC_134706.1 coordinate 71,687,502, forward strand.
TCATGTACATCGGACCGAACCACGATAACTGGGACAAAATCTTGCCGTTCGTAACGTTTGCACACAACACCGCTGTTCAACGAACCACCGGGTATTCACCTTTCTTCCTCGTCTATGGTCGTGCGCCGACATTCACTATTGACGTCTCTTTCTTCAATGTAACAACAAAAACGCCCACGACTACGCCAGAAAATTTCGTCTCCATGCTCGCTGACACACGGCAACGTGCTCAACTCAACACGGAGGCCAGTCAACTAGACCGCAAGCAACGATATGACAGCTTTTGTCGAGATGTCACCTTCCGTCCTGGAGATGAAGTACTGCTTTGAACGCCTGTTCGTGCACCCGGATTGTGTGAAAAGTTTCAGTCACGCTTTCTCGGACCTTACTTTGTTAGTGAACGAACATCTCCTGTCAATTACCTTGTCACTACCGTCGAGGGTTCCTCGGACCGTCGTTACCGTGCATCCGAGATAGTTCACGTTTCCCGCCTTAAACCTTTTGTTCGCCGTACCTTTACCGCCTAAGTCTCGGCCGAGTCGGCCGATCAAGTGCGCGGGTAAAATAAGTGTGAGTATCATTACTCGTTCCATCTTTTCATCTGTACATACTCATCATCACCACTCCAGTTTAGGTTGTGGGGCACATACTCGAGACAATAAAGAAGAGTCTTGAGGGTACTGTACGCCATGTTACAATATATATATATATATATATATATATATATATATATATATATATATATAGAGAGAGAGAGAGAGAGAGAGAGATGATTAGAGTACGACGCACGTTGGTTTTAACGGTATATTTTTCTGACGGTCCGGCTGCTAGATGAACCTTTGTCAAAGTAACAAGTACATATCAACGCGTTTCCTTTCAAATACGATTCACATGGGATATTGTAGGATAGGATGGCGCGAGCTATATAAGCGATTAGGGCATTCATTGTGGGGGAAAGTGTTCATGACGGTACAGTCAGATATTATTCGAAAAAAAGATATATATATATATATATATATATATTTATATATATATATATATATATATATATATATATATATATATATATATATATATATATATATATATATATATATATATATATTAATAACAACATTATTCTTTTCGCACGCCTCATAACTCTGTAACAGGAGGTTGATAATGATGATAAAATTACAATGCAAACAAAGACGTGAAAATAACAAAATACCGCGTGACATTACAAACAGATTGGGCGTCACAATCACAAACACAGTTCAGTCATTGTGGTATGAATAAAATGTATAGTTGATGCTTTTAAGGGCACGTGCGTGTTCAACTATTCGCGGTAATTTGGGAATTAATCATATATATAAATATATATATATATATATATATATATATATATATATATATATATATATATATATATATATATATAGCGAGAGAGAGAAAGAGATATGCTCAAGCTGCCTTGGCTTCACATACGATGAGCTGAAATACAATTTAACCAAAAAATGTCATGCGCATTGGCATTCATAAATATTTAAGCTCCCGCTAGGTTAAATATTCATCGTCGAACTTTTCTATTCCAGACAATGAAGCCTACTTGATTCATATTTCATGGTAGCCAATAATTCTGCTAATATAAAGAAACGACGGGACATTAGAGCATTCCATTTCAAAAAAACTGGTGCTGCGCGCCTGTCAGTTCACCGCCAGAACGCTCTGACGGAGAGGTGCACAGCACGCAGACATCTACACATGTACACTTCTTGAAAGGTTAATATGAGTCAGCCACAAAATGTCACGCTTAGGTTCATTTCATTCGGAGGGCCTTGCTAGTGTTCCCTAACAACTAAGGTTGTTATTGTCGGGAAATTCCACATCGTTTTTCCATTATTTTACCACGCCGAATGAAATATACTCACAGCAGAGCGTGGCCAACTTCATTTTTTAGTGTGCACACTTGTTGTTATGATACAAAATAAGGCATTTTCTGTTTGTTTGAATTTTGTCCAGACAAGTGCGAAAAGTACAAAAGAAACACTCGGCGAAGGAGCTGTGGTGGTTTGTAGAGCGATTAATAATATTCAACTGACTTCATGTGCACGTTTCTAAAGAGCAATTTTGTTTTTGTGGTGGCGCTAAGAAACTATTTCACTTTTTTGAAGGGTAAGCAGCACAAAGATAGATACAGGTCAAGGTTGCTACACACGGAAGCTATACGCAGTCCTGTCTGTCTTAGCGAGGAGAGCTACCTTAATTTTGGGTATTAAGCTCAGTAAAGCAGCCTTTCACTGCTCCTTATAGTTATTACTGTAACGGGGAGTAGTTAATGAGTTAACGCCGGTTGGGCTAACACAGCACACAGTGGGAAAGAATGCAGGACAACAGGGCAGTCCAGACATGGCCCCACAACAACATCGTCGTCTTCATCCCTTCTGCGTCACTTCTGCATCTGTGCCTGAGGTACCTTTGTCTAACCGTGACGTTACCCCGGGTGGCAAAGCACCGTCTCGGTGCCTCCTTTTATTAGACGGACGGGTCACTGTGGTAAGGCTTCAGGCGAGATACATGCATAATGTCACTTCTGGATGTAGCAGTGCGGTTCGTAGTAGGAGAAATATCATAGGTGACAGGTCTGACTTGGCGCAGAACTCGGTAAGGCCCAACGTATTGTGATAAAAATTTCTCGCACAGGCTGACCCGACAGAATTGCAGCCACAGTAGTCCGAGAGAGCCCGGAGAAAAATCGAAATCCTTATGTCGGCTGTCGTAGAGCGACAATTGTGCTCTCTGGGACGATGAAGACTTTGCGCGGGCTACTGTACGTGCGATCAGAGTACGGGAGATGGCATCTTGTGCGTACGAAGTGGTGGGCGGATAGTCATGCGCAAGCAGGGTATCGAAAGATAATAAGGGATCACGGCCAAAGAAAAGATAAAATGGTGAGTAGCTGGCAGTTTCATGCCGCGACGAGTTGTAGGCGGATATTACGAACGAAAGGGCAGTGTCCCAATCGGTGTGGTCGTCAGAAACATGCATAGCAAGCATCTTTGTCTGTGTGTGATTGAGGTGATAAGTAAGTCCGTTAGTCTGAGGATGTTAAGAATTCGTAAAGTTGTGCCGTGTAGCACAGGATCTAGAGAGGTCGTCAACTACACGAAACAGGAAGCAGCGGCCACGGTCCATGAGTAGGTGAGAAGGAGCGCCATGCTGAAGGATGATGTTATCAATTAGAAAATCTGCGACGTCCGTTGCGCAGCTGGTCAGTAGCGCTCGAGTAATTGCATACCAAGTAGCATAATCAATAGCTACAGCTATTCATTTGTTTCCTGTTGCCGTTGTTCGGAAGCGACCTAACAAATCCTACCCCACCCGATGAACCGGCTCGGCTGGGACTTCAATAGGTTGAAGGTGACCGGCAGGGAGAGACGTAGGCTTTTTCCGATGCCGGCACAGGTCACACGCTGCAACGTAGCGGCGAACGGAACAATAAATGCCCTTCCAGAACAGCCGTCGGCGGACGTGGTCATAGGTTCTGGAGACACCTAAATATCCGGCGTTTGGGGTGTTGTGAAGTTCTTGCAAGATGTCCTTGCACAGTACGTGGGACGACGAGCAAAAATTTCGCGCCATTGATCTGTAAGTTGCGGTGGTACAAAACATTGTTTTGAAGAAAAAATAGGCTCAGTGAAGGGTCTTTATGGCCAGAGTGAAGATGGTCAATCATCGATAGCAGTGATGAATCTCGGCGTTGTTCGTCGATTATATACAGAAAATCTGCTTTGGCTAGGTTTTTGGTATCAGCTTCCAACTAAGACGAGTTGGGTGGATCAACAGGGTGTCGAGATAAGCAGTCGGCATTGCTGTGAAGCTTGCCAGACTTGTGCACTACAGAGAACGTGTACACCTGCATTCGCAATGCTTATGGCCCGAGTCTTCCTGTAGGATCCTTAAGAGTTGACAGCCAGCAGGGCGCATGGTGGTCTATGAGGACTGCGAACGTGCGTTCATATAGGTACGGACGAAATTTCGCGATAGCCCAGATGAGAGCCATGCACTCTCGCTCAGTAATTGAATCATTTCTTTCCGACTGAGAAAGTAGGCGGCTAGCATACGCTTTGACACGGTTTGTGCCATTCTGCATTTCTGCGAGTATTGCTCCTATGCCATGGCCACTTGCGTCGGTGCGAAGCTCCAATCGAGCGGCTGGGTCAAAATGGGCCAACACAGGTGGTGATGTGAGTGCAGAAATCAACGACGCAAAAGAATGTCCTTGGTCGTCACGCCAGGACAAAGCCGTGCTCTTTTTTAGGAGATTCGTGAGGGGCCGAGCAATATCCGCCAAGTTGCTGATAAAACGGCAGAAATATAAACAGAGTCCCAAAAGGCTGCGGACGTTTTGCGTGGAACGTGGGATGGGAAGTTCGCGCACCGCACAGACTTTATCAGGGTCGGGTCATACACCAGTAGTGTCAACAAGGTGGCCAAGTAGATTTATCTGACGGCGCTCAAATGTGCACTTAGAGGCGTTAAGCTGGAGGCCAGAAGAGCTAAAAACGTCAAGAATGACCTACAGACGTGGAAGATGACTTTCAAAGGTTGGCGAGAAAACGATGACATCGTCTGGATAGCACAGGCACGTCGACCATGTAAAACCGCGAAGGAAGGAGTCCATCAAGCGTTCAAAATTCGCTGGCGCATTGCACAACCGAAAATGCATGACTTTAAATTGATAAAGCCCGTCGGGTGTTATGAAGGCCGTCTTCTTGCTGTCGCGGTCATCGATTGAAATTTCCAATATCCAGATCGTAGGTCGAGAAAAGAGAAATACTTGACACCACGAAGGCAAGTCAAGCGCATCATCAATTCGAGGTACAGGATAGACACCCTTCTTGGTTATTCGATTGAGATGGCGATAATCGACGCAGAACCGCCAGATGCTGTCCTTCTTTTTAACAAGCACAACAGGTGATGCCCAAGGACTGGTTAAAGGTTCTATGACGTCTTTGACGAGCATTTTCTATACCTCCTTCTGGATTATTTGGCACTCTGAATGAGACACACACCAAGGACGCTTATGAAGGTGACTGGTGTCGCCAGTGTCTATGCGGTGGGCTGCGATGCTCGTGTGGCCCAAGGAACGGTCGTCGATATATAGAATGTCGAGGTAAGAAAATAAAAGACCATGGAGCGCTTCAACTTTGGACGGTGGCAGGTCATTTGATATCATTTTGTCTAGGAAAGCTGTATTCTGTGCGGCTGCGACAGGTTCGGCTACGGTCTCGATGTCAGGAGTGAGAGATGAAATTTTACATTGCTCAAGAGTGTGAAATTCTGCTAAGGCAATACCTTGAGGAATGATCTGGGTCGACACGGAGAAGTTGGAGACAGGGAGAAGCGTGTTGTTGTCGCTAATCCTCACTATAGTATGAGGAAGTAAGATGTTCCGGAAAAAGGCCAGGTCAGTGAGAGAAGCTGCCAAATAGTCGCCATCAGAAACAGGTGGGAACAGTGACATAGAGAGGTACACAGCGGCCTGAGGCGGTAATCATAGACACTCCACGGACCGTAGCTGTGTGCGAGCTGCAGAAGGGACATGAGAGTACAAAGGCAGCTTAGCTGTAAAGTGCCGGTTGAACAATCGATGAGGGATAAATGCGTGGTCAAGAAGTCAATGCCGAGAATCACGTCGTGTGGGCAAGCGTCTGGAACAGCGAAGAAGACTGAAGTGTGAAGGTCGGCAACAGTGACGCGGGCAGTGCACATTCCAAGAACTGATGATCAGCTGCCGTCGGCTACTCGCACAGTCGAAGACATGGCAGGGGTGAGAATTTTTTCACGTGGAATCAAAGATGTGAACTCATAACGGATATGTGGGCGCCAGTGTCTAATAAAGCTGTAACGGTCAGGCCATCAATAAGAACACCAAGTAAATTTCGTCTTGAATTAGTGGTCGGTAGAGTTTTTTCGGTCCGAGTGGTCAATGCAGCGCCACCTCAAGAGGCTGCATCTGTTAGTTTCCCGAGAACTACCAAGAATACGCCAATGACGGGGATCGACGGCGTTGATAGGAGCGCAGCTGGTGACCCTGAGGTGACGGTGAGCGGCTGAACCGGGTTCCCTGGGCGACGACATCGGCGTAGTTTGCTTTATAGCGTAGCGTAGAACGGCTAGGTGGAAGGTCCTAAAGGTGGTCATCGGCAAAACTAGGTGGCGAGTACTGTCCACGACCCTGTCTGTGGTCGTCTAGAAAACGTTGCTGGAAAGACCATCTCTTGTGGCAGTGGCGGGAAACGTAGCCAACGCGATGGCAAGAGAAGCATATCGTCGATTATATTGTGTGCGCCACTCGGATGGATTTCGATAGCGCGTTGGAAACTTCGGGACATACGCAGCGGCAACAAGTGGAGTGCCAGGGTAGTGATCGTTAGGATTTATGGGCTGTGGTGTATGGCTGGAGTTATTGGGAACTAAGACGCCCACGTTGGCAAACTTTTGTCGCACAACAACCTGAATAAGAGATATTGGGGACATGTCGTCAGGCCCAGGGGGTTGATAAGCGGAAGGAGCAATGGCTTCAAGCTCCTGGCGGACAATTCTCGTGATGTTTGGAAGATTCATGAATGGACGTGGCGCCACAGGATCCTCGCGGAAAGAAGTTGCAGCGCTGTTCGGGAGCAGGAAAAAACGTTGTGTGATTCTCAGGCTTTTGGCTATTTCGAACCGCTGGCATTCACTGGCAATTGAGTCAATGGTGGTAGAGTCCTTGCATATCAGAATGTTGAAGGCATCGTCAGCTATGCCCTTCAACACATTGCTGACCTTGTCTAATTCGGTCACGTCTTTTTCAGCCTTCCGACACAAGCCAAGCCCGTCGTGGATATAAGTGACGTACGACTCGGTGGAAAATTGAACTCGTGACGCGAGTTCCTGCCTGGCTGCAATTTGTCGAGCAACTGACTGGCCGAACAGGTCACGGAGCCTCTGCTGGCACACGTCCTAACTATTCAGGTCTTCCTCGTGCGTCTCGCACCAGCGCGTGCAGTACTTCGCAGGTAAAAGATGATGTTGACCAGAATACGTCCCATCCCACCTGTATTGCTTGCTGACGAGCTCGAAAAGCGACGCCAGTTGTGTCTACGCCAGTTGTGTCGGTTCCGCAAAATGTACCTGGATCGAGAAGATGGGAAGGGATCACAGATGACGGAGCAGTCGTAGACTGAACTGATGGCGCACTGCCTTCAGGCATCGTGGCTGAAAGAAAATGACGTCCGCTACGGAGATCCAGAGTCGGAATGTTACCAAGCACATCCACCAAAAATATGTGAAGGGGAGTATTTATGAAGGTAACGCTGGTTGGGCTAACACTGCACACAGTGGAAAGGATGCAGGACAACAGGACAGTCTAGACACGGCCCCACAATAACATCGTCGTCTTCATTCCTTCTGCGTCATTTCTGCATCTGTGCCTGAGGTACCTTTTTATACCCGGGACAATACTTTTCAGAAAGACTAGGTGCTTGGTAATTCTAGTCGTGCCCGCTAAGGAATAAAATATAAAAAAACTGCTTACTTATGCCTCCGTCATAATATATATATATATATATATATATATATATATATATATATATATATATATATATATATATATATATAAAGAGAGAGAGAGATGCTTAAGCTGTCTTTGCTTCCCATGCGATGAGCAAAAACACAATTCAACCAAAAAAAGTCAGGTGCAATGGCATTCATATATATTCATGCTCCCGCTAGGTTAAATATTTATCGTCAAACTTTTCTATTCTGAACAAGGAAGCCTGCTCGATTCATATTTCGTAATAGTCAATAATTCTGCAAATATTGAAGAAACGACATGACGTCAGAGCAATCCATTTAAAAAAAACCATTGCTGCGCGCCTGTCAGTTCACCACCCGAATGCTCTCACAGAAATCTGCATAGCATGCAGACATGTCCACATGCACACTTCTTGAAAGGTTATTTTGAGTAAGCCACAAAATGTCACGCTTAGGTTCATTTCATTCGGAGGGCCTTGCTAGTGTTCCCTAACAACTACGTCGTTCTTGTCTGGGGATTCCACATCGTTTTTCCGTTCAATATTCAAACTGTCTAATCACCAGGCCAAATGAATGATACAGCGGTTCGCGGCCAACTCCACTTTTGAGTTTGCACGCATATGGTAACGATAAAAAATAAAGCATTTTCTGTTGGCTTGAATTTTGTCCAGACAAGTGTGAAAAGTACAAAAGAAACACTCGGCCAAGAAGCTTTGCTGGTTTGTACAGCGCCTACTAATGTTTATCTGACTTGATGTGAACGTTTATAAAGAGCAATTTTTTTGTGGTGGTGCTAAGAAACTACATTACTTTTTGAAGGGAAATAAACAAGAATAAATACAGGTCGAGGTTGCTACACACGGAAGCTATACGCAGTCGTGTCCGTCTTAGAGAGGAGGGCCACTTTAATGTCGGGTTTCAAGCTTGGTAAAGCAGCATTTCACTGCTTCTTATTGTTTATCACTTTTCGGAAAGACGAGGTACTTGATAATTCTAGCCGTACCCACTGGGGAATAGCATATAAAATAACTGTATATGCCTCCATCATAAGAATCGATAAACACACTAGTAAAACGTACCCTTACAGTATAGTTTATTGTTTATTGTACTGCGCAATGACTCTTGGTGTTTGACAGCTATAACACCGCCGAACGTGGATGCATACACATTGGCGCTTAGTCATACATCTCCGTCCGATGACTAATATCAAGCAATAACCTATAAAAAAAGCCTAGCGGTCATATGTAAGTGTGGAACCAGAGAAATATTTTGACAACCAGAAGTACGCGCCTGATTGGACAAAAATTCGGCAAAGGCCCCATAATCGCCGCATGTAGGGTATTTTGAACGCCACTGCCCGACCAGACGCAAACGACATTGCGCGTTGTGTCTTGTCTGTTAGCAAGCCTCGATAATTTGCTAGCGCAAAAGGTGAACGTGGAGTTAGTGCACTCAGGCGAAGCAGGAACGGTAGTCTATGTTTTACAGTGGTACGTTTTGTTATCATTGAGTGCTATAAGTGATAACTGTGCTTGCAGTCAGATTGCCACCTGGGGTTCTGTTGGCATTGACAAATTGCGCTTATCCCCATTATAAACGTGCCATATGATACCGACGCTTAGAAACAAAGCTTTGATAGAAATACTCGTGGATCCCACGGTTATGATGCATTACTGCAATTTACCAAGAACACCGAGAGAAAGGTAGTAAATATAAAAGACGTATTTTTAAGGTTTCTATGTATGGGACGATGGAGCTAAAAATAGCATGCCCCCCCCCCCCCCCCCCCATCTGAAGCCGTGCATCGAGAGGCCGCGAGCTTAACATCTGACGAGCAAACTTTTTCATCTTCTTCTCACGCGTGTTTCTTTCGACATCTCTTCAGTGACGCAAATACGTTATTCAAACATCGGTGGGCCACAGCATCAAACACTTTCACGTCATGAAAATACACGATCCCCCGCTATACGCCACCATGATTAGATGCAAAGCAGCGGGCGTAAATGCTTACACTAGTGGCGACGGTTACGCTGGCGTTCATCGCAGCGTTGAACCAGAGAAAAACCTGCGGAAGCGCAAATAACGCAGCGATAGACCGGTAGGCTCTACTGGAACGTGTCAACAACTGCTAAAGGGCAATGAGAGTGCCCATATATACACGGTTGCCAGTGAACAGTTGTGAAGCGCAACGGTTAGTTTTTCCCTCTTCGTATAGGAGGTGCGCTGAATCGAAAGAGGGACAGCGTAGAAGAAGAGAGAAAGGGAAAGGACACGCACATACGCAATGGGGTTTTATTATTGTGAAGGGGGAATGCCTAATTGGAAAGTGGGGCAATCGTAGGTTAACAGACTCTCCCCCGTCGGCGTTGCGAGATGAGGGGGGGGGGGTCATAAGGCGGGAAAGAGAGAAAAAGCAGGTACCCATGCTCAGCAAGGGTGGAAGCGCGGCACACTGCACTGAGCTCTACTCTAAGATGCTTCACATCTAAAACATCTAGAATCCATTCGAAATAATTGGCAGCATATGCGCGGAGTGAATGATAGAGAGTGGGGCGAAGCATTCGTCTGCTCAATCGTTCTTGCTTCCGTCCGTCCACGCTTCCATTTGTATGACCGTCCATGCGTCCATCCGCCCATGCGTGCGTGCGTCTGTTCGTGCGTCGTTCCCTGCATTCGTCCATGCATCCGCCCCTGTGTCTGTTCATGCGTCCATCCATGCATCTGTCAGTGTTTCCGTTCGTCCAACTATTCAACATTCCAAGTACCACCATCTCTCATCTTTTCATCATATATTCCCCATATAGAAGGCCCGCCATCCAGCGGACATTCCAAGGACTAAACGAGCGGTGGCACACGCACACTTTCTTACGGCTTGCGCTTCGGGTCTACTTCCCACCTTTAACCACCTCGAGCTCATGGCATATACTAGTTCGCTGTCTTCATGGCACTGCGGTCCAACTCTCGCTGAACCTTTCTAAAACCAAGGAGGTTACGCCCAGCGAGTATGAGGTAGCAACCTTTTGTTGTCAGATCGTGCTCAATGTACATGCCAATGGCTGCTAATGGGAAATGAGAGACAGGCGAATTCGGCTTTTACTTTCCTATGGCTTGCGCTTCGTATCTACTTCCCACCTTTACCCACCTCGAGTTCATGGTATATACTAGTTCATTGTATTCACGGCACTGCTGCTCAACGCACGCTAAACCTTTCTAAAACTAAGGAGGTTACACCCAGCGAGTATAACGTAGGAACCCTTTCTTGTCAGATAGTGTACAATGTACATGCCAATGGCTGCTAATGGGGAATTAGGGACAGAAGCATTCGGCTGTTCTTTATTCAGTGAGTACCCCGCTTTGCTCAAAAAGGCGTTACAGCAGGGGGGTTACAGACTGGAATAAAACAATTCTTCGTTTATACAAGTTTATAGGTGTGCCTGTGTAGTTGATAAGATAGGTGTGTTCCTGTGGTCTCCACGCTCTCCGTGATTGTAACATTTTCTTGATCAAGTCGACCAACGAAAATTAAGTCGTGGCCCCTTATCTACCATGTTAAACTGCTTTCGCTTCGAACGCTGTAGTTCGTACAATACTGATATTATGGCCTCAGAGTGAAAGGCTATAGGTCCGCTCTCAGATACCGGATGTGCGGAGAGCCTCACAATGACAGTAAGTGACAAAGCTAAGAAAACATTTATGTATACGATGAAGCGCACAGTGCAGATATTAAAAATTGCTAAGGCTCATAAAATATAAATTCTCGAAATCGTTTATGAATATAGATGCTTAGGCTGCCTTCGCTTCGCATTTATTGAGCTATAACACAAATCAACAGAAAACAAAAGTCACGCACATGGGTAAATATAAATATTGAAGCTCCTACTAAGTGTTATTCTTGAAACTTTTCCATTGCAAACACGAAAGTAGGCTTGATACCGCTGCAGTGTATAAAATGCTGGCGCTATGGCTCCACAGTGAAAAGCTGTAGGTCAACTTCCACCACTAACAATAGGCTTTCGATCTGATTTTTCGATCTAGTGTGCCCATGCAGACTTACAGAGCCGAATACAGCTTGCTGAAAAATGAAGACAATACGTGGAGCCCGTGACTCCACATTCCAAAAGCATATAATGGCTTTGAACGTTCCATTTTACTAAACGTAATAACGACTTTGAATTTCCCACAGTACATACCGGCGTGCTTAGCAGACTTTTTTAAACTCAAGAAAAATTCAGTGTGTCAAAAAAGAATGCGAATCATTTAAATAGAGAGTCGCGGAGTTCCACAAGAAGCAGTGCTATCCCCACTTTTACGTAATATGCTGATGAGTTCTATACCGACCAGCCAGGATATCTATGTATATGTTTATGCTAAAGATATATCTTTCTTTTCTGCTGACAATGACATTTGTGCTCTACAGCAAAAGTACAAATATACTTGAACACGCTGGAATGATGGATGCAGTCAATTTCACTGACTTTGAATGTAAATAAGAGTGCACTCGTGATGTTTCCTATCGCCAGTTTCATTTCACTCGACATTGCATACTATAAAGAATCCGATCCGCAAGTAGACGCTCCTGAATATTTTTCTGTGTTGTACACGGAAAAAGTTCACTGGAGTCCACATAGAGAATACATCTCGCGTATGGCTCAACGGGCTCTACAGTACGCTGAATGAGCAATCGCAAATTAGGCGTACGTACAAAGTACATGTTATTGTTGTGCAAATTTGGAAGCGCCCAATATTGCATTTTCGATGTGTTTTCTTTTCAGGAGGACCTGCATACGAAACAACGCTATAGGTCATCTTGGAGCGGGAGGCTCTGCGTTTGTGTCTGGGGCTCTCTAGGTTTGCAGCAATTATTGCTATTTCTCACGAAGCGCGTCTACCTAATTTCCTTTGTCGATTTTTGTTAACAGTACAAACAATCTTAAAGTTTTACAGGCGACAGAAGAGCTGAATATCTTTTTTGATCAGTGACCCAGATTCCTTCTTTCTCGTTCACTGGCCACGTTTTCAGATCGTGCACATAATCTGTGTACAAAAGAAACTGGCACGTGTAAATGTCAACATGAGAGAAGTACTTATGCTGATGCATTCCGACACCCCATCGTCGCACCTTCGGCACCGTCGACTCTAGTGACTGGGCCACCACCAACCTTGCAGCCACCACTAACCCTCAGTGTAGGATTTTTTCTCAACCTCGTCGATCTCGCCAAAAAGGCGACTGCAGTATCGTCGACATCTGAACCCCACGACGTGGTTAGGTAATGAGTTGCCGCGGACCTTCGAGCATTAGAAAACCAACTTGTTGCGTCACCGACAGTGTATTGCCAATACCTCGCGCATTGCAAGGCATGGACACAGCTCCTTAACGAACATATCCCTTTCACGCGTGGTGAAGACCAGCAGCAAACATTTCACGAGCTTTGTCCGTGCTTGCCAACACCTCTAATGCTTGCCATCTTCGAAGAAGACTTGTCAACAATACTAGATACAGACGCTAGTAATGTTGGCCTTGGAGCAGTGCTCTTGCAGTCGCAAGAAGACAACAAAAAGGTGATCGCCCATGCTAGCAGGGTGCTATCCCGAGCAGCAGCTAACTGTACTTCGAAGAAGAAAGAGTATCTTGTATTAGTATGGGAAGCACTAAAATTTTGTACTTACTTGTTTGGGCGCCCATTCACGATTATCAGCGATCACCACTCGCTCTGTTGGTTAGTTAGCATGAGATCCATCTGGCCACTTTGCACGCTGGAGTCTTTGGCTCAATGAGTTTGACTTCACTGTTGCCAAGTTAAGAAAACGGCACACCGATGCCGACAGTCCTGCACGATCTCGGCCTCAAGACGACGGCATAGTCTCTTTGGGAAGTATGTACACTGCCGCCTTTTCTCAGCAGCAGCAGGACAGCGCTAAACTGCTACCTCTTATAAATTGCCTAGAAGGACGAACAAATAGCGTGCCGAATTTATTTGTGAGATGGCTGGCGTCGTACTGCTTGTGGAATGACGCCCTTTAAAAGAACTTTCCACGTGGCAGCAGCAACTACTTTCTTGTCCTTCCTGCTTTACTCTGCCGTGATGTACAGCAAGCCTGCCACGACGAACCTACTGCTGGTCACTTGGGCTGCACAAACAATTGGCGAGGATTAGGTATTTCTGGCCAAGACTTTCCGGGGTCGGCAAAATTTATGTGCATGGATGTCTTGATTGTCAGCGTCGCAAGCTGCTATTCATCAAGCCAGCCGGCCTGCTGTAGCCTGTGCGAGTACCGACGACACTATTCACACAAGTGGCATGAATGTTCTGGGTACTTTCCCAATGTCTCCTACTGAAAACGAGTGGATAATCGTCGCCACAGATGACCTAACTCGACACCTGGAGACAGGCACTCTGCCACGGGCAACGGCAGCTGAAGTGGTCGAAGTATTCATCGAAGCCATCGTTTTCAGACACAGTGCTTCCGCAATAGTTTTCACTGCCAGAGGTACTGCGTTCATGGCAGAGCATTTGGGCATCTTTGTCAACTAAGTGATACATCTCACAGTAAGACCATTGCGAATCATACCCACACTAGCGGGCTCCCCAAACGTTTCAACAAGACCCTGGCTGACAAGATAAACATGTACGCAGATATAAAACACAAGAAGTGGGATCACATTTTGCCCTACGTCACGTTCGCGTACAACACGGCTTGTCCGGAGACCACTCAGAAGACACCCTTCAGTCCTGTTTACGAACGTGAAGTTACGACAACGTTAAACGCAATGCTCCCCCATAAAAAAGGTTGGCAATGAGACGGACACCAAAACGTTAACGCAGTAAGCAGAAAAAGTCAGACAACTGGCCAGCTTTCGAATCACCGAACAAGAATACGTCGATGCCAAGCATTACAACCCGGCACAGAGCCATCTTATACAACATGGGTGAGAAAGTGTGGGTCTGGACACTTATGCGTCAGCCTAGGCTCTCCGGAAAGCTGTTGCGAAGATTCATTGGATCTTACACAGTTTTGCGACGCATCACTGATGTCAACAACGAGCTTCTTCCGGACAGCAATCGGTGTTCGAAGGCCCGCAGACATTCACCAAAAACTGTACACGTGCTTCCAATAAATCCCTACTTTCAGTGCCTAACTGTGCAGTTTTGGTTTTACCTTGCTTTGCAAACATTGACAATCGGGGCGATGTTTTTAAAGGTGGAATAATACCGCGCGTATGAGCCAGTGACGGCGACAACAAAGCAGCGAGTGTGTCCTTTACCGAACGAAAAGATGAGGAAGACGTTGCAGTCTTTTCCTGCGATCGATAAAGCATCTGCGCTCGTCGATCCTGCATCGTCACATTATGACAGAAATTTTTCTACGTCAAAGTTTCTTTTCCAGCTATAGTCTTCAAAACACTGGTGAGGCATCGTCATGCTGAATGCCCGAAATATTTTAACGAGGACATTCATTCTCCCCTTTTCAAAACCTAGAAAGTCATCCAGACTTCCTTTCAACCCTAACCTGCGAGAAGCTATAAGGCTTTCAGTATTGAAACCTCACTCATCCACTCCGACATGCTCCAATAGAGCTTTTTTGTCCTTGAACAATAGAAGTATGGATTTCCCTGTGAAGATGTGTCTGTTTCTTACCACCTACGTAGTTCTAAGGTGACTGTTCAATATTACTCATTGTTTTTGTCTTCTTTTGCCATTCCTGCAATTGCTATAAACTCATTGAGGCGGCTTTACGTAAAAGTAAAAAAAAGAAATAAATATATATTATAATGAATTCTCAATATAAAATGAAATTCTCAATAGAGACGAGAATTCTAACGTTGCACACAATGAATAGGCCTCGACAAAACTTGCATTTTGATATCTGTCTTCAATCCTTTCTAGTGCATCTTTTCTTTTTATACCCTCAAAAATCTCTGAATCTTTTTTTTTCAAGTATAACTGCATCACTTTCATGAATAAGGTAGTCTAAAGGGAAGATATAAAACCGAGTAGCTCAACAAGATTCTTTTGCTCCTTATTCAGTGATTTTTAGTCAGAGTTTTCTTTTTTTATTTCGATTGCATCAATTGAAGTTTCTCGTTTTCGCACGTAGATTATCCAGAACTGTTGTTTGAGTAGAAATAATATTTCCTTTTTTCAAACAACATCAATATTTCCTATTCTCAGGCGAGAGTAGTTTCATGAAAGTCTACAGAAAATTTAAAGATCACAGTTACACCTTTTTCTTGTGGATCGTGCACGGCGATCTATCAGGGACACCATAGTGGAGGGCTCCAGATACTGATCGTCAGGTGTACGACAACATGCACTCAAATACACAATACATGTGCCTATGGCATTTTGTCTCCATTAAAGTGCGACCGCCGAGGCCAGGATGGAATCTGTGAGTTTTGGCCTAGCAGTTTAGTGCCGTAACCACTATATCACTACAGCGGACGGCTAGAGATGTTTAGGTTTTTTTCAGCAATGATGGAAGCGAACGCGAAATTCAGCGTTATGTTAAATGTCTCATTTCGACCCACCCTAACTCACACCACTTCATCATTTGACTTGATAAAAAATGTCAACAAAAGGTTCGCTCCTAACGTTTGCATAGACGTCGAACTCGAACAATAATTGAAGCTTCATGTACACCTGAATTTCGAATCTGCAGCTATGCAACTAGGACCAGAGTGTGTGTGGTTTCTCTGGTCAATGCTACGTTCTGTCGACTGCTTCTATTTATCGCGACATCTTGGTGTCCTAGGCCTCGCCCTAATTATTCGTATGAAGCCGAAATCCCTAACATCACTGCAGGTCCTGTATCATTGCCAGAAAGCAGCGTTTCCGTTGCCTACCTGTGTCTTTCATCATACTGGGTGGCACTGCAAGCGTAATGTATTATGTCCCAGTGTACTGAAGTGTGCTGTGAGGCACTGGAACGCATTCTACAGTATAACACTGTGCGCAGAAAGACAGTGGGAATACTGTACAATATAGACCTGTAATTTACGGCCCACTGGCAGCCGCTGGTCACGGTGTACACAGCCTGCTGTGGCTCTGGGAGCACTGGCGGCACAATCCCATAAAGTTTCTTAAAATTTCTTAGAGGTGACTCCGGCACTGCGATCTTTCAGTGACCATGGGAATGATGGGTAGTACACAGATTTGCCTAGTCTTTGTACATGCGGGTGGCGAATAGTACTTGCAGCTTCGTTTATTGCTGTGTATCGGTTTTGTTTTGAAGAAAAAAACGAATCCTTTTGAACTTCGTGACCCGATTCGAAAGGTAAGCTTAAAAAAATAAGGTGGTGAAGCAGAACCACTGAACGTTTGCTTATTTTTGTTTTGTGAGAAAACAGCTGAAAGCAACACGAACACACACAGAGCCAGAGACAGGCCACAAGCAGAAATATTAGTCAAATAGGTGTACTACCCCTCATTCTAGTGCTCGCTGAAGCGCCGTGCGTCGCAGCTCCCATTGACACTAGTTCCAGAGTTACCTCTAGTGTATATTAGAAAACCCTATGTACATTTCGAAACCTGAATGCTAGGTGGACTTCGCATAAGGTTGTATATTCAATCGCAATACGTCGAGCGCAACATTTAATAAGTATTTAGAAAATATTATCAAATTCAATGTCCTACATAGAGGAACTGCTCTAAAGTTTTCTGGAATAGTTTTTTTTGTAGTCAGAAACGTCGCCTGGCGATAAGGCCCTTTGGGAGAAGTAGTTGGTGGGAGAAAGCTTCAAAACAAGTACCGTTTTGGTTGCGTGCGGATGGTGGTGAAGGAGGGTCATACCATGCAGTGTGCACAGGTACACTTAAGGAGGAAAAAAAACGTTGTCAAATTTTTTAGCAGCCTCGACGACGACCACTGGGAAGGTCTGTCGAAATCATGGACTGACGACGCGGCACAGAAACTGCGTAAAGGTACGGATAAAGAATCGAGCCTAAATCAGATTATCGCAGAGAAGTGAGAGAGAACGAAAATACTCACCCAATGTGGCACTACAAGAATAAAGAAGAAGCAGAGGCTTAGGAGCATCACACAGAACTTAGTTACATGAAGGCGAAATGCAGAAGAAAATGGCAGATCCCACGTACATTGGAAATAGGTGATATGCGAAGCACAAATGAGAAATGTTGATATGTCACTTTAAAATCAGCACTATGTTACGAGGTGGAGGTAAATGATGCGGTATATGACTTCCCTGTCGTGATTATTATGTTTGGATGTGTCGTTCACCTTTGGCACCTATTCCCGTCACGTCATACAAAATTTAGTATATGTGGAGCTAGCGATACAGCCGCGATCACGCTGTGATGGTAGTATGTTGTCATGATCTTACATGAGACGCGTGTTAGGATTGTCATGCATTGCATCAGTCATATACTTCGTCATCCATTGACGTCACGTAACACTAAATTTGGTATATGTGGAGCTAGAAAAACGGCCGCGAGCGCATCTCAAAGGGCCCAATATACTTCAATGTAGCATTGAAGTGCGCGCACGCTGGGCACAGCAACGCTACGTTAGCGAAACGCGAGAACTCTATAGTTCAATGACAGGCACTACCAGCGTCCATCGCCGCAGCCCGGCGGCAAACGGCGCGAAATGCGAAATGCTGCGTTTCGCGTCGACGCGTTACCCAGACATCACTGCGTCTCCATATTTTCGTGACGGAGGGACACCGGACGCGCTGAAACGCGCAGGCGTCAAAGCGACGCACCGCGGCTCGCGCCTGCGAGTATATGGCAGGGCTGGCGCCACGCATAGCAATGTCGGCGTGGTGTGACGAAATGAACGCCGGTGAGCGCGCGCACCGCGTCACGTCGAGATGTATTGGCGCCTTGACTGTGGCCTGTAGTCATGTTCTCACAAGACAGGCTTCTCATGATTATCTTGTTGGCGTCAGTCACGTACCTTGGTCATCTATTGGCATCACGTAATACCAAATTTGGTAAATGTGAAGCTATAGCTAAAAGGACGCGAGTGCATCACGATAATTATAGCGCGAAATCAAAACGACGACACAGAGACAAGAAGGACACGAAGGACACGTCTCTGTGTCTTGTCTCTGTGTCGCCGCTTCGTTTTCGCGCAATAACTATCGTCATGCCATACGAACTAGCCCAAGCTACCACACTGCGGGTGCATCAACAGTGTGGCATGAGGTCATGTTGTTACAGGACACGCATGGCGTGATTATCGAGTGTGTATGTGTCATTTTTCTACGTCGTCCGTTCGCGTCTTGTAATACCGAGTTTGGTACATGTGAAGCTAGCGAAACGGCCGCGAGAGCATATTGAGCGTATATTGTAGTCATGTTGTTACATGACACGCATCTCATGATTATCATGTTTGCACCAGTCACATACCTTCGTCGTCCATTCACGTATTGTAACACCCAATTCCGTATATGTGATCCTAGCGAACGGCCGCGAGCACATCATCAATGTGGCATGTAGTCATCTTAAATTTTTTATTATTTATTTAGCAATACTGCTAGCCCCAACGTGGGGCCATAGCAGAGTGGGTGTACATAGTACAACAAAATCAACAGTACAATACTGCAGTCAACACAGATCAAAGCACTTCAAACAACATAAAAAAATGTTTAGCTAGTCAGATATAAATTTTTCAAATGCCTCGATACTGGCTGTTTCAATAATTTTGCTGTCAAGCTCATTCCATTTTTTGGCAGTGCGTGGAAAAAAGGAATACTTGAAAGTGTTATTATTGGGCTGGAAAGGAACGACAGTGTGTTTGTGACGTTGTCTGGTAGAGTAACCGGAAGAGAACCTGTGGTACTATTTATTCGACCATTAACTATATTAAAGAAGAACAACAAACGGGAAATTCTATTTCGTTCTGAAGTCCGTTTGAATCCCGCTTTGGCAACTAATTCAGAGACTGACGTTGGGCCGTATTTTTTGAAAATAAATCGGACAGCCTTGTTTTGGATTCTATCTAGTTTCTGGATATTGACATTGGTGTAAGGATCCCAGATATTGTTTCCATAATCAAAAATCGGTTGGATAAGAGATTTGTACACCAGAATTTTAGCGTCGTATGATGAATAGCGAAGAGAACGTCTCAAAAAATGTAATTTCATCATTGCATTATTAGATATGTAGTTGATATGTCGATCCCAGTTGAGGTTGCTACATATATGCAAGCCTTGATACTTGTACTCTGTTACTCGATTTAGGATATTTCCATCAGCTGTGTAATTGTAAACAAGGGGACACTTCTTATTTGTTATCGACATGGCCACACTTTTTTGATAGTTTACACACATTTGCCAAGAATTACACCACTTCATGAGTTTCTCAATTTCTGTGTTAAGCTTTACTTGGTCTTCAACTGTGTGGATTAGAGAATACAACGCACAATCATCAGCATATAATCGTATTTTAACACTGCAATTATCAACAATATCATTAATGAACACCACAAACAACAACGGGCCGAGCACAGAGCCCTGGGGAACCCCTGAGCCAACAGGTAACATGTTTGAGGGAGTGTCTTTAAAAACAACGTATTGCTGCCGGGATGTTAGATACGATTTAATCCAGCTAAAGAGTTTCCTGTTTTTTAATAATGTGTTCAGTTTAATGAGCAATTTAGAATGGGAAATCTTGTCAAATGCTTTAGCAAAATCTAAACAAATTACATCTATCTGTTTTCTCTCCATTAATAGCTGCGGTGAAGTCATGTGTCATTTTAACCAGTTGAGAGACAGTAGAAAAGCCGTGACGGAACCCAGGTTGCATTGGTGTTAATATTGAGTAATTTTCCAAGAAGAGCGTAATATGCTTATGAATAAGATACTCGAGAATTTTACAACACGTGCATGTTAAAGCTATAGGTCGATAGTTAGAAATAAGCTGCTTATCGCCATTTTTAAACAGTGGTTTTATCTTGGAAATTCTCCAGTCATCACGCAAAGTACCCGTCAAAAGGGATGTACGGTAAATAATTAACAAAAATTTAGATGACCACTCAGGGTATCGTTTAAGAAATGCATTAGGTATATTATCGGGTCCATTAGACTTTTTCACATCTAAATTAAGCAAGAGGTTAAATATTCCACTTTCTGTTATTTCCAAATCTTCCATCGGAGGCAATGTCGGGAACTTGTCAAATAAGGGTATGCTACCATCATCTTTGGAAAAAACGGATTCAAAGTGGGTGTTGAACGCATCAGAAATTTTAGCAGCATCAGATGTGAAATCATGGCCTATGTTAAATGTATTAGTACTTGAGGTCTTCGGTGTGATGGTCCTCCAAAACTTAGCTGGTGCCTCCTTTACCAGCATGCCTAAACGGACGTTATAGAAGTTGAAACGTTCCAGCTTCATCTTTTTCTTAAGTTCACGAGAGAGCATTGCCACTTCAGTGATACGTTTTTGACTACTGTTCTTCTTAATTTGTTTCCTGGCACGGTTTAGTTTTCCTTTAATGTGAATGCTATCACGCGTTATCCAAGGATTCGCAGAATTGATTTTTCGATACTTCACTGGTACGAAGAGCTGAATGCAGGCGTGAATTGTATTTTTGAAATTCAGCCATAATGAATTGACGTCATACACTTCAGTGATCATACTACTGCAAAGTTCATCGTAGGCTATTTCCAGTCTGTCTAATATCGACGTATAATCAGCAGCTGAGAAGTCAGAAAAATGAGATACGTTAACGATGGGTTTCTGCAGTAATGAAGAGAACTCTATTAAAACACAATTATGGTCGGAAATTCTCTCAACTATTTCACATTTAGAATCACCACGAATACTTGAACTAACAAAAACAAGGTAAAGCACAGATAGACTAGTTCCGTGAACACGTGTGAAGTCTTTAACTAGTTGGGTTAAAACAAATTGAAATGCAATATCATATAATGCTTCATTATTATTTGCGTCGCTTCTGCCAGCCGAAAGAGTGTTCCAGTTAATGCCAGGGAGGTTAAAATCACCACACAAAATAAATATATTGTTATCAGTTGTATTGCAATCAATGTACTTTCTAAGAGTCTCTAGTACTTCTAAATCACTCGCTGGTGGTCGGTATACAACACCAACGATCACATTTTGGCCCTCATGCAACAGCTTACAGAAGAGTGCTTCAACGTCTACAGCATCAGACATTCTGGCCACGTTCAAATTTTTCTTGAAGAGAAGGGCAACTCCCCCACCACGAGAGTTGCGATCACGACGATAAACATAAAAATTTGGGGGAGTGAATTCGTTATCATAAACACCACTGTGCAGCCAGGTTTCAGTAAGCGCGATAACATCAGGCTCATGAATTGCCACCAAGTGTTCAAGATCAAGACCCTTATTCACTATGCTTCGACAGTTCACATTAGGCAGCTTTAAGGAATTGCAACCGGTTGTTCGTCATGTATGATGGCGTTTAGGAACACGAACAATAGAACCACTGGTTTCGTCCCACATGTAAAGAACATCTTTAATAGACACTTTGTCGAAGATAAGCCTCACTCGCTGTTTATTTTTTCTATATTCTACGGTGCAGTCCCACAATTTTGATCTAATATCTCTCACTTTCTGAGAAAAGTCTTCTGTGACATAGTAGTTTGATCCCTTGAGATTAGCGCAGTTTTTTTTGGAATTGTAAGTTTTTCACGGAAGTCAAGTAATTTCACGATGACAGGCCGCGTTTTATCAGGCCGTTTACTACCAAGTCTGTGACATCTTTCTATTCCTGATATAGTAAGGCCGAGCTGGTCGAGCAAAAAAGTTTGAGTTACGCTCTCCCGTAATGATGCAGGAGTTTCGCTAGCGGGTTCTTTAAGACCATGAATAATATTGTTGTTACGACGACCGCGATTTTCTAGATCATCAATTTTATCCACCATAGCAACAACCATTTTTTGCAGATTGCTAACTTCGGATTCAACGGCTTCCAGTTTGCCTTGCGTCAAGGATAAATTGGCAAGAGCCGATTCCAACGAATCAAGCCTACCCTTACATTCTATTAGTGTGTCAGATAATGTATTCGGCGCAGCACTGAAGTCATTCATGCGCTTGATAATTGCTTTCTGGCCTGTTAGAACATTGAGTATCAGGTCGCGATCACTTAAACCGGAGAGCGATGCTTTGAACTCGGTTACCCCTTCATCGCTATCAGAATCAGGCCCCGGATTTTGCTCGACATCCCCACATTGTACAATCAAGTCAACAAAAACGCACAGAATGGAACAAACATCATTTAGCACATGGGGGCAAGGTAGCAGCACTAAGCAAACATTATTACTACGAACACACTCGGCATTGGGCAGATAACTAACCTGCACAAGAAAGAAGACGTGCTCGTTCAGCATTGCTGTCAACGTGCTGCCACATTGCCCACTGAAGTGCCAGAGGGACGTCGGCCGGTATAAGTAGCTGTCAAGTCGTGAAGTCGTGACGTCACTCCGAAGGAAACGCTGTAGTCAGTAGCTACCACACGTTCATACTGCATCGGCTCGATGAAATCGCAGATTGTCGAAACAGTGAATGCGTCGTTTTCTTCTCGAACTGCGGCAGCTGGCGAATCCAACCGGATGGAAGCATTTTCCAAGGCAAGCGCATGCTCACCAAAGGCGACAGTCAAAATCTTCACAAGAAAGAAGACGTGCTCGTTCAGCATTGCTGTCAACGTGCTGCCACATTGACCCACATGACACGCGTATCATGATTGTCATGTTAGGATCTGTCGCTTGTGTTCGCTATGCAATCATGCCATACCTTACAAGTTTCGCAACAAGCCATGTGAACGAAACCACTGCTAAGGCTACAAGACCATGAAAAGTAAAACGACATCTATGACATACATATCATAATTTTCTCGTTATGGTTGGTCAAATATTTTCTTCATATAGTCATGTTATGCCATACCAAGTTTGGTATCGATACCACTATCGAAACAGCCAGGAGAACTAAAAGACGTAGGTGGCTAGATAGATAAATAGATATGCTCAATGTCACCGAAGTTGGCTAAGAAATCCGTCGCATTTGAAATTGACCTCGTATATGCATGGTACACTACAAATGTCGCCGAAAGACGATAGTCTTGCGTCTGGAGAGAGTGAACAAAATGTGTATTTGATGTTCTGCACAAGAAAATCGGTGAACGGTATTCTGAAGCCGGTGCGTTAGAGTGCCTCGAGCGTGCAGCGGAGGCTAACGAGCGCATCAATTCACATCACACGTGAGACATGATCCCCATCTGGCTGTTTTTTTTGGATAACGAAACGTGGGCTCTCAGACGGGTGTGCGCACCCGTCTCAAAAGTGATAAGGTGTAAAACGCAAGGCGACGGGTAGGTGCCACCACCATCCCGTCTTAGCAAAGCGTTGAAAACAATCGCTTTTTCGTGCAAGCGTTCCATGGTCAGCGAGGCGTGCTAAGTGCTACGGTCCTTAAAAAACTTATGTATGCCTTTTCTAGTAAAAGACGCACATGCATAATATGTACTTGTTATAGTAGTGTCCCAGACATGCGCAATAGTTTCTTTTTTATTTGACAATCGCACAAGTATGAATGCTAACCTTGAGCAACATTGGTTGGTGCTGTGGATGGGGTCAGCCGTTTCAAGTACCTGGTGCCGTTAAGTGTGGAGAAACAGACAAGTGTAGAGACAGAGAGAGAGACAGACAGACAGACAGACCAAACTTTTGCGTCGAAGGTTCCCAAAAAAAAACTATTGTCTTTATTATATACCCAGCATCCTACATGTGCAAACAACACTGCCTCACGTAGTCTCTCCTAGAGCTGTGCGCCGCCGTGCCACGCCACCGCTGCCAAATGTTTCTGCTCACGCCACCCGCGCCGCGGCGGAAGCTTCACGATTCATAACGTCACCAACGCCGCGCGACAATTGTGGCGCGTCGACGTTATTTATTTTATGCCGGACAGACAATTTGGACATAAAAAATATCGCATCACAAGGGGAGCGTTTTTAACTGTATTCTTGCAACGAACTTTCCGATTCAGCTGCCACTGATTGGTGGAAATTCGGCGAGCCAAGCGCCCTCCTTTTCTAGTTTTTTAGGCGAAAAATGTTATAAGATCACAACACAAGTCACTCGCAGCGCCCAACTTGCCCGCCGCCGCCACTGCTGGTTTCCGTAATCATTATTGCACGAAATAAAAAAAAAACTTTAGTCAATAAAGCCAAGGACAAAGCGAGATTCGAACGCCGGTCCACTGCGTGCCAGCCCACTATTCATCCGCTGAGTCACGCCGAAGTTTCTTCTTTCGTATTTCATGCAGAAAATTATCACCAGTAACTGTGAACTACACATAACATACTTCATCAGAAGTCAGGCAAACACACTCAAGTGTCCAGAAGAGAAAGCCACTCTGGAACGAGGTCGAAATTCTCAACAACCCTGCGCAATTGACCAGCTGCTTTCCAGAAGAGGGATCTCGTCGACTGTAGTGGCTCAGCATGTCTATCAATCATGCGGCTTTTTTATACTGAATGAAGTCCCAACAACATAAAGAGGTCATACCCCAGGCAGCACATCGGCATCGGACCAATCTTGGACAAGTATCGGCTAACGTCGGCCGCAATATTGGCCCAAGTTTGGCATCTCAGCCAAGTACAACTTCTACCGATGTAGGCCAATGTTCAAATGGACGTGGTGCTGACGTTCTGCCGTGGCATTTGTCAATATCCAGCCGACGCCGGCCCACTCTAAACATGCCAATGAAGGCCCACCCTTTCACCGAAGTAGTTGCCAACATACATCCTGCATAGGACCATTCTCGGGCCACTTTGTTGCCAATGTAATGCCTTTATTACGCCAGCATCACTTTACGGTGACTATTGGCTTGCCAATATTCCACCGTTATAATATGGGCTTTTTACTACTGGCATTCTTTAGCCGGTAGACTTTACATTACACCCCCGGAACTTCCCCTAGCAGCTTATAGCAGCCCCGTACGAATTTGGCGGTGTAGTATAATTCAAGGCGACTGACCACTGGATGACTAGTGTAGAAACACTACAAAATTCCACTAAATCGTCCATTTTTGCCTTTTTTTCTTGCATTGCCTGTTAACTTCCCCACATGTAGAGCATAAGACTGCACAAGAGTAGTTACTGTCTAGTTGTCTCCACACATTCCTTTTCAGTTTTGTGAGAAATTGTAACATAGGCTGTTCCATCAAGTAATACCTAAAAACATAACTAAAATAACTGCTCAGTGCAAATATTCCGCAAACTAGCAATCTCTAAATAAGAAAACTAGAACACAATATTGGTAACTTTGTTTCTAAATATACCAAGTCAAACCATTGATTTTTCAGTTCAGATTTTCAAGTTACTGCTGTTCAGTAATGCAGCCCCAACTAGGAGGCGAGTTCAGCAAGGCTCTATTGGCAAAGGGTTGGCCAGGGAAGCAGAGGTTGGGCGATGATTTAGAGGCTGCAGCAGGAGATGAGGAAATTACGGTGGGCTGCCTAGGGCCCTGCAAGCAGCGATTGGGCAGGAAACAAACCTTCACAGGCTGCCGCAGATTTCTGCTAAGAGTGGCAGCAGCAATCGGGCTGCAAATCTATGAACACATCTGTGAAGTGCCTTTCCTAACCTCGATCGAGGTCAACAAACTTCAATAGCCACGTCTTAATGAAATTCTGAGCTTTTTCAAACACCTGCATAAGTGAATAGGAATAAACACCTCAAAATAAGTTTTAAACACTGCAGTACACCATATATGCAAGCTGAAACAGTGAACAACAATAACAAAACAAGATCAAATGCCACGTGGACATTATGAAAAGAACTGAGCAAATACTTCTACAGTCACTGAACAAAAAAAAATCTGCCACAGATCAAATTATTAGAAATAGGTTTCATTGAAAGTTGATTAAAACAAGCTCGTTTGACTAATTTACAAGTTGACACAAGGTCTTTCATAGTTTCTAAACATGACTCACAGGGTTGCAAGCTACGTGAACTAGTCTGCAGCTATAGGCTACGGCTGTATAAGTTTATAACAGGACAACAAGACACACGACCGCACGAACTTTCAACTCTGGATTATTCTTGGGCACACATCAGCTAATACTGCACAAGAGGATGACGGATCACCAGATAGACAACACAAGATAAAAAAAATCTATGCAAATCTAATTTCAGAACTGACACTTGTGGATTATTGCAGGGCTCCTGTATTAATTTCAAATTGGTATCTCCAAATTCTATGAAAGATGCGCTGATGTGGTTTCCTATGCTGTTCTTTTCGCAATTAATAAACCTCCCAAATTTTATATGCTTTTTCAGACTTGCAATGATGCGAAGTCTTGGTTTTTTAGCAGACCAGGACTGGATAGGTGGCTCGCCAAACAACAGCACTTGGCAGAGAATTGCGACACAACTCAGCCATTCGCGCCCAGACGACCGGCTACAGGGAGAGCACGCACTTGTGGCACTGCTGTGCTTCATTTTAGAACGAAGAGCTCTGAAAGCCGCAGCGCCAGCAATACTGCACTGTGGAAAAAAACTCTATGAAGGCTACTTTCACATAACTAGCACTTGAAAACAGAGAGAAGGTCGGAGAAGCGGACTGCATCTATGCATGTGGCATTGAAAAGGCAGTGTTTTGCAGTTATCGCAACTCCCTCGGGATCAATTTATGGTTGGGATTTTGTGCTATGGCAGTACCGGCTATTATGCTCGTGCATTGACGATACTACACTGCGTTCTTCTGTAGTAAAAACAAGAATAAGTGGTGGCTGTGGCATAACTTTTTTTTTCTGGTGGCATATGTACACCCTGTCTGCGGTATGTATATACGTGAACGTTAATCAAGCAATGCACTGTGACAGCATAGCACGGATGGTGTCGCGGCCTTATGCTTGATAGCGTGGGATGGATTTGCAACCACAATGGCTGCATTTAGATGGGGACGAAATATAAAACGAACACCCGTGAGCCAAAAGATATTTGGGCATCGGAGAACCTCAAGCGGTCACAATCTTGGTATGCACACTACAGCGTACCTCAGAATGATATCTTGTTGGCACCTTGAAGGCTAGCAGTTATCGATGTTGAACAGACATGTTCATTTTAGGCCGACACAGGCAAGCGGAAAAAACTGAAGCCGTGTGTTAGGTGAACTAAGCAACAAGTAAACATCGAAGACTTTTGATACTTCTCTAGCAACGCATAAATTCCGATGTTACTTAGCCACGGCAGCAAGTGAGAAAAGCGCTTACTGAATTGGCTGGCTCCGTAAAGCTAAGCTTTGAGTAGTCCGCTCCTTTGTTCGTGAAAAAAAAAACCCTGTCTTTTGCACAAATTAAGTTAAACCGAGGCACTTCGGCATCGAGTTTTCACCACGAGAGTATCTTTCATAACAGCCCAGAGGCGTATGAACGTGGCCCTGCACAAGTGTTGTGCGCAACGCAGCTATCCTTTACACGCAACTGTTTACAAAAAAAAAACCAAAGACTACCTGCCTATCGTTTCGTTCACTACACGCTGTGTCTTCAGATAGAGTTTGATGGTGATTGTTCAATGGACTGAGGCATGGAAACTTTGTTGGTCTTTAAGTTCACTACTCAATGCTCAGCGGGCCAGATAAAGAAGTTTGAAGTGGTGTTAGTTGTCATATTATGCTCGTTTTATTTCCGGCAAAACACCATTTAAACACGACTCTTTCGCCCTCGTTTCCACTGGTGGCTGTCTTCACTTTCGAATAAATATAACAGACACGTGCCATCTGGTTTAGAAACGAGCCCGACCGCACTAAAAAGGAGAGCGAGAGCAGAATTTTGCTCGGCTGACCGCTTGGATGCAACGCTGCGTCCTCTTTCTACGTTCTCCCTTTCCTCTATACGTCCTCTTTTTTTACATACTGTTGCACGTTTCTACGCAGCAGTACCACCTGCGCCCTTTGGTTTTTTTTTTTGAGAGACAAATATATTTCCTTAGTGTGCAGGGAACGTTTCAGAAGGACGTTATAGCAGAGAGATAGCACAGAGCACAGACGTACAGCCAATTTTATTGCACAGACGGCGGGAATATATGTACGGCCAAGAGGGTGAGGACATCACGCACAGAAAAAAGGACATATGATGGCGCATGCGCCAGACCACCTTATTCCAGTCTTAAAATGACAACTTAACTGAAAGGATACCTGTATTCATTATTCGACAGATTGACAGGTATCCTTTCAGTTAAGTTGTCATTTTAAGATTGGAATAAGGTGGTCTGGCGCATCATTTGTCCTTTCTTTTGTGTGTGATCTCCTCACCTTCTTGGCTGTATATATTTGCCCGCCGCCTGTGCATTACAATTGGTTGCAAGTGTGCGCTTTGTCCTATCTCTCTGCAATATCTTTCCTCTGAAACATTTTCTGCGCACTAAGGAAGTATATTTCTCTCAAAAAATGCAATACCAAGCTGCCCAAGTAACCACTCGTTTGGTTTTGTTACACGGATGCGCTTGCACATTCTCTACCAGCCACCACTCTCGTCAGCGGGAGCAGTTGACAAGTGCGCGCTCTCACCACCAAGTGGTCGTGGAAACTCCAACACTGCTTCTCCTATACTAGCAATGTTTAGGATTCGATGGTGCGGGTTCTGCTGAAAAAAACTTCGAGAAAGATAACTTCGACACAGCAAGCTTTGAACGACCCCTTTACCAGGGATTAGTGACAGAAGTCAATCCTGATAGGCTCATTATCAGCATATGGTGAGGACCCTAAAGAACTAGAGATGGCCGGACTATGAAGACGCGATTTCGTACTCAATTGAATCCACTAGGCAGCCAATGTATCTTTGAGGTAAAGCATCTTGATTGAGGAAGTACGTGTATGACTAAATTTTCATAGGACTCTGAGGTTGCTAGAACAGAATCCAGTTGTAGATAACTGAAATGAACTTTTGATTGTGTAACTTTGTGCTAGCCTTTTTTCCCGATCGTATTCAGCCAAAAACAACGTTGTCACAAAGCTGCCCCACACGATGTAGAGTCATTTGCCCCACCTCACCTCCCCACCTCAATATAGCAACTTGTACTAAATATGCGGATCAGTAGAACACTCCGTAGTGCGAGAAGAGGTTTTATAAACGTTCTGCCATTATTCATTCGCCTTTATATTCACGATTCTCCAGCAAGGCAAAGAACATGAAATATCTGTCACAAAGTAACCCCATTTCATGGTAGTACAGCTCTTTGACACCTAAGCTAAATTCACTGCATGTCTTCGGATCATTCTGCCGCAGAAATTTTGCGGTAGCCCCTGAATTGGGCACAACAAAGGGATAATATTAAATCTACGCCATGCCCCTAAATGAACTCATGACTGCTGCTAAGTCGCTAAAACACGAGGACAACGACAAGGCCAAGTTCAATGAAGTGATATGACTAAAATGTCAGTGAACCTCTGATGTTTTACTTGAATAAAATCAAATATTGCTTCAAAGCAGTGTTTGCAGTGACTCGTGTTGCACCAGCAGTTGGCAATATTTTCTTAAAGGTACACTAAAGAAAACCAATGTCTCAGTTTAAACTGACACGCTGCACACCTAGACTTCTCATGCCACAAGCTCATTATCAGCGTAGAAAATTAGGGTTGAAGTTTATTTTTTTTTTCGTGATGCTCAAGTTTGAAAATGTATTTTCACAACATTTGCTTGATGAGTATTTCTGAAACTTTGTATCTTAGGTTCATCACAACGACAGATGACAGTGTACTTAAGATTGATGAACTCTTATTTACGTAAGACCCAGTATACGTCTTTAAATGTAATGATGTCACGTGGTTTCGTGCGAGAGGATCAAGACGGCATCTCGACCCACATTTTTTTTTCGCGCGTTATCTCATTTAACAAGCGTTGTTTCACGGTACAAGTGGTATTTCCTGGATTGAGAAATTGTACTTGACTAATACGTGAAATACATTTTTCTTTTTACCGTTTTTAAGGTGTACTGAGACAATTTTGACACATGGCAAAAGGGACATTTTTAGTTTCCTCGGTATGCAAGTAGTACTACCACTTACCACACAGTAGTCAGCCACAATACATAAGGTAGTTAGTTTGATTTTAAAGTTTTTGTTCCAGAGTATTGGCAAGCAATGGAGCGGGCATTATCGTGACGAGTCAACAAGGTTCCTTTGAGTTTGCAAACGGAGTTTCCATGCAGCCTGAATCACAGAAATCACTGTCATGGTAAAAAAAAATGCACTCATGGTTTGTATCTACCACGAGCAGATCGCTTATCTGCCATTAGTACGTAGCTAATTGGCAAGTTACTGCAACATCACACTGCCTTGTCATGTCACGGAGAAGCCACCCACCTGATATCGAAACTGAAAGTGTTTTTTAAAGGTAGAGGTATTAAAAACATATGCCATGCTTTCCACGCAACCTAAACTCTCTTCTTGAAAGCAAACGTCTTCTATAGAACAACAATTCCTAAATATTGAACATTAGTCTCAGTGCTCCTTTAAGCGATGCCAACAAGATGAATCGGGACAGTAATATTAGATGGCTTGGCAGTATGGCTTTCGGTACATGGACGATTACCTGACCAATTGTGAAGGAAACAATAATAACGAATGAATGGAAGGTCATGGCCGGTCTATATGTGCTTCGTCTCTCCCTGATTTTATGGCCTAAGCAGCTGCCACGAGTAAATTATAGTTGTTTTTATACAATGACAGCGCACTCCGCATGAGGACGTCGAGAGCCAACTCTTCAAAACGTATTTTGCCGCATACGCATTGCATTGTAAATAAGCTGTCCTCAGCCACTTTCTCGTGCCAATTAATTTTGCATTTGTAGAAAGCAGAGAGAGTAGTAGAGGTGTGTGTGGGCACATCCTGCAATTTTTGGCACTCATGTATTGGGTAATGAATACACACACGCAATGGCACAAAATCTCTTTTTAAGGCTCGAACACAATCTATTCGCTGAATTTGAAAATGCTTGAGACTCTTGTGATTGGATTTATAATGTAGGTGCACGTTAAAGAACTCCACATGGTGAAAATTCCCAACGCCTTCCTCTATGGCGTCCTTCATAAAAATATCAGCGAAATAACTTCCTCGAACAAGAATCCTTGAAAACCACAGTTCATTCTTGAACCATAAATTGAAGATTCACTGCTACTGGCCTGTCGCGAAAGTATGGACAAGAGTCACGCAGAAGCGTCGGCACTAATTACTGCTGAAAAATTTCTCTGGACTCTTCTAGTTAATTGCATAAAAATCTTGACGGATCAAAATGACATGCCGTCTGGCTTTGTTTTCAAGCCCAAACAAAAGCGTTTCTAGTTAGAAACAATGTTGCTACTTGAGCTAAATCATCACGACAAAGTTTTGCAATTAGTGTTTTTTTTTTTGTTCAGGCGCAATGAAAATATATTAGCATTAATGAGAATATGTTCTTATTCTCTAAAATTGTATCGTTCCCCTGCGTCTCTGGCGAGCCTTACTGCTTATGAAAATGTTTCACATTTTTATTCGGCACTGAAGATTGCATCTAGTATTGTGTGGGCTTAGGTTTTTTTTTCTTTGAGACGACTTTTCAAAACTGTATCACTACACGCTCTTTTGTGTTTCTAACTTTTGTGTTAACATTTTGAACAATTATTTTCATTGACATTCTTATTACTATCGCTATTACTCCTGCTATTGCGAGTGCTATTCACACCTACTTGTTAAAAATAGTGACCATCCCTCTTATGCTTTTACTTTCACCTTTTCGAAGTACTTATTTCAATAAGCACGAAATGTGATACCTTGAACAAAAATGTGCAAAATTTATCATTTTCATGGGCAATTTTATGGCTTCCAGCATGTGGATTTGAAGTAAACGTTTCCAAAGCTATTTTTCTCAGAAAAAAAAAAGATTACGTTGTCTGTCATTTCATCTGCCAGTTAGTGACAGATCATGTGGCTGAGCCTTCTGAACGCGACGCACAATGATAGATGCGTGAAGAATAATATATTCGTCAATTTACTTCTTTCTTGAAGTATCAGAAAGAGTTGTCATATATGCGTCCTACCATGTTTCTATTGCATTGGTACCACCAGGAAGTGCAACACTAGAAATGAACTTGAGCATTATTTGAGTGCGCTTGCCTTTTTTCCAATGGACGGCGGCGAATTAGTTTGGAACGAGATTGCGGCGATAGGTAGAAGCACAGCCACCTTCCTGTACACAGGCCGTAAAGAAAGTGGGCGTACGCCTCTAGACCAGGCGCAGGTAGATATACCCGGGACAATAAAGAAAAACAATGCTTTGACTTAGATTAACATACTATGGACCTTTGAAGGTGAAGGGGAGAGGGGGGAGAGAGATGAGGGGGGAAGTGGAAGGAAAAGTGGAAGGGGGGCACCCGAGGGGCGTCCACCGTATATTAATTTTCTCTTTTTTTTCTTTTTTTCTTTCTTTTTTCTTTCCTTTTTTTCTTTCTTCTTCTTTTTTTTCCTCTTTCCTTGCCCTCTGATTTGAGATTGTATAAAGCTGAGCACCAACAAACTGTATCTTTATTCCTGATGAAGGCCAGACTCTAGGCCGAAACGTCGAAATAAACCACGCTGTGACCACTCACGGAG
Organism: Rhipicephalus microplus; assembly: GCF_043290135.1. Classification (NCBI taxonomy): domain Eukaryota; kingdom Metazoa; phylum Arthropoda; class Arachnida; order Ixodida; family Ixodidae; genus Rhipicephalus; species Rhipicephalus microplus. The sequence continues at coordinate 71,720,635 of NC_134706.1, forward strand.
GATCTACTGGACTATATATATATATATATATATATATATATATATATATATATATATATGCAAGCCATTTAACTATCCCTAAATCATGCACAGTGAATATGAGCACAGCTATTTCAGCAAAGTAGTATTTTCTTTATTCACATAACTCAGAAAACAATGATGAGGTCTACATTAGAAGTCACCAGGCCTGTAAAATTGTGTGAAAATTCAAATCTGGATTTCCTAAGATGGTGACCATAAGATTCGTAAAACTGAAGAAAATAACTGTTTGACTTTTTACAGCTGCAGAGATGTCATATTGTACTCCAAATAATTTTACCAGTAAGGTTTTTAGAAATCTGCGAGCATATTAGTACTCACAAATATGTGGCATATGTATACATCAGTGATTGAACAGACTGTGCAGTGTCTATAGACTACAACTATAAGCCCCTTCTTAATATTATAACGCTTTTACGCTGCCCACCTATGTACTATGGCGAAGGTGGCTTAAGGAGTGTTTTTGCACAGGTTAGAACAAAACCAACAAATTTTCGAACCACAACCCCCTACCATTTTTTTTCATGAAGGGGTTAGGTTTAGGGCACAACTTTTTGGCTTGCTTGCAAGGCGTGTTTGACCAGATAAAGTAATAATGGCACGTGCCAGTTGGCCTCGCAATGGCAACGGATATCTATCGCATGTGGCGTTTTTATGGCAACTGACGTGGTCCGGCATGAACTAAGGCTGGTAGTGTACAAGCTCGATATGCTGAGAGTTTGTAAACTTCCAAATTTAGTTCTTAATGGTTTCTAACATGCCATGGCCGCACTTGCTGACTAGAAAATTTATGTTTCCAACGAATGTTGCTGGCTATGGCAACACATCTTTTGTGTTGTAGTTGCGTCGTCCCGCCGGTAAATATCTGCTGCGGTCAACAGACCGACAAGCACGCGGCTATGTTACTTCATCGGGTCGATCGAGTTTTGCGAGTGTCTTGACCTAATGAGCAGCTATCTTACACTGCAATTTAGCGTTAGGGTTTGCCCGCATAAATTGATGATGCAAACTACAAGTGGATAAAGTGGTCTCCATTCCTCGCTCGTATTAGGGCAAATGAGAAAATTTTGAGGCTGGTTGGGCATTCTGGCGCAGCTTCGCGCCATTTGGGCAAACTTTATGGTTTTGGTACAGCTCGGTGCACAAATGAGGAATTTTATCAAATTGGCGCAATCAGCGCAGCTGCTACACCCTTGCATTTGAGCATCACGTAGCAAATTTCAAAATGTCTTTTTCGTATTTTCAAGACATCGGCTCAATGAAGTTTTTCAACCATCGTATGCTAGGTTTAGCACCTAATGAACACATTGTACTTCATTTTTATTGAGTAAAAGCTATGTGGGAGGGACCCCTCTTCCCCCCCCCCCCCCCAGTAGACGCTTGCAATATTTCGTACGTGGCTGTGTTTGCCACGGCAATCTCAGTGCAATTGTCACACAAATTTCCTTCTTGCATGTTTTTTACGTTGCTGAGCAGCATGTCGTGGCAAGAGAGGCGTTTTTGGGATAATGGAGTTACAGTTACTTATATGCAAAAAATTTTTTTGCTCTTTAGTGTCTCTTTGAAGAGAATACAAGCGTACTTGACTTCACGACGGAGCTGCCGCCAGAATTTAACCTTCAGTTTTTAGAACTAAGGCTAACGCTTTACTCAAACTGGGGTGAGACGGCTGAAACTAAATTGGGAGCAGTTTTTGGAGCAGCAAAACTTCAATTTTGGAGCAGTTAGCAGCCTTTACTAAGTTGTCCCGGGAGATTAAAAATACCAATGTTTAGCAATGGGGGGGGGGGGGGCACCAGTGCATATTTTAATTGACCTATAGTATATATAACACTTGAACAGATTTTGAAGAAAGATTTTGAACAGATTATCGCTGATTGATTTGTGGGGTTTTACGTCCCAAAACCACCATTTGATTATGAGAGACGCCGTAGTGGAGGACTCCGGAAATTTCGACCACCTGGGGTTCTTTAACGTGCACCCAAATCTGAGCACACGGGCCAACAGATTATCGCTAGGTATAACTGCACTACTTTTTTACACACCACACACGTGACCTATCTAGCCTTCGTAACACGTGAAATAATAATGAAAAAGATTTTGTTGAAAAAAGCCCATCACGCTCAAAAAGAAATAAAAAAAATTGTGATTGCACAAGATTCTTAGTGACGTAACAGTGGACGTTCGCTTGAAAAAAAGGCTGACATGACAGCATCAAGAACATTTAACCAACAATAGCGTGCTGCACTGCCTTTCGCGGCCACCTCATGCAGGACCACCTCCAAGAGTGCAACGCCAGAGCCAAGCAATCTCGCCACATAGACTATCTCGTAAAGCACGTTCATACGGCACTATGTGATAAGCGAATTTTACTGATAACGCCTCTTCAGATGAGCAACCACGTACTATTATTTGAGCACAAGTTGGCCAGTTTTATATTTTTTTCATTATCTATTGGTCATCACCATCGATGAAGAACTTCCAATAATACATCGACTTGCGATTGCTGCCCGCGCCGCTCCGTGACTCGCGTAAAGTGATCACGCACCACAAGTGAAAAAATCCCTTTACACGCAAACAAACCGCTGATCATAGAAGGCAGGTTTTGTTGCAAAAAAAGAAGAAGAGAAAGAAAACGAAGTCACACTTCCGCCGACCGAAACACTGATTGAGGTAAGCCAAACGCTCATGTAGCCCAGGGCTGGCACGCATGCAGCGACACTTCTTTAAGCACTTGTTGCGAGTTTTGATTACAAAACGAAGCAGTGGCAAATCGCCAATAATGAAAACTTTGCGAAGTGATTGCCAATGCGTAATAAGTCACGAATAAAGTGCCAAGGTGCCCATCAATATTGTTTACAATGGTTTGAACTTCGCATGTAACCAAGTGTTTCTCTCTAACGGCAGACACTGATGTGCGGATTTCACTTGCAATGGCTTTTTTAAATGCAGAATGCAATGAGAACTCACCTGTCTAAATAAATTAGTAGCTAATGAGTGTAAAGCAGGTATAGGTTTCACACATTCTGCCGCTCACGGAACCCATTTTGAGAACTCTTGTGCACATGCTAGAGCATGCGGGAGACGCGTCAGATGCAGGGAAAAAATGACTCCAAGTTTACAGTTACTCGCTCACAGCAAACACGTACTCGTAGGTGACCGCATGCAGCAGTGTCAACATGAAAGCCACAGTGACTGGAGGAACGCGCTACGCACGACAAAGAACATGAGAGTCAACCCCGCTATGCTTGCCACCAAATTGGTGGTTTTCTCTAGCCGACCGTGGCACTAGAACACACAGCCTAGCTAGTAGAAGCAGGACGCTCGATGCACGGCAGCAGATTTTTATAGAGTCATGCATATTTGCTAAAGTTTAAAGATTATGGTGGCACCATGGGAGCCTTTGTCACCAGAAAGATGGAAAGTGAAATAAAAACCACTATTGGGTGCGTCTCATTAGTCAAACTCGCCATTTTGTCCCCACTGAAGTTGAGGTCGGCATCAAAATTCCACCTTTCGAGACTAATTCGAAGCAGTTCGGTGCAATTTTCTTGATTACTATGCTTTTATAGCAGCTGGGCGCGAAAAAAAGGAAATATATAAAAATGCGCAATGTGAGCATCTCTCTCACTCCTTACCAATGCATGTGTGTTTGCAGCACAGGCCAAAGTCGCAACAGCCTCTTTTGCCTTAGACATTAGCTTATTCCAAGGTGATCAAAAATGCATTGGCTGCATCTTTGGTACAAGAAGCCATGTGCAAGTCATGTGTCCACAGGGTATTGAGCAGAGTTTATGCTGAGATTCAGAGGTTTCAAACAGCAGGGTTTCCAGATTATGCGGTCACTAGATCCTGCGAAAAGGTGGCGAGATGCATCAAACATTTCAGCAAATGCGAAGTCTGTGAGAAAAATCATGAAAGCCGCTTTAGCCTGCTGCCCTACGTTCAAGTTCTTTATTGATACAAGCTCTTATTCGTACATGAAAATACACAACACTTGTTAGACATGTTCACAAGATGGCGCACAAATAAGAGTGTCGCACCCACATATGATGTGGCAGTAGTAAGTACGGCTTTCAAGAAGCTGGACAGCACTTGCACACTTGTTAAGCTCGGGGCCAAAGGCAAAACCAAAAATAAAGGTGAATGTGGTCAGCAATACCGAAGCTCCTCCATTCTTTTGTGTGACAGGAGTAGTGTACAAGAATTCGGGTGCACGTTAAAGAACCCCAGGAGGTAGAAATTTCCGGCGCCCTCCACTACGGTGTCTCTCATAATCATGTGGTCGTTTTGGGACGTTAACCCTACATATCATCATAGTGCACAAGATCCCTCAGTCGTGCGCCCACAGTTATATTGGTCAGACTGGTAGGTGCATATTAGATTACGGGGGCTCCAGAAGAAATGCGAAAAGAATGCTCAAATGTCAAAATTGTTTGCTTATTGAACACAGCGTCCCTGAAAGCTACTCTTTAACAAGATCAGGGGTGCAACAGCCGAAATAAAACTTGCAGCAATTTTAGGACCACCAGATTATTACTTTTGGAGCACTAAAGTGTAAATTTCGAGCTGGCTACAGGGAAAAAATTATGCAATTTTCATTGCTAGATACCAAATTTTGAGCAGTACAAAAAAGAAGGCTTACATTTAGAAACAAAATATGTGTAAAGCATTTGACATCAACTGAATTGTGCAGTGTAAACATGAGCACTGTTGTTTCAATGAAAGTGGTATTTAGAACCACCCCACTGAGCCAACAATGATAAAGTTCATATTAGCATTTGCTGTGCCTGTAAAATCAATTGACAGAGTCTGAAAATTTAAATATTGTCCTGCCTATCTTGCCACCATGAAGTTTGGGAGATTCCTGAAACTGAAGAGCGCAGGTGAAGAAAAAAACTGGTGCACAATTTAGTTTTTTAGGCAAGCAGAAATGTCATACACTACTGCAAATTATTTCCAGTAGCATATTTAGACACCAGTGATTACATTGATACTCATAATTAGGCAGCGTACAAACGCATAAGTAGGTGAACATTATGTGCAGTGTCCCGTGACTAGGGTAACAGCCCCTTCCAAATCTCAATACGCTTTGCCGCAGTGCATCAATGTAAAATAACAAAGTGGCCTATTCAAGATTATCTGCACGGGTTAGAATCCCAAGCCAAGAAACTTTCTTATCACTACACCTTCCCTTCCCCAAGTGCCACCTTGTTTTTTTTTTCGCCGTGAGGTTAGGTATCGCATCGGCTCGCCCTTGAAGGAGCGTTCGACCAGGTAAAGCAACAACGGCTTGCACCCGTTGACCTGGCGACAGTACCGCAGATGTACATTAACAGGACCGTGGCCGGGACGACACAACTTCAAGACAAAAAAGGGGGAGGGGCTCAGAGCTTTTAATGAAATAGGATGTGTCCATTTTTTAAGCTTTATTCACAAACTGTGCGATATTTCACGGTATATCTAAGAAGATGAATCATTTTTCGAAGCCTACCAAGTTTTCACCTGTAGATCAAAACGGCATTGAGAGGAAGTGACAGTGGCTATGGGCCATCCTACCGACGTAATATATAAGAAAAAACTCTGTGAGTTGAGGTCGCAGATGGCAGAGGCATTGACAAAAATTTTTTTTCGAAGGGGGCGGCACTTTGATTGGAATAGGTCCCAGCTACGCAAGCAGATGTGGTAGGCCTTTATTTTCTGCGCCCCTATATCCCATAGGAAAATATTGGGAGGGTAGAGGCACGAGTCTGGTGTGCCACCACCTGGCTACGCTACTGGCGGATGGAAGCCAGTGTGGCCGAGTACATACATAGAGAAGGAGAGCTGGGGAGGAGGGTGGGGGGGGGGCACAGGCTGCTGCTAGTTTACCTTGGCGAGAGTAGTTCTAACTGGAGTGGCACATGTATGATGTAAGAAAGAAGGTTTTGTCCAACGTGCTGGCTGAACACACAGGAGCAACTGACAAGAAAATAGACTAGAATAAGGTGAAATTACCGAAATAAAGGAAAAATAATCGGACTTCCGGGATATATCTAGACTCTCTGACAATTCGGACAACAATGGGGCACATTCTTGAATGTAATCACAATGACAGCAACTTCTCCCAGATATACACACCTGCATCCTATTTTGAAATATACATATTTATACTGTTCGCACATTCATTTCTAGTTGTGAGCGTGGCTCCTGTGCGGAAACCTAAATATTTCACTTTTATGCGAGCAATCATGGTCAGTGCTCATGTTAACCCCATAGTTGAAAAACAACCACAACACAAAAAGAGAGAGGTGACAGTGGCACTGCAAGCCGCCATGAGAGTACCCTCACGTGTGTGGCGCACTGTGGCATGCCACCGGTAACTTCTGCTATCTTTCCGAATTGTGTAGTCTGCAGAAGTCCGCACACATGAAGCCAAAGCAAAACAACGCTGTTCGAAAATGAAGACACTGCTAAGTCATGGTTAAATCACACATGCAACTGCCAGCTTTCCTTTGCCAGTGCCAGGGGAGAACACGTGATCAAACCTGCACGTCACAGCGATTGCAGCACTCGCGCCCAATATGTAAGGGAAACTGCATGACCGAACCTTAGTATACTGGTCGGTGCAGCAAGCAATAGAGGAAAACAAGAGTGGTCGGTGCAAGGTGATTCAGTGGTCGAAAAGACATTGACAAGAGACTTTTCGAAAACAGTCAACCATAGATTCTTCGCTATCTAACCCATTTGTGAGTAGTGTAAATAAATATCCTGTGGATTATAGAAACAAAATGTCAGTGAATTGCTGAATCAAACATTTTATAACATACTCTGTCCTGTCATGCAATTTTTGGTTCATGTCAAGCTTTAGTTGGCAAAACATTAGAACTCACTCAAACTCACCTATACATACTTCGCGCCTGGGGCTCATTCTGACCCACCAAAACTTTCTTTAACCAGACTCGCTGGGCCTCAACCTCGCTAAAATATTACTCACCATTACTCACTAAAGCACATGGCTTAATTTGAGTATCAGCGAGTCTCGACTAAGTGACCTCATAAGTGAGTTGCTGGTCTAAGGTGTCAAATTAAGGAGACGATCACAGAGTGCCCAAACTTATTAGGCTAGATTAAATCGATCGATCAGATAGATACTACACAGACCGATGGAAATACTGATATAGTTAAGGTGCTTTTAGTTCGCTAAAAAATTGCTCTGCTTTAAAGAGCAAGTGACTCCCAGGAGCTCAGCCCTTAAGAGAAGCGTCACTTTGAGACTTCAGCTTTTCTGGTTTCTATGAATAGAAAACACTTACGAGACATTTTTAAACTTGGCACTCTTCACAAGCGCTGGTGTCCAAGCGATAGCCGACACACTGCCCAAAACAAGCCATGGAATGGAAACCACAGGTCAACAGCACGAGAAAAAAGGAATTCCTTGTTATCATGGCAGGACGACAACACTTGCTAGGCTTAAAACAGAAATATTTTGAAAACTGATTTGTTTTTGAAACTCCCGACAACGCTGTACAGACCTTGTGTAGAATCTGCTGCTATCTAGCAGACACTGAGCGCATTTCTGCAATGTTGAAGGCTGGGCGCGCTCTACCTGTGCAGGCACGGAATGTCCATATTAACGTGTGGTTGCAGATGGAGGCAGCAGTGCCAACAAATTTTCATGTGCCATGTTGCTCAGACTGAGGAAACTGGGATGCTGAAAAATATTTGCAGGAAATTGCCCTATATGTTATTTGTCTTCCTCGTCGATGATGCGAAGGGCCTAATCTGTTACTTATTTTGCTGCTTACAAATAAATGCCTGTTTATGTTCTACGTTCTACCCAGATGTGGGAAAGCAAGGGCACTCATCACAGCACGCTCATTCATGCCATGCCAGAATGAAAAAAGATTTTTCACGGTGTAAATGCAGACACAGACAAACCGGCCTTGTGCACGAGCTTCAAAACTGCATCACGGCTACTCATGCTTGCCTCTGCTGCAGTTTACAGCACTACTTTGTCGATTACATTGCGATAACAATTACATAATAGCCACGTAGCTCTGCATGTCATCGAGTTTCATCTAATGGGCTGGTTGTGCTTGAACATGTTGCTTATAGTTACACCTTTATTTTGCAGTTTAATAAGGTACTTTTGGTGGTGGTGTTTGCACACGTATGCTTCACTATGTGTACTTTTCATGCACTTCATGTGCTTTTTCAGAGGGGGCTGCCAATTTCAGATCGGCGAGCCGAATGCTGTGGCCCTCCACATGTTATTATTATTATTTTACCTCATGAAGAGCAATTATGTTATTCCAAATGGGGATCCTCCTTTATAAAAAAAAATCTTGTGTCCATATTTGTGTGCCGTAAAATGTTAATAGATGTGTCAAGTGTGTCAACAATGTTCAAAACTGAAAAATGCTGTTCTGGCAAATATGTTACCCTTAACTGTGGGTGCGCTCCCACTGTTTACGCACAAAGGTGGTTTCGCAAATGTTCAGTAGGTGATACACAACTGCCGTGCGGAAAAAGGCGTGAGATTGTAAGGTGCAAATAAGCCTCGAAAGTGATGACGTGAACGCAAATATTTTACACCCTCTGTGCTGTTTACGAGCACATGGCCCCAACCCCCCAAAAGGGTATTCTATGAAATACCAGCTATTCAGCATCTACTTCATGGATACGCGTTTTATTTTCCTTTTTCACTCTCAGAAGACAAAATGTTAAAAAAATTTACTTGTGTGTTTATGTTAGATAAAGCGTACGTTTATGACAGCTGAAAAGCATCATTTATTGGAAATGTAAACAAAGGGTAAAAAGTTTCATTTCAAGTTAGGTGTACAATAAATCATAGGGGCCATTTTGTAAGTATTCTATCTATAACAGGGCAGACATGAAAGAAAAGAATAAAATGGAGCTTACTAGATTGGTCAAGGCTGTTCTCATGGTCAAGACATGAGAATAGCCATGGAAGGTGCATAGAACGGGTGGAGGTAGCATTGCGTCAACAAAATGGAGACAAAATGGCATCCGAACAACATAGATTTGATTGAAAGGAACGCTTTGGCTTGAGCCCAAAGGAGCAGATTAGCCTGTTTGCACCTGACTTATCATAATCGTGCTGCGAAAATCACAACAAAATGACTCCTCCAAATTGCAACGCCACCTAGCATCTACTCAAGGCACAAATAAATGGCTGAAGTCATCCCACTCTGCAATGTCAAGCTTTGAAAAACAACATGTGCCAATATTGATAATTTCCATTATATAATTTTTGTGTTGAAAGCATTTCCGAATTCTTTTGGCTTGCCTACAAGCTTTTCGATCCCTTTTGTTCCTTCAATCTATCTCCTCTCATATTAAACAAATCAACCCCCACAAATGAACCCCCACAAATATTAAACAAATCAACCCCCACGTCGACATAGGCCGTTTCTAGTAAATAACGTTTTGCAATGTGTAACAGAGCTTCCTTAGTCCCGCGCTGTGTCTCGCTATAGCCTCTTCTCAACCGCCCTGCATTGTTCCTTATGAATAGCAAATAACTAAAGCAATCCTTATTTTATATTCGGCGACTGCTCCGGTTCATTTAAAGGGCCCCCGAACTACCCGCTATATATATTTTCAAACGTTTGTAGTAAACACGTGCATCATATGCAAAATGATGCATGATCAATTATTTTCCACGTGGCAGCACAACAAGCCACCAGTGCTCCACAAACTCCAAGAGACAATCCCCCCATGCCTTTTGGGCTGGCACGCGACATCAAGAAGTTGAATCTGACGTGCAGAATAAATATGCTGCAATTAGTGAAGCAAGCACCTATGACATCCTGTTGGCTTGCAAGAAGCATTCCACGCCACTCGTCGTTTGTCGTGATGCCCGCATGCATGCACGTGCTTGAAAATCAGGTACTGTGATTTGTAGCACAGGGTTCATACCGACACTATTCGTGAAAGCACCGGCTGGCACAGCAACAACGATTCGCCAACAAGCACACAGTTGACATAGGGTGGAGTCGCGGCAACCGTTACAAGGCAGTGTTTGGAGCAACATGTCATCGATGATGTATGCCGCGCAAGATTGGGAGAGGCGCTCGGCAAGAGGGCAAAACGGCTTTGGGAGAGGTACCAACGGAGGGTAGTGAAAAAAAGAAAGCAGTGATTACTGGGCTCAGATAATCAAACGCATTTAACTCTGATATTACAGAAGCGTATCAAAAAATTTTAATGGCTTTATGGTTGTTGTGCACTTGCGGACAACTTCTTCACCACAACTGAATATCCACCTCTGGGTGGTTAATTGCATCCGTTTCTGGCTGCATGCAAGATACCACAAATGGCATGCCAGCACTGTTCAGTTAATAAAATATTCCTTGGTGTATGGCTGTGAGATTAGCGGCCTCGAAATCAAGCGGCAAATGCTTAGACCAGCAATGCTATTTCAACTGATACACATTGTGAAACGTGGCACTCTGGTGCAGCATGGCATAATCTACAGTCATTTTATTAGGATGATGCAGGAAACTTAGTTTGGCACAATTGTGCGCAGAAGCAGCATCACTGGATGAGTAATGGGGGCGTTTACATTATTAAAACCTCCCGAAGCTAACAGGCAGCGCAAGCATAGGAATTTAGATGAATTAATTCTTGAAACTTTATATTTACTTTCTGACTCGCCACAAGTGAATTTTTCAAACGACCTGAAAGGTATTGTTGGCTTGCAAAGAAAAAACGGAAATGTAACTCAGACCTTTTGTTGTCTCCCAAGCTAACCCCGCTAGTAGCAACATAATCACCACCACAACTTGCTTGGCTGCGAAGTAACTGACATAAATGTTGATGCCACTTTTATTTACTCGTATTGATGTCACTAAGCTTTTAAACGTCGCTGCTCATTATATCTAATGAAGCTAGCAAGTTACACAAGCATTGTCCACGGTACTCACCTCCCACACAAAGAACTGCCTTTAGTTACAAAGGGGCACGCTCCACATAATAGCCACGCTCAACGCACTGCAGACTGCAGTAGTTCGCCTTGTTTTATATACATCGTAAAGACGCGGTTATGCAAAAGGGTGCGACATGTGCTACGTGTATGCCCCATTTAGCTCACACTGCCGATCCACTGCATAAGTTTGACACCCAGACACATAAAATTAGCATTGTGACAGGCAGGCACTTTTCTAAACGATATCCGAGACATAGGCAGACGACATAGGCTCCCGTCATGTTGCGGTAAGCTTACACAAGTTGCACTATAAAAAATTACCTGTACGCTACTATACTTACTGTACTCCCTCGAATCGAAAGAAAAAAGATCGATCACTCGGGTTCCCCGTACGCGAATAGCCGCAACTGTTCGTCCTACTTACTCGCTGAATACTCGCACACTACGGCGAGTGGTTGATTAAGGTACACGTGACAGGTATGAACAAGAAGGCACTCGTACGGAAGAACCATAACTTATACTCAGAAATGTAATCTGGCTCATCGCTGGCGTTGCTGAGGCAGCTGACATTTTCTTTCCTCTGTCCAAAACCCGGGTGACAAAATCAGTGTTGCCAGGTCTTGGTAAGGGAGCGTCGACGAAATCGGAGAAAATTGACCAAAATGTGACCAGAGAAGTATTTATTTACAACAAAACTAAAAATTATTTCAAGCCTCCTTAACAAAAGTGATATTTAGCTTTCAGAAAAGCAGGGTTGGTGTATTCAACCAGCAACTGTCAAAAACTACTGTTGCTCAGCTTGGCGAGCTGGTATCACGACCGAGGTCGTGGTTGGTGCAAAAGACTGTGAAATAAATTGTTTTATGAAGTAGCATGCATTATACAGCTTTTATACAGCACCATCTGGCTGTATAACCAACAAAACAAGCGTACTACTTCTTACGACTGTGCTAAGCTTGCGTTGCGTGTCACACAGACACCTATCTTAGCGGAAAAATAAGACGGCCGCGATCTGCACATCGCAATTTCCGACTCTCAGGCCGTAATTTAGCTAACGTCTTTGCCAAAGGTTTGCGTGATTTTGCGCCAAACATAACCTGAGGCGTCTGACCACGATCAAGACTCCGTTATAAAGAATCAGCAAGAAAAATCAGGCACTTCTCGAAAAATTGCGAAAACCAGCATCAGCTGATCCGATTGCAGCATATATTTCATTTCATCACGCTGAAGTTCCGGGTGGTATGCAGCTGCAGTATACTTAAGCTCGACCTGCGTAAAAAGCCACGGTTGTACGTGAGGGAACGACGTGTAAATACCAAGCGAGAATGACGGCCGTAAAGAGGCGAAGAAGCGGACAATTTTCATTCTAAATAAATTAAGTGGTAGTATATGGTGCTAGGCGTTGCCACAACGTTGGATTCAAACTATATAATTCAATACAATAATACCGGTTCAGCCACACCGTGGGTTTGACGCGTCACCCAGAAATAAACACTGGCTAGGCCCTTGAAAACGTGGCCCAGCATGGTCTCACGTGTGTGTACTTTTAATCGCAGATACTACTCGCTCTGATTGCGACATACACCAGACCACGTGAACACAATACGGCAGCTCGTAAAATACAATAACTAAGCGTATACAAAAGCATTCTTCATTAGTAAGAAATGCGCAAAGCCATAACTGTCCACCTACGCCTGCGCGCTACACTGTAAGCAAAAGTTAGCCGACATGCGAGTTTCTCCAGCAAATGAGCCCACAAAACTCCTCTGCCCCAAATATTTATTCCCTGCTAGGGAGTGAACTCGGCTTATGTAAAACGCCCCCTGCTTAATGACAGAGTTTATGAACGACATGACCTTGTTAAACTCCCCAGGGAGTTCCAGGTCACGTGGTTACAAACTCCCTATGGGAGCTTTAAAAACCCTCTTTGGGCGTGGAGTGTGTGTGTGTGTGTGTGTGTGTGTGTGTGTGTGTGTGTGTGTGTGTGTGTGTGTGTGTGTACGGGCATATGTTTGCTTTGCACGTCGGTGTGAAACACAGGTGATTTGTATGGCTACCTGTGTGAGCATCTGTCAACAGGCCACGAAATTATAAGTGCAGCGAAGAATCGGAACGACCGGTTGGTATTTACTGTCAACATTTCAATATATTTCGCACCGTTAAACCACGCTGCACATCGGTCCGAATTCTCAACGAAATGCGGAGAATGGCGCGCTTCAAAGGGCCGAGTAAGAAAAAACTTCGAAGAATAATTTAATGGTGGCAAAAGTAATTTGTTACGATCGTCAGCTGCTGCTCCTGGAGTTTCACCGTCAAAAACTTCAAAGCGGTCTGACGTAGGCTTCGCTCGACTACGGCAGGCTGGCCGGCAACCGGTGTGAGAGTTGCGCCGGCGACGCGCTCGCCCCGTCTCCGCCGATGGTGAGTTCTCGAAGTGTCACCGGTATTTCACCAGCTGCAACATGTAAGCGGTAAGAAAGCCTCGCTATGCCGTCGGTATCAAGCCGGCGTCGTATCGAGCTCGCACGGCGCGCCGGCCGCTACAAGCGCTACGAGCTAGCACCGACCACCGGCGAGGCAAAGATTGTGTTTCAGAAAAAATAAAGGCTTCTGGGATGAATAACAGTCTTCCTCGCCTTGCGACCACAGCTGTCGAATGACTAACTCGAAGGCGAGCGCCGAACGAGGCGGGGACACAGAAACAGCATACGGCATGCATGCATGCCCATGCAATGTATACGAGCAACGGCAACAGCGACTACGAACCGTCTCGTTCGTTCAGGTCTATCGCTACGTAGCTTATACTGCGTGGATAGCGGACACCTATTTCTGTGCATGGGAAAAATAACGAGACGTAAACTGCACATCAGCAAGCATTTTGTGATCGCCAGCTGTCATTCATCGAATCACCGTGCCGTTCTCGTGATTGAGGCCTAGTCGTCGAACGCGGTAGCGGCGGTCTACCTTGGATCATCGCTGGAGCTGCTGAATATGCCTCGTTAATGCGTTCGTTCAAGGCAGCGTGGGCTTTGTGTACGATTCAGTGCATTTTACGGATCCACAAACAGTACTGCTAATGCTAATGCAGCCCGTATGACAGAGCACCAACTGATAAAACTTTTTCGCTATAGTTAAAAATATTGAATATTAGGCAGGTTTCAAATAAAAGGCATGGGTGTTGAAGTGCTTACCGCAACTTCATACTTACGCCGTGCGTGTTTATTGCTTAATTATTAGCAAAAAAGGCTTCCTCTAGGGCTACATGGGAGGTCAGAATGTGGTGCCTTTATATACCCGGTGACTGAATGGTAGGTGTGCACTGCGGGTGGCAAGCTGTGGTAAGGGAGTGTTGTAATATTACATGAACCTTGTGGGCATGTTTGTGTACTGTAATAATTGTTGAGCGCTTCGAAGGTAATGTAATTAAATATACGCTTGCACTTGGTATGGCTGCTGACGTAATTTTTTTCTCGGTTGATGCAAAGAATTTACTCCCATACTGACCTGAAAAAGTTCCCTGATGGATGTGAATAAAAACCCCCTCTTGAGGGGAGTAAATTTCTTACTTCCTCTGGATGGTGTTTATAAAACTCCCATTGGGGCTTGCACTAGAGGACAAGGTCATTTACTCCCATTTCGGCTTATTTCTGTTTGCAGTCCATTAACTTAGTTCTAACAACATTACACGTATACACTCTGGAAAAGTACCAGATTATGCAACGAGTGAGCGTATAAGCGAAATATCGCAAAAATAACGAGGACTATGGAAGAGTGCGCACAACACGAGCGCTAATTTTCAACATTTTTGACAGCTTAACTGCTCAGGAAAGCTCTGCATCGGTGCGAAGCGATCGGTCAGATTAATACTTGTGTTTTAAGGCATATCGAATGTACCTGCTTCTTTTCGTTGCAACGATATTATATTACACTACATTATCACTGTTTCAGATATAAAACCGTGGAGTCACCACAACAGTATGGGATGGTTCTTTGAGATAGAGCTCTAGTCTCAGGGCTCTGATGACGGAAAAACAAAGAATGAATTTTACATATGGCAACTCAACCATGAAATTGATGTACTACATAAGTTTTAATAGAAGCGCTATCTCAACTGGGCTGCCATTCAAAAGAATTTTGAGGCAGCCATACCAAAATGACGCATATATTTACAGATTTTGCCGACTTCACTCAACCCAATGTGTGCTGTGTGTTGGAATTACTGCGTTCTGCGATTGGTCCTGAAGTCCAAATCAGGATGCTGACGTCATAACACCAACAGTCAGCTGAGCCTAGCTGTTTCGACCCAGCACCTCACATTCGCATATGATGGCACAGATATATGTAATGCAGCAATTTCCTCTGAAATTGGCCTCGTGTGGTTCAACTATCAAATCCTTTAAGAAGGTATGTGGATTTCAAATAACATGCTGATAGTGACACTGCTCATCGTGTCCGATTTTCTAGATATGTCATGTGGCATGAGAAATTCCAGACATACATTTCAGCATTTCCCCAGTTATGAATTCTGTCATGCTTGCCTCAACAACCTACTCATCGTGAGTTCTACAAATGAGCACAGGTCTCATCTGAGTTTTGTAATCCAACACCTGAACAAGGCACATTTTTCAGCATAAGCAGGTGTGCATTTGATGTCCAAAAGGTCACCTGTCCTATTCTTGTGTTCTTTGCATCCAGTATTCAGCTCTATCTAGGCAGATTTATAGGTGTTGAGAGCTTCCAATCTCCAAATACTCGATGCTGATAAGCCCTACAAGCTCCTTCGTCTTATTTTTGTGAACTATGCACTATACTAACATTTTTTACCACGGTGCCAGGCTCTTATACATATTCCCTCCACTTTGTGCTGTTCATACACAGAAATGCTACCATACTGAGCTCCCTCAGACCAAGAACTCCCATAAGAACTTTTGGGAATCAGCAAATATTTGCGCGATAGTACATGCTACTCTCTGAATATCAAATGAGAGTTCCACTATACATCATCGTACGACATTTTGAATGCAATTCGTGCTAGACCACCGACTCGTAAAAGGAGTACATATGGTGGCCAATCAGTTCCGTGACATGTTCTGAAAACGTATGCCCACTATCTGAGCAGAATCACAGCATTTTTTGTGGAGACTGAAGCCAATACATCCACAAAAGTGTCACTGAATCATGTGGTTGGCCCTGTAAACATATCTAGCATTGTGACAATGCGACTGAATCTTGAAGTGCCGCAAAGCAATCTACTCAGGTGGTACGTACACCCACGTGATGCTCTACTACACCTTATGTTATTTGCCTGGAGAAGTCTTTGGATTTCCCGTGTACCTGGGTGTATGTTAAAGACTCTCTAATTGTGATATACCCAATTGTGCTTACAAGTGGGAATAAATGGTTAGTGCTTATGTCATTACATTATTACATGAAAGAAATTACGTGATTTCTTTGTCATAGAATATGTGAGTACATCTCTTATCGGTACATGGTACACTCCCTCAGTTACAATCGTGGCATCCATATTCGCATGAACTGCAGCAGATGTCAAACATGTCAGAAACATATCATTGGGGCTGTCAACATTGTCATTGATGCCCTGTCACATAGCCCAATCAACATGTTCACCTCTCCCAGAGAAATATACACCATAAAAAGTGGTGACTGGTTGACATGACAACAAATTCTGCCATCTGCGAGACATATAAGCTTCGACGCTGCGAGACTTTCAGTGGTGCAGAGTCGTTTGCCAGTAACAGGAGACATATTAGCTTCGACACATGCTGTCACCTAAGAACTGACTATATAAGCCCACTTGCAAGCACAATTAAGCATATTACTGGACTGTATTTTATGCCCTAATACAGAGAAAATTCAAAGGCTTCCCCTGGCAGATAACGTAAGGTGTATGGCATCACGTGGGTTTACGTGCCACCTGTGTCGATTGCTTTGAGCACTTCAAGATTCAATCACATTGTGACATTGCTGGATATGTTTGCAGGCCCAATCACTTGATTCAGCGACGTTTCTGAGCATCTTATCGTGCCATTGACTATACTGCTGCCTTGCAAAAGGCAAACTGGTAGACTTGTGTTGATTGCATGATTCAGCGTTGGGTGGAATATATTCCTACTCTAGCTATTTCTTGGTTATGCACTGTTGCTCCTGCTTTTTTAGCTGCTGGCTGCAACACTCATAACATCCTTGGTCTAAACAGGTAAATAAAGCCAATAAGAACCGACTGTATTCTACGAAGCCTTAGCTCCAATGAGCAATGGAAAAAATGAACCGTATATGCATGACATTCAAGGCATACATTGCTTGCAACACTAAAAAACTTGCATTAGGCGTCCTGTAGGTGTACCCAGTGACCATGTTCTTTTACTCTGATCGGCACAAAGCCCACCTTCCTGCCAGTAATTACACATCTCGTCTATGTTACATCATAAAGAAGCTTCTACCTATAGCTGTGTGACAGCTCATTGGAAAGCACATATAGTAGCAGTGAACTAGACTCTTGTACACGCATGCATAATGAAATAATATGGGTTAACCATCCCTCATCGGTTTCATGCTGCTAACTTTTATTAAGCATCACTGAAGTTTTATGAAAACAAAACAGATGACTCCATTCCTATGCATAAGTCATCATCTGTGCACAAATGGCCTAAAACAGCAAAAATATCCTACTTACATAACATCAATAAAAAGTTCCCCACAATGTAATGAATGAAATTGCACGTTAACTGGTTGAAAAGTCAATCTAGCTAATAAAGCCTTTACCAACATCACTTCTTCAGGCAAAGTGAAAATAGTTTTTCTGTGTTTTATGCATCTGTTATATCTCAAATAATAATTTAGGTGTGAAAAAATATCCATTGCATTTCTGACACCTGAGTTATAATGGCTACAATAATTATTGAATAACAGCTGTAATGTTATCATATGATTCAATAAATCCATGTTTTGCATGGGTTTGCAATTGTGCTAGTTCTCGAGTGTCAAAAATAAAAAAATGAGAATGTAAATTCAATTTTTTATTGGCTGGTACTTACGCTCAAGTGCTATGAAAAATAAAGTGCAACTCTATGTTTGCTGTGAGCTTGACACCTGCAACCAGGCCTCACTTTAAAAAAGTTGAGGCACAATTATAAATACCTGAATTTTCAATCAGTTGGAATAAAAGACGGTGTGGTCTTGCATCTTGAGCTGTGTTTCAATTGTAGATCAACAAGATCGTGGTCGTAAGTCATGACTTATTGTCTTAATTGCTAACTCTCTCACATCATAAAAGCACTGACGCTCGTAAAGCCACATTTGCAAAAACTAAAGATTAAGATCGTGCATGTGCGCCTGAACAGCAAAAACCAATATTTGCTTAGCCAATGGGATGATAGCTGTGAATTCTGCCGTACATCAAACGGTCATTTCAACATTTTGAGAGGTATGCTTGGTCATAACTTTAACATGGTTTAGTAATACAGCTATAGGAGCCAGAAAGCTTGAATATAACTCAGAGATTAGGTTGGTATGGATACATATTAGAACAGTAGAACAAAGAAGATTAAGAACAAATGAGCCACAGGAACACAAGCGTCTATTCGCGACTGAAGTTTATTCAAAATTACAGAACACGTATATACTACATCCACATGGCATTACGCAAAATTGACCAGCAATCCCGAAAATTAAAAATAAAGTTGTACACACGAGTGAAGGATTTCTTTACCCTGCAGTATAATTGAAAAAAGCAGATGCATGTTTGTTTTTCATTTTGACTGTACCTTCTCAGTCAGTACCTTTTTTTTTCAAAACATTATCACAGGACAACTCAGCAGCCTGTGGTCATGCATGGTACTCTGTAGTCTTTTTTCCTTCATTTTCGTGCCAGTCTCAAAACCAGAAAGCTTAAATTACATATAGTAGTCTTTCCCCTACTTGTTTATGTAAAAATCTAATAGTACGAGCTTTTTTTGATTCCACTGTTGCCATAATTATTGTGTATCTTCTGCCTGAGTAGTTCCTTTTTGAGTCAACTTTAGCACAATAAAGTAATGCTACTATTCAGACTCCCTGCAGCTTTAGTGCAATGAACTGAATTTGTCGCTGACAGTAAGTCAATGAAGCAAACTTTCCTGCAGTTCACTGAATGAAACACACATTTAAGGCAAATCAAGCAAGAGGACAGCTATTGATGACATTTTTCATATTGAAAAACTTGTTTGGAGCAAGGCACAGCATTAGATTTTAAGAAAAGCCATATATATTGAAGAACATGTGAGCCCTCTCTATATACATTTAATATTATTAATATTATTTACAATGAGAGCCGAGTGTTACAGGGGCTATACAAGAAAGCACGTTGATTGTCATTCTCTGATCAGCTTCCAAAACTCACATTAGCTTAAGCAAACCTGGCTTTATCCCCCCATTGCATATAGAAAGATAGTAAAAACACAGTACAAATACTCTATGATATGCACCGTGTCATTAGTGCAACAATTTTTTAAAACTCTAACACAGTTTAAACTCGCAATAATTAAAAGACGTCTCAAAGTTTACATGCCTCTCTTACTGATATTTATGTCTTTCATGACTTAATTAGGCACAACTACTGCACTAACATGTCAACGTGAGTATAACAAATGGCTAAGACGGGAAAGGTGGTCTAAGAAGACCATGCAGGCCATTGCTCATTTATTCGAAGAACACCATCTGCATGCAGCCCCACCAGCGCCCTCTGTCTCCTTTATATTGAACACACTCCCTGCAACAATGAAGTTGGTGAGCTTATTAGAGAGAAATTTGGTGAGACGGTCTCTGTAAATCTGGAAGCAAGAGTATTTCAATCAAGTAAAGATGAGTTCTGTGTGTTTAAAAGCCCCTGTTTCCCATCATGGCGATGGGCAGCAGATCATCGGAACATTCCTATCGTGTCTGTGAGGTCCAGATTTCGGTTAGGAACGTTGAGTGCTCCCAGTGTTGAAGATTTCTTGCGGCACCCACTCTAGTAGATGTTCAAGGTTGGTGGTTGGTGTGTTCATTGTGTCGTGTTGTAGTCTGCCTTTATGTCTGGTCCACTTGCGGTCAGCACTTTTGAGGGTGTGTTCAAGAGTTGCACTGAAGCCATTCTTGGGAATTCAGGTCCAAGTATATTCCATCAGTGCATAAGAGCCAGATTTGAGTAATGGTTTTTTTTCTTCATCAGTGTGTATTCTTTTAACGTTTTTGTGCAAGAAAGGCAATGAAGGTAGGTTTGCATGACTTTTCAGTGTTGTGCATAATATGTGGACATGACTGAAAGGTTTTTCTTTTTGTTGTGGTGTTGTCTCACCAAGGGCCACACAGCCTCCTGTTTCTTTATAATATTTTGCTTCGAAGGATTGCTCTTTGATTGCTTCTTCAGCACTATGTACTATTACGAAAGCGGGTACAAGCAGGTGCTGATTATGGTGCTTTTATTAGCTGTTCCAAATACTTCTCGCTAGATACATTTGCACACAAAGCAAGAGGTCAAAGTATGGTGGTAACATTTGCTTTGAGTTTTCTGTTGTTCTTATTGCATTTTAGCCGGGGTAGGTGCCAGGATTCATCTATACCGGGGGTGCACTCACGATAAGCAACGTCCTTCAGGAGGAGCAGACAGGTGAGAAACTTAACCATTGAGTTACGAGTATGTTCCCTCTTGGGAACATAGTCGTAACACATAGTCATAACACAACACAAGGGCCAGGCAAAATGGGGGGGGGGGGTCTCCAGCCTTCTTGTGCCTACCCTGGCGCCACCCCGATTCCAGCCTGTGTCATTTGACTGCTGACGACCTCGTGTGACAGCTCTCCCTCGTGCGCTCATTGTTTGTCAGTTACTTACTCACCTTATCAGTTGAAGGCTGTTCTTGTGATGAAGACAAACTTTCGTTGGTTCTTGTTTTGTCAATTCCTGATGGCGTATTCTCAGTATCTTTTCTCAATGTAACCTTATTTTACTTGGCTGGAAGATCAGCAACGTTACAACTTTGAACTTTTGGCATTTTTTATGGACTGTAAAAGTAATCGCCGCTTTTTTCTCCGGCATTTTGTTTTGGATGGCTGGCACGTTAATACTTCTCCTCTAAGCTAGTGAGTGTTTTGTAAGTAGGACTTTGGCGCTGCAGCCTCCTGGTACTGGATGCAGTGCTCACCCTGCCAGCCTTATTGGCACAGCAGAAAACATGAAAAGTGTGGACTAATCACTAAAGGTGTGCCTTTTCTTGGTTGCGGCTGGTGTATCTTTGCAGTGGTGGTGTCCTGAGTGTGTATTACTAGCTCGAAAGGCAAAGCCTCTTTTTTTAGTTAGCTGCAAATCACGTGCGAATAGTAGTATTAATACTTGCTAAGATTACGGCCCCTTCAGGTGTGAATTATGATGCACTGTCAAATAATGTGGCAAATTCGGATAGCGCAATCACAAGGCACTCAATATTACATTCCTAGGAAGAAAGTACTGTGTTCTTTTGTGTGAGCTTCAGCAAGCCATTAAAGTTTCTATGAAAATAAGTACTTCATCATTCTGCTGTAAGTTATATTTAGTTTTGACATAAAAAGATTGAAAGCATAAGCTCCTGATGTGTGTGCAATTAGTTTCTCATTGCATTATTTCGGGAAAATAAAAAGAAGACTTGACGTTGGTTTTAGAACAAGATGGCTACAGTTTGATTTGGCTGAAGTTTGATCAGCCGAGTGTAGCACAATGAATTACAAGCTTGCACGATCAACCACTACGCTGACTCAGACCTACTAAACAAGCCTCACTGAGTGATATCATTGTCGTGCGGATATTTTAGTGTGTACACTTCGGTCTTTTGCAAAAAGCTTTTGTTTCACGTTTTAATGCTGTCCAACGTTTCTTTTTTACAGTAGACTCCATTCAATGATTCTACAAAATCACCTTAGAATTGAAGTCGAAATTGAACCTTATGCAATGTTGATTTCGGCCAACTATTATCATCATAACACAGCAGCATGGATCATCTAATTTTTGTGTTCCTGCTCTGTATTCTTGGTCAATGGCGTCAAGTTAGGGTGGCCTAGTCAGGTGTGAGGATTTGTTCAGAAGTGACCGATAAAACAAGCACTAGTGAGAAATGCAGAGTACCTCAACGCAACAGCTAAACATCATCATTGAGCGGACTTTATGGGTAGATTGCAGCACAATATAACGTCCACAGCAGAGACATCTGAGCGCGAGAGCGCATGATCGGTAATTTGCAGGTGAGCTGGGTGCTGTTCATACAGGAATTACAGCTTTATGTTACCGTTGCAAGTAAAAACTTGCATCTACCAAAAGTACAGTGATACTACAACTTTCCATAGCCGGTGCACCTGTTGCCACTTTCTACAGCAGTTTAGACTTCGGTGCTCTAACTGAGGCGATTCTGCACCTGAAAGCTAGCTTTGTCTTGTGCAGCACACGCTTCATGCACACTACGCTGACACGCTACAAAGCGTATATTTCCTACATCCTTCGCTCCAGAAAGCGGCAAGCTAAATAACATTTCTGTTCTTTTCTACCACTTCAATCTTATAAGTGCATAATTGTAACAATGAGTAGCAACGTGACAAGATGATCAGACAATAGACCTCCACAGGTATGAATTACGATTTGTGTGGACTTGTGACGATGGCGCACAGTTGTCATGTACAGAGCTCGCCGACTTTACCAAGCAGCGGCAGCTTGCACCCGACTTCCGGCTCAAACCACCTTTAGTCTAAATGAACTCTTGACATAATCGTAAATGCAGCTAAACATTCATTCAAGAAGGCATTGAAAGTTGTTCATGAGCTGCACCCATGCTTTTTTGACCACAGATATACAGCATGCTTAAGCAGAAATGGAGGCCCGCCTAACCTCTGATAGGTTGCTATACCAGCTAAGTAGACAAGAAACATGCTGCCTAAATTACCTATCATGTACTATCAGACTAATTAGTAATAAAAACGGAATGAATAAGAAAATACTACAGAGAGAAAGCACGGGACATGCCCCACCTGAAGAAAGAAGACTCCTTTCAGAGTAAAACCGTTCACGCCTCGAGTGCCATAGAAAAAAGGTGTTGTTGTGGGACTAGTATTGACCAGATCATACGGCATTGAAGTGCATGGTGGCATGCTAAGGAGAAAGAAGCACACCTGTTGCATGTGCCTCAGCTATTCGTGTGGCTACCGACTGGAAAAAAACATTTCAATTGCACAAATGGGTCAATAGTCCAGACAGCTGCACAAACGTGGTGCTACTTTTTCATCAACTACATGAAAATCTGCGTGAAGTCATGTGACGAAAGAGTGGTATCTCGTTAGCAGCTTTGTCTCAGTTGTGTGTCTTCTCGCTTAACCAACAAGAGCAAGGGAATCACAATCGCTAGGTGCATATATTCAAACTGACATAAGCTTTCTAGTCAAAGTGAAGTTGAAGCCAGGCTTCTGAGGAATGGCAAAAAGACTGGAGTGCACGGGTGTTATTTGTGTGCTGCATAATGTGTTGTGCAGGTTTGGAATCGACTTCTTTGTGTCTACCGTATTTGCTGTGGGTGGTAGTGTGTGCAGATTAGTGTGCCCTTTGACGATAGTAGAATTTGTGCTTTAGGTTTTTTCACCAACAACACAGTGTGTTCAGCAGCCCTGCTTACTCCATGCCGCTGTCTGCTGCGTGTGCTCTTAGCGATTGTTCTTGTGTATTATGGTGCCCTTCCATCTTGGTGCAATTTGACGTTTACATTTGATTTCATACAGTGTGTTCTGCAGGCCTGGTGTATGCTGTGTGTACCGTGAGTGATAGCTTTGGCAGTAGGAGACGAACGCAGTTTTTACAATTGCTTAATTCTTGCTGATCTTTACTTACACGCTCTTCTAGAAATGCTTTCTTGATGATGCGTCTTACCAACAGAGGTGTAAGTGAATAGCACCTTAAATATCTGCCCTATCGTCTTTTCGTCAGTCACAAATGCAGCTAGATACTTGAGTACATCAAACGAATATTATGGCAGTTTCGAACCAGAATGAGCACGCCCTTCTGTTCGAAAGCTCACTTTGCCTACAGATTTATTGGAAGTTTAACAATGATTTAACTTTTTACCGTATAAAGGCACGTTTTTTCTGTCTTCAACTTTTCCTCAAAGCACTTCATTGCCTTTTTCGTTCCCCAGAAGTAAAGGCCCAGTGAAACTGCAATTTTTCTAGCTCGATGCCTTCAACTTCTTCCACTTCCATAGTCCTTGGGAATTGTAGGGTCCATTGTAAGTTATGCCTTAAATCATGCAAGCGTGTAAGTCCCGTTTCAGTACATATGTTTCTTGTGTGTTTAGTCTGAAACCACTCTTGAAAACATTACCGTGGTGATGCATATTACTTCTGTTACAGTTTTATTTCACAATTGCTTGTTGACCTATTATTGTAATAATTCTAAGAGATTGTGATTGCTTTATTTTACAGACCCATAGAGCAGACATGAAAAAGGCACAGCAGAGTAGCAAACATGACGAAACTTTGTTGTGTTTATTACTCCCGTGCGTCTTTATCTTTTACATATTCTGTTAGTCTTCTGCATGTAAACCAACTTTCCCAGAGATATGCTCTTCTATGCATTCATTAACTAATTGTATAGGATGCAAACGCATAAGACGAAGACAAAAAATAGATTTCACACCCACGAGCGATGTGTGTCAAACCTCTTTGCTTGTGGGCACAGCATGCTCAAGCTACCCTTGTGAATCGATTAGCTCATGATAGTTATACCCTGAATTATACTTGGAGTTACATTTTAAGCAGTAATAGTCTGTTTTTCACTATTTGATTGATTTTTATTGTAGCCCTATAATGTTTTTCATCCATTCATCTACAACATATTATTCATAAAGATTTTTCCCGAGGCAGTTTCAAGCAGTAGGGCCATTCTGTGGAAGAACACCTGCTTACCACCTAGACGGCCTCTATGTGATTTTGACTCGAACTGAAGGATTTTGATAATTTAGTTTATTTGCACCTATCTCAGTTTCTCGGTTCAGAACAAAATGAGTTTCATTCATAACCAAAGACTCCGACGTGCAAATGTCTTCAAAACAAGCTCTTCAACGCTGCCAAGTTAACAAATCTTTGTTTGTGTGTTAACTTCCTGCTCCGTCCAGGAAAATATGAAGTACTGAAGTATTGAGACACGAGCTTCCTTTTCACTGGTCGAGCTCTGCATAGTCCTGATTGTTTGTGAATACTGTGGGTCAAGTCACACTTCTACTGCATTTAATGAATAGGTGCTCTCAGGCTTATTGTGCCTGGTGGTGTCTCTCATGTGATGGTAACTATGTGTAGACCAGCAGTTGGCTATTGCAAGGTTGCAGAGTTTTCTCCGGGGCTTGACGTGTGGGCATGTTTCTGTTTAAAATCTTGCCGTGAATGTTGAAATGGTATGAAGAGCTTTGTGCCACAGTTTCTTTGACGTATCTCTTCACTATATGTGGGAGTTGGCAAGGAATTTTCTGGGCGTGTGTGAAATTTGGGTTTATTTGTATCTAGTAAAGCTTAGTAGAATGAAAACATAATTTCAGCGTTTTGGACAGCAGCAAATAATTCTTTGCAGTCTATGGCACAAATACGAACCAATTCTTCAGGGTTGTAGGGCTTCTAAAGCTTCTAGAACATCAGCTTCAGTGAATCACGAACTCGGGCACACAAAGTTCGTTTGTTAAATCGGTGGTTTGGTACAGGTTTCAGTATTTTTGGCAAATAAAGGACTGCGTAGCCGTACTTTCAGGTGATTGGACCCCTTGCAGGATTGAGTAAATATTATGAAGACACATAGAGAGAGAATTTATTTCCTCTATGATGACGACACCCTAATTATGTTGGTGAACAGAGAACTGGAGCTGCTTCTGCTCCAATTTCAAGAAATTGATACTTAGCAACCGGCTCAAATTTCTATGCCTATGAACCACACCTAGGCACAAGATCTGAATATTCAAATGGCTGAACAGTTCATATCTAACATACTATATCGTTTTTTTCATTTTTCGTAGGGTTGACTGTGCATCAAAGGAGTCTCCTTTTTTCACTGTTGGGAGGTTTCTCAATGACTATTATAGCTTTTCGTTTCCATCGTGTTCCCCTTTCACTATTTCTTTTGTTTACCATGCATGGCTTTAAAAGTTCACTACTAGGAGAACAGAAGAACTGAGTTCCTGTGTCTATGATCGATCGCATTGTGTTTGCCCGTTTGTTTTGGCATGCCATTTTGTGATGATCTAGAAAAGGCACTTGCGTGTTGTGATCGATTTCAAAAGCTTGATCTTTAGCGACTAGATTTTTGCAATCTTCTTCCACCATAAAGTAGCATTATACAAGTCCTGGACTTCACGTGCTGGGAATGAATTGGGAGGGAGCAGTGAATTCTGCCAACGCAGTACTTGTGAACTAAAGAATGTTGTCGCTGATTAGCCCTGTAGGTTTGGAGAATGTTGCTTTTAGCTTTTTGTGGCTGCGACGGCTGTGAACTTTGTTACTCCATTCACTTCTCTAAAGTTGCTGAAATCACTAAAGATGGTCGCTTCTTGTGTATCTGTGGCTACTCTCTCCTATCATATTACTGTTTGTGGGGTGGCATAAGATGATTCCTTGGTTGTGCATGAACTGTTTCTTTAGTTTGTTGAAACACTTTTTTTGTTCAAAACACGAGATTTTACAGCACCTGCCTATTCAGAGGATGTCATTGCTGCGTTTTGCTTATGCTTTGCTGCCTTGATATGTGTGCGAAGCGTCTGTCTCTTTTTTTGGAATACTGGCTCTGTGCCTGAATGATTCTAATCGTCCTACGAACATTTCCGACATGAGATACTTTTTCTACTGTTACCGAGGTTCGGTCCTTGAGTTTCAGCAGTTTTATTGTGTACCGCTTGATTGCTCATCGCGGAAAATACTTGGTTGGGTAACATCTTGCCACGCTGACCTTAGTTGTCACAGTTTCTTCTTTGCCTTGAAGTCTATAAGAAATGGGTCAAAGACTTCCCACGGCTTTGCTTGAAGAATGCCAATACACGTTGTGCGTAGAGTTAATGTCTTCTGGGTTGAGTAGCCATAAAACTTTTCTACTACTGAAGTATGAACAGCACAAAATTTGACATGGGGACACAACAGACACACTGTAGTCACTACTCTTTCAGGTTCTAGTATTATCTGTGTTGGCACACTGAGTTCTGTGTTAAACAGATTAGTTATATCTGATTCTGGTCTACTCACAGCAGTACAACAACACCGTGAAGGAAAGACTCTGTGACACAGGTGTATACAGCACATTTGAAGAGCTGAAGGCTGTTTTTATGATTACTCAGACAGAACAACAGTGCCTAACACAACTTGGACAAATTGTATGATCTTAACTGAGCTACCCGGTCCGGCCACCATACTGCAGTGACAAAATTCATCTATTCCGAGTGACATCAGGGCGTAAATACAAGTGCCGCAGAACGAAGATAAATGCCAAATACCACAAAAGCCGAAGGCAAGCCCTAGAAAAGGAATTGAATAAAACTTTCAGACACTGTCAAAGTATGCTGTATTTGTACGCCAATCGGACTGTCAGAAGACACGTCATAGTAGCCGTTTGGAACACACAACGCGATAAAACTATTATAACGGCGTCTCCTACACCAAATGCAGAGCCACAGCTGAAGCCTCGGCAATCGCGATGTCAATCAAACATTTTGACAGCACCGAGGAGTCAGGATTGTTTATATGTGATTACCAAGCAGCGCGCAAAATGTACGTACACGGGAGGTCACCGCGAATCACACTTAGAATGTTAGGTTACTCACTCCGAGAAGACCATGTGATCATACGGTGCCCAGATCATAAGGGCATACCAGGGAATGAGAAGGTGCGTGCCTTAGGTCGAGAGCTTACAAACCGAGCGGGGAGCCACAGCATATGCCAAGGTAGTCGGCTTACGGTACAAGACATCCTCGTACAACAACGATGCGCGCGCGAGAGAGAAAATAAATGTTTATCAGAGCTGTCAGTAACTAAAGTGGGTGGGACCCTACGCCTAGAGCTCCACTGTCTGTAGCGGCTCGACGGGCCTGATCGAGGGTTGCCAATTTGTTTTCCAAAGCCTGATTCGAGAGTCGCGCCTTCCACGACCAGTGTGGTAACGTGCGCGCTTGTATGAGCGTCGAGATTGCCGCAAAAGGATGCGAGAGACAGCTGTATGTAATGTGTGTAAGTGTGGGTACCACACTGCACCAGGGGCACTCATCTTCGTATTCGGAAGGGTGTATTTTAGAAAGCGAAAGTTGGTTGAGGTACGTGTTCGTCTGAAGACGGCACCAGTCTTTTAATTGCGTTCTGTTTGGTTTCGAAGGAGGTCGCACCATCGATAGATTGTCGCTCCAGCAGTTGAGCTTCGAGAAATTTCCGCTGGACTGCTTAGTCACTCATAACAATTAGGCGAGTTGACGTCATCTACTGGCGCGTCCGTCGCTCACTTTGTACTTGCACGAGCGAGTCGGTCGGCCTGTTCATTACCCGGAACACCTGTATGCGCCGTGTACCAAATGATGCCGCGATCAGATGGGATGTTTGACCCAAGGCTTTTTAGAAACGATGCATGAGAGAACGTCTACACCAAACGCATCCGCTGCTAGGACCCGCAAATTCTCGCGCATACAGAAGAATTCTAGCGCACGCCCCACCCCCCCCCCCCAACTTGGAGGGGGCCTACGACGTGATTCCCACGATATATGACATCGCTTGTCCTTGGTGTGTTGCACGGCTGTCACATTCTAATTAGACGTTGGAATGCGCAGCAAGACCACAAGAGGCTGACTCGCCTGGGTAAGGAGCTTACTCTGTAGAGAGCCGTGGGAGATCCTCCTCGCTCGGCCAGGGCTAGACGTCCAAAGAGGCCTCTGGATCAGGTAAAGCGTGGATCGAGGATCACTGGAGTCTTGCAATAGAGATACACCTACTCCCTCTTTCCGGTTCTGCCCCTTCACTTGAATAACCAGTAAAGTTTTTTTTTCCACTCGCATGTAAAACCGACTTGTTCTTTTGACTGTTTGCCATCATGTAAGGTTCGAAGCACTGTTTAATGACTTTCGGTTTCCTTCAAGATATCCTGAGCAGCACATCTCTGATTTACTAGTTACCATATTGCTAAGATTTTTTTCCACACAGGTACCTTTCTCATTATAGTTCTCTCGCTACGCAGCCATGGAATTTTCTCCTTCCAAATGTATCCTGGTCTTGATGGCCGCTTGCCGTCTCTTGCTCCTTTGCCAGCGGTTTCAGCATATCTGGTATCTTTAGTCACGTCTCTATAACTAAAAGAAGCCAAAGTAGGTTGGGTAGCAAAACTAGCTGGAACTATTTGCCGGGGTGATGGTCTGCCCCGATAATGCCGTAAATGTGAAAGAAAAACGGAAAACATTGCAATGTACGACAGCTAGCTTTATTGCCACACAGTAATAATTAAAATAGACATGTGATTGGTATTCTTCAAGTCTGCATGCATACATGTTGAGAGAAAGCCTGCCTACAGCAGGCTTTTTATAGCCTGAAAATTTGATGGCTGAACCTCTTTAACAGGGTCCTAAAGGGCTTGCTCCTGCAAATCTTTCTCAAATATCAATTCACTGGTTTTTGTGTATCTGGTTACAGACATAACAGGGCAACGCAATGTTCTCCGCAATGTGACTGTGTTCTCGTTTTTTGCCATAGCAGCCACTCTGTTTGAAGAATGTACAGTGTCAGGCTAGAGGCCTAGTCAGGTGGCTGCTGATGTTGTCTTTCATCTCCTGCACTATGATTATCATGTAATGTCAAACAAATTATCAAAGCACAGGCAGCAGCTATATCAAGAAATTGGATTCATAGAAGGATTAGTGTGTGAAGAACACAGGCTGAACACTTGTCTAAATTGTTTGTGCTTCTTTTATTACTCATACGCAGTAACTATCCGCTTTCAGCTGTTATTCAAATGAGTACACCAAGTTGAAAAAGCTCCTACACCTGTTACTAGATTTTTCAGCAATCTTGTTCTCCATGTTGTCATTACGTTGTCTTTCAAATATTGGCTTGATGTCTATATATAATGTTGATGCAATGCGGTTAGTTGACTGTAGCTGCCAGATTAACACCATTATGATAGGGCAAAGTGATAATTTGAATGTTGTCGCCTCATTAAAACATCACATAGGGACAACGTGAATACTTGAATGTTGCTGCAAAATTAAAATCACTGTTCTGAAAACGGAATATTGTAAACGTTGATACAATGGTATATATTACTGTCTACCGTTGCCTCACGTTCCTTACAATAAAAAAAAACGTTCAGTCAACGTCCTGTGTTACTAAAGGGGGGGGGGAGGCGGACGCTCCGTCGTTCGCGCGCATATCACGCGGTTGGGAAAATCGTACTTTTCGAACTTTCACCGCAACGACTTTGTTGTAGTTACAGGGCACACAAAGCTTACTACACTCGCTGCACATTCTCCATTTGCGAAATGGGTGCACTTTTCTCACAAAGCGAAGCAACAACTGAGACGGTTATTAGCATTCATTTGTCACTTTGAGTATGTCTCGTGCGTCATTTGTGCGTGACAAATGCGGTGCACGTTTTGATCTGCTTGACACTTTTTGCGTGGCGTTCTAATTTGTTCATCGCGCTCATCGCTTCGCCTTTGCAGCAAAGCTGTGACATTTTATCTTGTTTTTTGCAGCTGCGCGTTATAAAGGTCATTGTCGCTTGTGGTCTTTTCACTACTCTAAGGAATCCGTGTTTGCACGTCAGAGATTTTCGCCACCAAACTGCCTTTTAAAATACCAACTCGAGCACGCATTCTTCTCTTGGCACTTCTCGCGTTGGTTTAAGCACTCTTCTTCATGCCGGAACCGTGAATCACCTGAATAAATTAGGGCGCATACATTCGATCCGTTCATGTACGAAAAATATCAGCGGTGAAATTCCCTACACTGACCGGTCATGTATTCGCGCGCCCAATCTTTCTAACCTCATATGGTTATGATGTACAATAAACTGATTTCACTGTGTTTCACGTGTTTCCGATTGCGTGAACATAAACGAGAGTCTACACGACAAACCAAGAAGTCCTGGTAAGCTCATCGCTTATTACTCACATCGACGCGTGCTTTATGAGTAAGAGTCGAGGAGATATTGCCTTTGAAAATTATAGTGGAAGTGAGGACGAAACCAATAGAATAGGAGTTTGATTGTTTCACTCATTTAACAGACGAACTCTTTCAGAGATGATGCAGCTCTCCAGACAAAAAGCTGAGCCATATTTGATAATTTCTGAAACTTTTATTGAAATAGTAATTCTATCGAAACTTTATACAGGGTTTCATTGTTGCTTTATTATTCCGTAGAAAGTACTAATCGACTGATTTTGTACGTTCATCGTATGCTGTACTCATGAGTAAAAAGCCCACGAGCTCTGGCAAAGAACACGATCGAAGCATAGATGATCATTGGTGCCCATCTATGCCGCGTAGAGGGCTCTTGCGATAACGTCAACAGCATGCGACGATTACCGTCAATTGCTCCTCAACAAAAACAAAAACGTGTTGTCCGCTTCTTCTCGGATCAATGAATATGAAGAAATGCCGAGGCACGTCCCTAACAGCAATAGAGAACTTTGACTAAAACGGTATTGAGGCGTTGGTCTAGAGCACTGATGCGTGCTCTATCTATCCAGGAACCAGCAAACAGCTCGCAAACCCTTCAACAAATTGTTATCTCACCACTTAGTTCTGTGACGACTGACACGACCAACTGCACAAAAACTGCTTCTTTGCCGGGAGCGGCCGAGTTCCCGCTATGCAATCTAGTTTTTCAGTACGACTTGAAATCGGATCAAAAGGAGTTGTGTGTATATGTGTGTGCGTGTGTGTGTGTGTGTGCGTGTGTGTGTGTGTGTGTGCGTGCGTGCGTGTGTGTGTGTGTGTGTGTGTGTGTAATTAATTTTGTGTCTTTTCGCAAGTTATTAGTCGTCAGTTGGGCAGAAATCAATCAGTTGCTATTTTTTTAGTATGTTCATCCTGAATCACGTGAACTGTCAAGGTCAAAGGTCTTTTTCAGGACAGTTTGCGTTAAGTCCTTGCCTTGCAGCGAGCTCTGCATTTTTATTTCCGCAAAAAAAAGATTATCTCGATGCACCTGATTGCGTATTGAGTAAAGCTGTGCCAAATTTTGTCTTCGAAATATGAGTTTCACTATGGAACTTGCAACGATAAATAAATAGGACACGAGGCCACATAAGATGTTGTACAATGTAAATGTGCGTAAAGTGATAGTGAAATTACATAGAGAGTGGTTTGTTTCCCAGTTGGAGCGAAATAAGGATTCATCGGCTTGTCTCTCCACGCCCATGCGCACATTTGCGATATGCAAAGGGACTTCAGTACTTGAAGCCTATTTTGGGAACTGATAAATTTGGTATGTATAAAAACGTGCTGCATCTTCATCACCCCTTTTCCATGGAATTTAAAATTACTGCGTTATTTTATTTGCTGTCAAGACACGAAGGAACATCTCAAAGCAAATCAAAACTAAAGATAGCGAGGATGAAGTAGGTGCACATTGTAGAATGGGACCTTGTGCAGTTTTTTACCCTACAGGTGGAATTGAAGATGAGAGTGTGAGCGAGACAAAGGCAAAATTTATGTTATTCAGAAGTTATATTGTGGCCTGCATGTATTGAGTCTGGGTGCATGAACGGCCCTCGCCCTGAAAGCAAAAGTAGCTCGCGGGTTCGTTCTCTGCTCGATACTCAGACCTGAAAAACGCGCATATCAAGAACCAGCTGCTAAGTGATCCAATAAAGAACCTAACATTAATATAGACTAGTGACAATTTGAAAGCTTTCTTCAAGTATAGAAAAAAATGTATTACTTTATGAACTGGTTAGCACTCAGGCGAGGCTCGTAAGATTCTTTCCTAGATGGATTTATTGACTGATATGTGGGGTTTAACGTCCCAAAACCACCATATATTATGAGAGACGCCGTAGTGAAGGGCTGCGTTAATTTTGGCCACCTGCGGTTTTTAACGTGCCCTCAAATCTGAGCACATGCGCCTACAGCATTTTCGCCTCTACCGAAAATGCTGCCGCCATAGCCGGGATTGGACCCCGCATCCTGCGGGTTAGCAGCCGAGTACGTTAGCCATTAGTCCCATGTAGCGGGGCGAGATTCTTTCTTTAAAACGTTATCGATTCATTCATGTCGTATCACAATTTTTATGAAGTAATGTCCGGTCTGATAAGAGACAATAGTCCCACGTCCCTCACTATATATTATTATGTGCCTTGCACATTGGTGGGATGGGTGTGGACCTCGCTTTATGGGCGAAATTATCAGGACCTACTTGCATCCTCCATTGTTATTTCACAACACCGAATCACCCCTATAGTCTAAACATACGTTAGACAAAAATTGCTTCCCAAATAGACTTCAGAATAAGCGTAGGCCTAATATCAGGTAACACATCAATGTTCCCGGCAAAAATTAATTTTCGGGAGTAGTATTTATGAGTTGATCTCGACTAAAATGTGCCTAGACGGTGAAGCCTCTCAGGTAAACGCTCTCAAAAAAATTCAGTGCAAGCAGCTTTCACGTTTTACAGAAAGAGATAGAAAACACTTTATTAGGCACATTTAGGCAAATCACATGAGAAGAGACCCTAGTCCGGGTTCCCTGTAACGATGTCGGCTACCAACCTGGCTCGTTAAACCAAGGCCTGGCCGACCTCGGGAGGCCCATCGCTGAGGGCATCATCCAACAGCTCTTCAGTGCGGAAGGGGTGCAGGATAGCGGGAAGGGGAGTAAGTAATTTTGTTGCGCACTCCAGCGTGACACGCAATACTGTTGGGGAGCTGCCACAGCCCGGGCGAGAGTCTGCATGGCGGTTAAGGTATAATTAATGCATGAAGATGAGGCTGGAGAACGTATGCGTTTGGAGTTGGCGGAGTGCCACCTCTTCCTCTCGCGAGAACGACAGTTAGGGCGGGTGCATTGTGCGTCTAGCTCAGGTGTAATACGTCAATATGTCTCGGTATGGAAGTTGAGGGCGCACTTGATCTGGACTCCCAGCCTCGCTATGCCGCGCCGCTCGGCGGGTGAGTTCTCGAGCGACCGCGTGAGCGCGGTCCTTACCCGGCATGGAGGCGTGAACAGGAGTCCAGAGCTGGTGGATACGTTTTTGACTTAATGTTTCAACGTTTGATGCCTTCAGTAGGATGTGGAGGGCTGCCTTAGGGAAACCGTGTTCCATCAGAAAGGCTCGGCAAGCATGCTGTGAATTGGTAGTATGTAAACCTCCCCAAGAATGTCAACTGTGTGTCGAACAGCAAGCGCTACACCACGGACTTCGCTGCCCACAGAAGTAGAACTCTGTAAAGAGGCAGCTGTAAGTAATGTTGCGCGGCCATTCAACACTACCATGGTGTACCCGTTGCTGCGTCGTGCTGAATC
Source organism: Rhipicephalus microplus (assembly GCF_043290135.1). Classification (NCBI taxonomy): domain Eukaryota; kingdom Metazoa; phylum Arthropoda; class Arachnida; order Ixodida; family Ixodidae; genus Rhipicephalus; species Rhipicephalus microplus. The sequence goes on from NC_134706.1 coordinate 71,755,117, forward strand.
GGTATATATTATGTTGGCTCAAGTGATGTCGCTGAGCATGGCGCGGGACGGGCACACCGGCGTCCCGCGTCATGCTCAGGACTCATGTTCTGGAGGAGCGAATGCACCTTCAGGGTACGGCGTACCCAAGGTGGGACACCAATCGCGGCATCTTCGACGTGATTGTGCAAGACTGGGCATTCCAGTCGCGACAGCACGTGTCGCCCAGTGGGTGTGAGCAGTTGGCGTTCTCTTTGGCTGGTCCACTGAGCTTCCAATAGTTCCGAGAGTGTGTTATGGGTCCCTAGGGCTAGTAGACTTGTCGTGGCAGTGTAGTGTGGAAGGCCGTGGGCGAACGTGGTCGCCTTTCGCAGCATTACATTGACCCGCGCCTCCTCGGACTGGGTAATTGTTTGGAAAGGGAGATGGTATGTGATGCGACTGATTACGCAGGCCTGCACCAGCCGCAGCAGAACAGGTTCTCGTAGTCTTGAGCGCCTGTTTGATACCCGTCTTACCATGGCGAGAATCTTTTCGGTTTGACGAAGCAAAAGAAAAACAGTGTAGTTTGCTCTTCCGTTCGCTTGAACATGCAAGCCAAGTATACCAGCACGCTCGACCTGAGGGCGGCAATGCCATCCACATGCACAACAATCTGGGGTGGCGGCGTGATGCTACGCGCTCGGATAGTAACCAGCTCGGACTTTTGAGCGAAACCGGTCAAGCTGTACATTCATGCGTAGGCGGTAACGATGTCGGCAGCCTGCTGTAGGCGATCCTGAATACCCCGTCTAAGCCTCGCGTCGTCCAGATCGTTATGTCGTCTGCGCAAATTGCATGGGTGACATTGCGGGTCTGATCGAGCTGTTTGGCAGCCTTGTCAGGGCAATATAAACAGGATAGGGGACAGAACTGATCCCTGAGGAGTGCCGCGACCTGTAAGGCGAGCCGAGTCCAAACGGTGTGGCCCTATCCCGATGCTAGCTGTCCTGTCACGCAGAAAAGAACGAATGCAAATATACATGCGGCTGCAGCAATTAGATTCTGCTAGACTCTGTACAATCTAGTCGTTTGCCACGCTATCAAATGTTCCGTTTAAATCAAGGGCGAAGATGACCCTTGTCTGGGCACATAATGGAGGGCCCAGAACCTTGTCCTTGAGTTGCAGAAGGACGTCCTGCGTAGAGAGATGTGCCCGATATTCCAGCTGTGAGTGCGAAAGGAATGAATGTCAATCGAGGAAGGACTCAGACGCGTTGATATAACGTGTTTTATTAACTTCCCAACGCATGAGGTAAGGGATATCGGCTGCAGATTTTCTGCAGTTATGGGTCTGCCTGATTTAGGTACTAAAAATATCAGCATGACGCAATGCCTGCGGTAGTGTACCCTTATGCCAATAGTCATCGGAGAGGTTCGTTAGATGGTTCAGACTTGAGCCACTGAGGTTACAAAGGGCAGAATATCGAATGCGATTAGCATCTGGTGCCGTAATGAGACGGAGATCTTGAAGAACTACTCGAACTTCATCAACAATTATGTCTGCGTCAAGTTTCTCGTTAGATTTCACCTTGTGTGGGTAGTCAGGACACTTTGACATGGGAGCGATAGCGATGAAACGTCGTTCAAGTTCTTCGAGGAGGCTGGATGGATCGTTGCTGTACATATGTGTTAAGCGATGTAGTTGGTGTAAAGTTGGCGTTTTGATAGCGTATGAATTTATAAGGGCGCGAAGTATCGACCATGCTTTCGCAGTGCCCAGGGTACCTGGAAGACGCTCGCAGAATCCCCGCCAGTTGTTGTGGACGAGGTGCAGCGCGTATTCTTGTGCCTCCTGCGACAGTTGGTCGATAGGGCGGCGAAGTTTGTGATTGAGGCGTTGGCGCTTCCAATGCCGCAAGAGCCCTCTACGCGCCTCCCACAGATGCAGACTTTGTGGGTCCACGTCCGGTTTTGCGGTTGTAGTAACGATTGCGCGCGTACACGCACCAGAAAGAGACTCTAGCCATTTGTCATACTGTGACTCTTCGGCAATGTTTTTTTTGGCGCTCTCTGAACCGCACCCAGTCCGCGATACGTACCTTCCGCTCGGGACAGCGCGTATTGGGTAGTGTTAGTATAGTGGTCACAATATAGTGGTATACAGTGGCCGTGATGTTAGCTCAGAGGACGATGTGATATTACTGGACCAGTGTTTTTGGAAAAGGTGAGGTCCGGGCATGTGCCTCGTGAGAAACTGTTCCCTATGCGAGTAGGGTTGTCCGGGATCTGTATGCAATGTGTATTGCAAGTTGCATTTATTGTCCCAGAGCCTAGTTCGCTTTGCTGCTGATTTGCTGTAACCCCAGACTGTGTGTATTAAGACGATCGAGACCAGGGACTGCTTCGAACGAATACGGTTTATTGGAAGAAGCGAAGTAGCGCGCGCTCACTCTAGGCAGCAGTCTTCTTTCTTCTTCCGGCGTTTGATGATGATATTTCATAGGATCCCGCCCGCCCAAGTTGAAATGTGATAAGCTCTCGCGGGCTATTTGAAACAACCTTCCATTGGGTATATGTGGTTCACCGATCTTCTTAGAAGCTCTTTTTTGCCTGTGTGAAGGAGACAAGCTCTTGTTATTCCGTCTCGCCCAGGGTAGAGTTTTTCAATCCGGTACATTTTCCAAAATGTTCTTGGAGCCTTGTCCTCAACCAACACGATGTCACCCTGTGAGAGTGGTTTTGCTTGCCGTGTCTTGGCTTTGACCATAGCTCCTATTTTCTTGATATATTCTTGATGCCATCTTTTCCACCAAGCGCGCACGAGTTTGCATCTGCGTCGCCATGCGTCTTCAATGTCACCGTTGTAGAGTCTTGTTTGTCCGTCTTGAAGCTGTCGCCGTCCACCTATGATGTCTGCCGGCGTTAGTGGCATTGGCTCGTCAGGTTCTCCATATACGTAAGTCAATGGTCGATTGTTGAGTGTTCCTTCAACTTCTGCTACAATAGTGCGTAGCTCCTCTCCTGAAGCTGTGCTTTTCGATATTATTTTTCGCATCAGCGTCTTCAAGCTTCTTATGAGGCGCTCGTAAAATCCTCCCCACCATGGTGCGCACTCGGCTATCGTTTTCCATTGAATTTGTTGGCCACTGCAGTAATTATTTAAGACCTCGTTTTTAATTGTTTCGAGCATTCTGTTGATTTCCTTTCCAGCTTTTATAAATGTTTTGGCGTTGTCCGAGTATATTATTGCTGGTATTCCCCGTCGAGCTCTAAATTGTCGGAATGCTTGTAGAAAACACGACGATCACAAATCGTTGGTAACTTCCAAGTGTACTCCTCTTGTTACCGCGCAGGTGAATATCAGTACATATTGCTTCACAATCTGGTACTTGTCCTTTGCGTAAAGAGGTCCTGTGAAGGTAACTCCCGTAACTTTGAATGGCTCTGCTTCAGTGACTCTGTCTGCCGGAAGTGGAGGTATGTCTTGAGTCGCCGGTCTGGAGTTGTGCCTCTGGCAGACGACACATTTGTTTAGAACTCTTTTGACTGCTTCTCTACCCTGCAATATCCAAAACTTAGTTCGAAGTTGCGCTAGCGTCACTTAAACTCCTCCGTGTGACACCATTTTATGCACGTGACGTATTAGCAGTTCCGTGAAATGCTCATCTTTTGGAATTACTATTACGTGCTTGTTGAATTGTTGGCTGCACTGCAATCGTCCTTTCTGTCTGATAATTCCATCGTCATCAAGGTAGACTTCATGTCCATTAATTTCAAATGATCGATTTTTTGAATAGGCCTCACCCTTTGTTTGTCTCAGTAATATTTGGGTCTGTCTTATCCAGTATTTCTCTGCATTTGTTACCTCTTTTCCTGTCAACGGCCCTTTGTGATTTTCCTTTCTTTTGTTGTTTATGAATCTGAACACCCATGCTGTCACTTTTATAAGCCGTCCGTACGATGAATACCTTTCGATTTCCAAGATTGGCGCAATTTCAGATCTTCCCATGCATTGGTAACATTATGTTTTATGCTGGTCTTCAACGTCTGTATTTGTGCCAATTATGCTTACTAAGTTCTTTTCCAGTGATGTTATCCATTCGGGACCGTTCCACCATAACGTTATCAATGCCTTTGCGCTTATTCCTCGTGTAAGTAGGTCAGCAGGGTTGTCGTCACTTTGAACAAGTGACCAGCTTGCTTGAAGTGTTTTTTCTCTAGTTTCTGCGATTCTGTTGGCAACAAACGGATCTCTTTTGCTTGTTCCCTTGATACAGTGCAGCACAATCATGGAGTCCGTCCAGCAGTGTATTTCCTGAAAGCTTTCGTTGAAGTGACCTTTGATGTAGTCTCATAATCTTGATGCTACCACCGCTGCCATCAGTTCAAGAAGCGCCAATGTCAACTCTTTAATTGGAGCTACGCGGCTTATTGCTGTTACTAGCCTTGATTCTTTGCTTCCATCGTGGTATACTGCTATCAAGTATGCTGCCGCTCCGTATGCTAATGGGCTCGCGTCGGCAAATACATGCAGCTTGTATGCTTGTACTGGTTGATTCTTGCTTGCGTAGCATCGTGGGATTTCTAGAACTCGAAAGTCCTCCGCTTCAGACATAAGGTTCTTCCATTTGTCGCATTCATCTTTAGGGAGCTGGTCGTCCCACGTGACGTTCATTTTCCACAGTCTCTGCAGTCCTATTTTCGCGCATGCTGTGAATGGCGACAACAAACCGAGTGGGTCAAATATCTTCGCTGTGATTTGTAACACAGCCCTTTTTGTCAAGTGCGTTGTATCTGTTAATAAATTCCACTTTTCCATAGGGAAGCAAATCATGTCCTTTGAGTGTTTCCTTATCAAGCCCAGAAGCATTGTAAATCCTCTAGATCGAATATCTATGTGAGAATCGTCTCTTTTGTTTTCATCAATTATTTTGTTTATTCGCTCTTCATTGGATGTTCATTTTCTCAAATTCATCGCTGCCTCTCTGAACACTTGCTTTGCCTCTTTGTACAACTTAATTGCTTCATCAAGCGTTGCTGCTCCCAAAATGACATCATCCACGTAGATCGCTTTCTGCAGTGTCCTTGTCGTATCAGGAAACTGCAGAAAGCGATCCTGGTCACGGCACCATTATTAAGACGATCGATACCAGAGACTGCTTCGACCGAATACGGTTTATTGGAAGAAGCGAAGTAGCGCGTGCTCGCTCTAGGCAGCAGTCTTCTTCTTCCGGCGTTTGATGATGATGTTTTATAGTGTGTGCAACGTTGAAATCTCCGCACACAAAAAGGTGTGGCCAACAAGCCCAAATTTGATTAGGAGTTCATGAAATGAACGTGTGCGTCACCGGGGAGAATTATACACGTTGACTTTATAGAAACTGCAACTTTTCGTGCCCTGGATGATTATTTCAACAATTTGATGAGGAATATTGATGCTTCTAGTTTTAGTGGTGCATGTGATGTTTTTTTTTGGAAACTAAGGCTACAACGAGTGGAGAGTTACCTGCTAAAGTTGAAACCAGATAGAGTATGGGAGCAGTTTGGCTCTTGAGAGATAATTACATCTAGAGCGTTATTGTCCATAGCCACGTACTGTTGCAGGGAGCCCCTCTTTTGTCGGTATCCCCGGCAGTTCTATTGTCTTACCACGATTTGCTGCTGGTTAAGGGACACCATCATCATCATGAGAGGAAGTGGTCGGGCGGAAGTATGGGTACGTCCGTCTTGCACCTGTGAGTAGGGGTTGAAGCCGCACGGCTTGAGAATTTTGCTGGGAAGCCACGGACTCAAACCGTGAGACTAGCTCAGCGAAGAGGGAGTGCGTGCGCTCCTCTGATGCCTGTATGGCAGCTATTATGTCATGCCAAAGCGCTAGAGACTCCTGCCTAGTACTCTCTATGGCTGCTTGAATTCAAGCGTTCGTACGTTCTATTGCTGACTCCAGCTGCGTATTCATTTGTGCGTAACGCGCTTCCATGTCACGGCGTAGCTCTGCGATTTCGGGGATAGGGTTGGAATTGTTATTCAGAGGTGGAGGGGGGCGGGACATGCTTCTGGGTGAAGGTTTAGGTCTAATGAGCAGTCCGGGACTCTGTCCCATGCTTATCTTTCGAGGTGCCGCCTTGGCTTTGTTAGTCTCCCAAGCCTCTGGTTATCCTCTCTTGTTCACGTTGTGTTTCTTCACGAAAAGCCACTTGCTCTCTTAAGAATAACATAAGCCTGTCCAGCTTTTCCTCGCATGCTTTTCCCGTTGCGTTGTTTTGCTCGACGTTTTCTAAAGCTGAGCTGTTTCTCATAGCCTCTTTTGACTTGAACTGCACTGATAATTCTGGTGGAATTGCTCTTTTAAATATTGGTAACAACATCAGCGCATAGCTCTCGGTTTCCACTTCTAGTGACTTGAGTGCCAATATGTTAACTTGCACTCTCTGTACTAGCCTATTTAAGTCATCGGTATCTTGAACAGACCTCACTTTCTCCAAACTCAATAGCTCATTCATGTGCAATTCAATGGAATGTTCTCGATTGCCGAACGTTTTTTGCAGTATTTTGATTGCGTTATCATAATTTTCCTCTGCCGAGTACTGAAGTCCTTCAATAGCAGCCGCAGCTTTTCCGGTTAGTGATGCTAACAAGTAATTGAACTTCTGTCCCTTGCTCATGTTCGGTCTCAGGTGAACTGCCGACTCGTATTGAGACCAAAAGCGGTTCCACTCCAAAGTTTTTCCCCCAAACATTATCATTTGAGGCTTTGGTAGCTTAACTAGTTCCGTTGCTTCTTGTCCTGTACTTGAGGGTGTCACCTGCCTTGTCCTATCACTTGAATCCGATTGTTCAGTCTGTCGTAGTCTGAATTCTATTGCAGATAAGATCGTCGTTAATTTCATGTCGTACTCTATGACGCTTTCGAATTCAGCTTCGGCATTGTCTTCTGTTAGGAACTTTTCCATTTGCTTGTTTGCGCTCTTGAGACTGTCGCTTATTGCTTTAATTTGCGCCTGCGTTGTAAGCAGCTGCTCCCGGTTAGCTCCATCATTAATTTGCTGCTCGGCTGCGTTAATCAGTCGCGTGATCTGGGAGCGAAGCGCTTTATTTTTCTTTGTTATCACTTCTTTGCTCATATTGAGGTGGTTAACAATGACTCCTTACTTGTCAATCGTTCGTTCTGATGCTCGTACTGTCCACCGTGGTCTCGTCGCTCGATCCAGGTCGATCCCCTGCTCCTCCGCCGTTTTCTTCTCTGCTTCTCCGTGGCAGGTTGACCTTTCTTTCCGGCGAGGAGGTAGTGTCCTGGTTCACGGCACCATTATTAAGACGATCGAGACCAGGGACTGCTTCGAACGAATACGGTTTATTGGAAGAAGCGAAGTAGCGCGCGCTCGCTCTAGGCAGCAGTCTTCTTTCTTCTTCTTCCGGCGTTTGATGATGATATTTTATACTAGCCAAGCAAATTTGATTTAAAATCCCTGCTAACCTTTCTCACCGCTATATTGAGGATCAATTAGAATAGGGCAGCTTTCTCTCTACGATGCCGCAGGGCGAACTGAGAAGGGGTGAAAATATGACCGGATTTCCTTTCTGCAGGGTGCATTCTAGCCAAGGTTTCACTAAAAGTGAAGAAGTTTGACTTTTGTGCCTCAAATTCATTTGGTGCCACAAAGAAATATGCTGATCCCCATTGAGCTCAGTGTCAGGCAACGTGCGATTATAAGCGCTGTCGTCCAGTGACCGCTTGTGCTCCAACAACCTTGCAATCAGGCAACGAGTAGTTTGCCCAATGTAGACAAGACCTCCGGTAAAAAAAAAAGGGAGACTCTAAGCCTTGCCTTTAGGAGTTGAATGCAATAGCGATGTCTTGTCTCTAGGGCGTACGGAATTCTAAATGGCCTGTGTCAGTGAAGCCTTCGCGCAGATAGCTGCATTCTCTATAATGGGTAGCATGCTTTGAACCACGGGCAACTGTGCGCTTGACATCTTTTCGAGCTTACTATGCACCAACTACGCAGGCTTAAGAAAGGTGTTTGAACGTGTGTGCCTTCTGTAGTGAGATATAGAACTTTGTACTGTGTAGCACGTATACAGGACACATGTGGTTGTAAAGTATGCAAGTTGCCTTCACAATATTTGCAAGCAGAGGATGATATTTTTGCTGTATGCCTAAGCAGGCACGTGGTTTGGTGCTAGAACACATGCTTGCTACGCAAATTATTAGGACTAGGACGCAATCCCCACTCACTCCCAAACGACATGAATTTAATCTTATTATTGCCCACGACTTTTCATTCTTTATTTTATTTATATCGTTTTAAATTTTTTTGGTAACGCACAAGATGATGATACTTCGTTCACAACCAGCAACGCTGCCGCCAACACCTACACTGGAATTACTGCAAAAAGAGTTCTATCGCTATCACTTTAAAAAGGAAACTGATGTACAGCTCCTATTATGCATAGTATGAACGGTAAGGTGCGTAGCCAGGGGCAGCCAACTGAGTCTGCGCCCACTCACCCCTTCCCCTGAAGTTTTATTTACATGGAATACAGAACAAAAAATAGCCATTTGAAAGACATGCCCCCCCCCTCCTTTTTTTCAAAAAAAAAGAACCTTAAACTTCGTCTTTGAGGGTGGAATGTGATAGTGATACCCTGTAGGTAGTACATACTTCCGACACTTAGTGCATGAAATCTTTTAGAATTTGCTATCGACCCACAGATAGTGGAACAAACATACGCAAGCGAATAGGCGCAGTAACGTGTGTGCCCCTTGTAGTGGGTAACATGGTTTAGACCATGAAGTCATTATGATAATCGCGTGTTCCTGCCGATCATATAGGTCGTACAGTAGTAGGGCTCTTGGAAAAACGCGTCGGTTAAGCTCCCTGTCGAAAAAGACCGCACGTGCACTTCTTTCTTTCTCAAACTATGCCACTGGCCATGGGACTCTCCGTGGGTGGCAATATTCTACCATTCACGTGGCGGAGTGTTGAACACGCGGAATCACTCGGAATGTGCACGAAAAACTACTCACTTAAGGCAAAGTAATGACAATGAAGATATTGTGTAAATCACTGCTAACTCAAAATCTCCAACAATTAGGTGACAGTGTTATCGATGGATTGCTAACACAAAACTCCACAGGCGCATCACTGTGTTGCCTATCATGATTGTGTAACGAAACAGAGGTCTCCAACCACACGTGAGAACATGGAGGGCAAGAAACTTTTTTGGTGCTACTTTCTTCGTCCTGTCATTATGCTCTCCGCGTTGGTCATTCACGAACTCACTGGTTTCGCCAAAATGCTGTTTTTCACTTGACATCGGAACCCGATATCACAGAAAAATCTTGAAATGAAATTTGTTTACATGGCATTTTGTGCATCTGACTTTAAACCCTGTGCCATTTTCAATGATACACAGTTTCTTGAGCTTTTTAAATTAAAAATTGGCCTGAATCTACATGTTACACTCTTAATGTCGTCGAAAGACGATAGTCTTGCGTTCATAGAGAGTGAACAAATCGTTTATTTGATGTTATGCGCAAGAAAATTGGTGAATGGTATTTGGCAGGCGCTGGGTTAAAGTGCCTGGAGCGTGTGGCTGAGGTGACTGAGCACATCTACGCACGTTAGACACAAGTGCCCTCTGGCAGTTATCTTCGAAAACAAAGGCGTGCAGCCCGCGGAGAAAAATGCGCGCCTCTTTCGGAGGTGATAACCTGTAGAACGCAAAGCGAAAGCGACAGGCAGGTGCCACCACCGTGACGTCCAAGCAAAGCGTTTGAAACACCTTTTTTAGCACCGCATTGTACTATCAGCGACGCACGATTAAACGCTACATTCCTTAGAGTTCCTTGTGTGTGCCTTTCTGGTCTAAAGAAATACATAAAAAATGGAAGCGTTCCTGTGACGCCTCAAATATGTGCAATAATTTCTTTTCAATTGACAATCGCACAACAATGAACGCGTAAACCTTGAGCAATATTGGTGGGTGCTGCGAACAGGGTTGGCCGTTTGGTGCCATTTGGGCTATCGTTAGGGTGAAAAAACAGACAATAGTACAGACAGACAGAGAGACAGACCAAAATTTTTCCGTCGAAGGTCCACAAGAAATCGATCGTCTTTAAAAATCATAATTTTATCGCACAGTTAAACCTTCTTCAGGTTCTGTGGTAGCTGGTGAGCACATGAATTAACAAAATAACAGTGGCGATTTCTTTTCCATTGTTATATGAATCCGAGCAATACTAAGCGTTGAAATATCTCAAAATACCTCTTGCTAGTAGCGCTTCGTCGTGTCATTTCGTTGCCTTCTTGCCATCTGTTGTGTGTATTTTACAACGACACATTCATGACAGAAATACATCAGTAAAGTCATTGTAGCAACTCGCCTGAAATGATTTCGAGATAATAATTCTCCTGATACATTTTAACTAAATAGATTGAGAGCACCCAATTTTTTTACGAAAACATAATCTCCTAACAATGAACGCTCACGTACAAGAACAAAATATTTGCACTAAAACCACAGGCTTAACCAATTGTGACAATATAGTCAAGTAGAAAAACTATATAAAACTGTAGTCGCTGGTTTTCTAGACGTTTTAATAAAGTGCTAAAAAACTATATAAAGCTGTAATTACTGATTGGTGCAAAGGTATATTCATAATAAAGAAGCCTGCTGCTACCCCAAGCACTTCTCAAGAAGGTTTTTATTACAGGAACGATTCATGTATTTCGCTGGGGAGGAATCGTATTTGCAAATATTCTATCCTAAAGTGGTAGTCATTTATCTTTAACTTAGCAGCTACCGCACTTTGTGGAACTTCAAGATAATTAGCACACATGTCAGTCATCCACACTTGCTGGGATTGTATTTCAAGCCACTCACGTAGGCGCGAATCACCGCGCATTACCAATGTTTTCAACTTCAATATTTAGAGTGCTAAAACTTTGCACACACCTCAAACGATAAAAGAAATGTTACGTAATAGCTCAGTTTCGTACAAGTTCCTAATACTTATTATCCCGGCTACTACTTCGCTAACAACCATTCCTAGCTTATCTGATCTTCTCTGGGTATCGGTGACTTTTGAGGAACCAAGCTTCTGTAAAAAATCTACTTGCTTTAAGGCGCCGAAAAATTTTTCTCGATTCATCCCCTAGTCTCCCTTGTTGGTCTTGCCGGAACCTTGATTCAGGAAACAATATGTTACACACAGGCACGTATTTATACTATAAGGACACAGATAGTGGCACGAACATACACAAGTGAATTATTTGTTAAAAGTATATCACACGCTGATGAGTAAAGCTATGCTCAAACTTTCATGCAGTTTTGTATACTTGACTGCGTTCTCATTTGACGCGTTCCGCACGAAGAGCATAAATAGCATCTTAGAAAGTTACCGCATAAACACTGCTTTGTTTTGAAAGCTCCGAGGTGCAATTTTCGTGTTCAACACTTGGTTGTTTTCGACTACTGGATTCAACCAAAAGGCACCGACAACTGGAGTCTGGGATGAAGACGATCAAGCACTTTCTCCACAACTTTGTTCAGCTGTTACTCACGTTTTGGGGGTTCGTAAATATTCATAGGTGCCTTTTTCTATATTGCGCACGCTTTATTCATCAATGTGCTAATATGCTGTGATGTTTTCCAACAAACCTCACGCGCTCCACTACTTTTCATAGGGCGAACTCTGAATATTGTGAACCGCAATGCCTTGGGCAATGGCAGTGCTGCTAAATAATTCGGCACCCAAAATGCTGATGCATGTTGCAGCACTCGCGTTTGCCGTATCTGTGGGTCCAGTACTACAGTTGCATGGACTTACAAACTGGTGAATTAGACTTCTCAAAGATCCTGAATCATACTCGATCTCGCTGAAGCACCTTATACAGAGATAGCGATAGCGACTATTGTAATATCCAGTATTTCGTTTTTTTCTTAAAGGTCATAAGGCCACGTTCGTTTCCTCCAATTTCGTTATTGCCCTGCTGCACTATGTTCAGCGCAAACCGAGTCTACATTGTTAGAGAAGCTTCGAGGCTGTAATAGATTGTTTTGTTAAGGCTACACCCACATCGTGAACTTTTCAGATTATTCTGGAACCTACATCGCCGCTATCAATAACGCTAGAAAGTTCGATGGCAAGTGTATAAAGGCCGAAACGCTTCGCCGCTTGTAAGTTTATCGACGGCTGACGCTCTGTTCACCGCTATAACTCCAGTGCCTTGCTTTCTTTTTGCGTGGCCACACGTTCGGCCCGAATAAACAGTTTATTCTTCTACGTGGAGGCTGCCCCCTTCGTTCACATAGTGCCCGGTGACATGTTTTACGTTTTAACTGGACGCAAGCTTTTACATTGTCTTCAAAAACAACAGTACCCTCATCTTACAAAGAAAGACTCTGAAATATATCTTTGTCATATCAGCCGCATATTAGCACTTCCACCAATGTATGAGGCACCGATTTTCAAACAGCCAGCGCACTTTTGTGGTGGAGTGCTGTTCCCATTTGCCTGTGTTATTCCAGTTCTAGTCACCACCCATCAGGACCTGCATAAGTTGAGCCAAATGCGAAAACAATTCTTATCTACAGCTGGTGGGATGGCTACCTTCCAACATGCCAACATCATATGCATACAATTTCTATGCCGTTCATGTCTCATAAAATAGGGCTCCGAATATTTTGTTCGCTCAAAGGTGAAATCGCTCTTCGCTAAGAAGCTGGTCCCGGGCCACTCCTCTGGTCAGTGGTCGACGGACATCCGCAGCTGGGCAACAAGGTGGCGGTGGTGTGCAGGAAAGCTGCCTCGCTCTGCACTTTGCTTCTGCGAGGTAGTCTGCGTTGTAAATCTGTCACTCCCCTCACTCTGAACGCAAAATGAAAGCGCAATTTTGTGGTGATAGCAGCGACGGTGTACGATATGGCCAACGTTCTTGCTGTAGTCGCAGGTCGTAGGTAGTGGCAGTTTTTCTACAAACTAATCGACTCACAGGAGGACGGTATTGCATTGGCGAGGCCGGTGGTGATGTGATGTATTGACACAGGCGTAGAGAAGGGGGGGATGAGACTGAATCACATTTGGTGCGTAATTATTATGCTGTGATGACTCGTTACTATGTTACCCCTATACTAGGCTATGCCCTATAGGTGAACGCAATTTCTTGCCTGACGTGACGCCTGCATAAGCAATCTTTAAAAATGAGTTTCAAGTGCCAGCGTAGCTCTTAAGTAGAATACTCGACTGCCACACAGAGGCCCTGGTTCAAGCACCATTAGACAATGGGTACATCTTCCTCATTTCAATTTTTTATGTCTACTGTTAGGGTAAGAGTGATTCTGCCTTACGTACGAAGAGGTACCAAAGAGCAGCGCTCTACAACATACAAGTAATGAATGCTGTTCGTAAGATTCTTTTACACAACTCAGAATTTAGTTCTTATTTCTGATTGACTGATATCTGTGGTTTAACGTTTCAAGTTAACCATATGATTATGAGAGACACCGCAGTAAATGGCTCCGGAAATTTTGACTATCTGGGGTTTTATGACGTGCCCCGAATACTGAGCACACGGAGCTCAAGCACTTTAGCCGTTATCGGAAATGCAGCCACCGAAGCCGTGATTTTATCCCGCGATCTGCGTGTCAGCAGCCTTAGTTCCTTATCTAGTATTCTATGAAGCACGTTGCAGGGCTTCCTATGCAAGCTCGCGTTTGCTGCGGGGGGTCATTTGCAACCCCTAAATGCGACCACAATCCCCTAAGCGTACAGCCGCAATAGAGAATTGATCAAATACAATTTCGATAGTCCCAATTGGATGCTTTAATATCGCTGCGCACTATGCATGAAATTTCGCGTGAGAATGATGCTCGATTGCGTTATCACACCATCAATGACTCCGCTATCAATCAGGGCGGTACTCTACGAATGATTCTTGTACAAGACGCAGACAGTCATTTATTTCAATGATTGATAATGTGCGTCAATGTAAAGAAAGTGAATAAGACGTATCAACTCGAAGGCATGCACGACAGAAATATAGAGGATTGTTTTACAAGCCTTATACTGACGCATGCCGCTCAAAGAGAAGTGGCAGGAACCACTTATAAAAACACGCTTTTGCGTGAGGTTGAACATTTCTTGTTCACACACACAAAAACTAAAGAACATTCAAGGAAAAACATGTTGAATCCTTGTACAAGAATCGAGTAGAGTAAGGTTGCCACACAGGTCATTTCCCCGATGGCTCGTTAATGCTTGAGCGTCACTCTGTAGATTGCCGTTTCACACCTTTCGTAGAATAATGATGAGAAAGCGTAAGAGATACTGGAAATAAGACGATGATTGGGGCTAGTTGGTTGTTCATGTCAATATCTCAATTAGGCGCTGTTTTAACAACTTTACCGACTAATAAAACGCAGACTAACTTGTTTCTTGTCAACGTCTCTTCGTCTTTGCTTCCTTTTCGTAAGTTATATTTTTGAGTCAGTGAGTGATCAAGACATCGGTAGGCTGTGATATTGTATGCTGAGCTCGAAATAGTTGTTAGTCCCATCTGCACCAGGACAAACTGCGCCCAAATTCGGTAACTGACACTAAAAGGAGCGTTTTAGAGAACAAAGCGACGGCAAGTTACAGTGATTCCCCCAGGTCACAGGCGGGTTATGCCCACATCCCATTTAAAATTATCGGGACAGACATGAAGAGAACTGAGTGCGTTGGCAGTCGCCACTCGCATGTCAACGTCATCCTGGAAGCCTCAGAACTCCAGTACTTTCGAAAGAGTGGTGTTTGGTGTGGCGCCTGGCTGGACCTCGAAGCTGATCGACGCCGAGTGGTGGAGCTGTTCACACAGTTGTGTGAGAGCACGCCGGAGCTCTGCGCGGCTCTCGTATGTGGGGCCTGATGAGTGAGAAACCACGTCTGCGCAATATTCGGTTGATGTAGCACTTATAGAAAGGAGACCTATGGCCAAGGAAGTGTGAACGGCTTCCTTTGATGGCTCAGATGAAGGTAGGGTGGATGTTGAAAGATCTGCGCCTTGGAAAGCGAGAACCACGTTCCCAGAAATCAGCCCGTGCGCATTGTAGGTGCGAAGTAGCACACTGCCAGAGAAGTATATCTCCGGGACCATTGTCGTGGCCTGGATGCCGTCCGCTGGGGGTGGGATGGATATTTGTGTCGGATGCCAACTTGTGGGTTCCTTCAAAGAGGAAGCCTGGCAGCGTTCTTCTGGAAATCACGTTACTTCAAGCTTGTAGCTGGGGTTCGCCAAAGGTTTTCGGTAACGGCGCCATATTTCGAAAGCAGACAGAGACAGTACCCGATCCGTGTCCAGCTGTTGTATTATCTGCCTTCGTTCTCCTTGTCTTCCCAGTTTATTGTAGAGCACGCCTGCGTGCCAGCGACGCTGTCATCGTTACAGTAGCAATGTCCAGGTCAACCACTCTGGCGAGAATAAGCGCTGCATATCAGATTTACCACTATGACATTCCTAATAGCGAGGTTGTTTTTGGCATTGTTACGCAGCTGTAAAAAACTGGTTATAAAATACATGCTCGACTGTTCAACGTATGCTAGTGCGAACAAGATTCGCAAATATCTTAACGTCATATCTTTAAATATATTTAATGGATATCTTTAGGCGCGCGTCGCCACATCGCATGGTGGCGTCCGCTCTAATCTCCTATACGCGTACTTTGCTCGGCGAGGAAGGGAAGCTTGTACGTTTTAGCTGGCCTCGGGCTTTACGTGGAAATATTCTGCTGTAGTTACCTGGTGCACAAAGGTCACTGCAATCATTGCAATCTTCGTTTGTGAAAAGCGCGTGGTTTTCAGACACTGCAAAGTAACAAATGAGACGCTTATTCGTGTGCATCTGTACCTGTGAGTACGTTTTGTGCGTCATTTGTACATGAGGGACACGAGGCAGGTTCCGATCTGCATTTCATTCTGCGCGTGACCTATCAATCAGTTTCTATCGCAATAATTGCTTTGCCTTTCCGGCCAAGCTGTGACTTTTAAACCGTAGAAAACTATCAAGTTTGTGTAGTGGCGTGTGCATTCTGTTCATTTATTATTATTTTCCTTCTATTAACCAGGCCGTAGTGCCTATCACGTCAGCCCAGTGCACGCGACTGCTCCTTAACTTATTTTATAAGTTGTTTTTTTCTGCGTGTGGAGTTTTGTTCGAGGGCTCGGATGGGCCTTCTTGGTTTTTAGCTGAGGAGATCGGTGAGCCTCCATTGCTGTAGTGCGCACTGCCAGTAGGAAGGAGGTAGCCCTGTTTTACAGCTATGCTGCTTTGAATGCAAAAGGCGAAGCACGACACTTCGCGCATTCGTGGCCTGCAGACTGTTCACCACTTGGTGTTGCCGATTGACGAAGCAAATCACCGCACCCTCTGACTTCGTGGAACTGTTAGTGCGTGGGATATTGTGTTCAGTGTGCTAGTTTTTGTCAGTGTTTGTGAATGTAAGTTTGAACTTGTGGCCAAAAGGGTAGAGCGAAAAAGGGCGGGAAAGACTTCACAGAGCGAGAAGAGCGAGTGACTTTAGTGGCTGTGCGTTTCAGCAACTTGCTAATACAGGCTGTTTTGAGTTTTAGCACGACTAATATTGTAATCAAAAGTGGTATATGATGTTAGCCTGGGTTTTTTTACTCTTTTAAAAGTACGTCGTGCCATTATTTACCATATTTTATAAGCCAGCCATCTATGTTAAATGGCAACACTACAGAGCACACAGCTTACAGAGCGCTATTTTGTAGCTTTTTACCCCGAATGTGCTCAGAAGGTGTGTGGTTGTGCCTCCAAAGAGTGAATGAATAGTAAGTTCAAGTCGAGGTGTCTTAGCACTCATTTAAATCTACACTAATGTATTCGCCAGAAATACTAGCATTGTGATGAAAAAAAATTCGGGATGTTTCCCAAACGTATACATACGTACATACGTATTTCACAGCTCTGACTCCTGAAATGTTTCAATGTTTCACAAAACAGGTATTGTATAAAGCTGGAAAAAAGTGAGCACGAGAAAATAAACTGCGTGAAATGCCCCCCCCCCCCCCCCACGTTTTTAGGCGTGTCAAAATGGTTCGTTCCCATCTTCCTAGCCCCGTAAGCGTTAAGTGTACAACACTCTATTAGCAATTTTCGGTTTATGTTGTTGCTTCCTACTTTAATATTTGCTTAAACGAAGACAATGAAATAAAACTAGTGTTACTTGATATAAAAGCAAGCCACAAGTAATTCGTGTCATCTCAATGCAGTGCATCAGGAAATTCGGAAAATTCTGGCTCCTGATGGCTGCAGTCTCTTGTAAACCCTGAACGCATTTGTCAGCCCCAAAAAGGAAGTATTAGAAGGAGACCCTATTTGTGCGCCTGTTTATTGAGCAGTCAAAACTATGAAACAAGCTCTAAGAGTTTGTCTGACACAAAACATTACTATCCGCAGATTTGAGCAGTGTGCGTTTTCTGGTCGTGCTGCTGCAGAAGTTGAACCACTGCTCATAAGGTAGCAATAAATAAAAAGGCCGAGTGTCAAGCAATGTACGCCTCAAATTTCGGCGATACTTTTCCTTTATGCTATATCGTTCCCACCCTTTGATTTCTTAGAGCGTACTTAGATATAAGTGGCAATGTCCTCTTGTTCTAGATTTGTAATAGCAGCTACTGTCAACTCAATCAACAATGAATACTAAAACAGCCGTACCATACCTTCACTAAAAATGCGAAACTTCTTGCATTTCCTCTTTTGCAGCATTTACAAGGTTACGCCACAGGAAACTAATTATTTTTACAAAATATACAGTATAGTCACAAACGTCTGGTCCAGGTTGCGGCTGCAATTTCCTATGAGACGAATGCTAAAAAACCCTAAATGAGGGCACTGAACGCACTGGAGTAAGAATAATGTGGCATTCGCACTGTATAACTAGCCCAATTAATCATATGCGAAATTACTTTGTCCTCTGGCAACAGTTTGCATTTCGACTCCTTCGCCATTTTAATGTGGGTGAGCGGTCAAAGGAAACGCGTTTGCTAGTACAGCCGTACGACTCCTGAACGCATGCTGCACTGAGCGGAGCTACTGCGATGGCCACAGAAAAACGTTTCCCAGAGCCTGAAAATATGTTGTGAAGAAACTGGTCAGAAAACTTGCCGCATATATCGAATGACACTGCAGCGGACTTTATAAACCAGGCTCCGACATCATCCAAGAAGCAAACCAAATCTTATGCCTTCGCCGTGGAAGCGTACACCTTGCCGTCATCGGTTGTGACCCACGCCTGCGACACGAGGTACGTAAGTGAAGTTTTATGTAGCCTTTTGAAAGCATGTAGTGCTTATCCTTTTGTAGCAACGTACAAATAGTGCCGCCGATGTTAACGTCGTGCGGGCGTTCTCGGCAAGGTAGGTCATGTCACTGCGTGTTTTGTTCACGTGCTCACGTTCTTAGATAATTTGTAATTGTGGTTTGGCAAGAGGGCGTTATGGTTTGGCGTTTATTTTTAGCACGTCCGATCAGCATGCGTGGTCGCGTAGCAACTTCGCAGTTTTTCCGGTGGTGCAGTGTGCAAGCGTCGAAGGATATCGCTCGTAGTATCAAAACATTTTTTTGCTCAAACAAATTTTGCGTCCGCATGTATGCAATACTTGTCTAATAATAATGTGCTGCCTTTACGAGTGCGCATGTTGATTTGTAACGACGAGTGCGCATGCTGATTTGTAACGACGTAAGCTAGTTTGTTCACTAAACATTTAGACTAGCAGGTCTACAAGGACAGCTAGAAAGAACGGAACTGATACACCACAAGTCCCAGCGTAAGTGAACAGTGAGACTCCATAAAAACCAGATTTATTAGGAAGTTTTTTATTGGCATGTATTTTCCAACTCGTCAATAAAAATCAGTGTTTTTGAGGTTACGCAAGAGGTTGTTCACACCGGTGCACTTCTGCAGGTTTTGTATTATTGCAGTGTAGCGTAAGCTGCGCAGGGGTTTTTCCGAATGACGTAGTCAGTGCTTTGTGGGAGTAGGTTGCATAACTTTGATGCTCTGCATAAAGCTGTCATGGCAAGTGCCACGACAGCTGTATTCGTACTTGTGATATGGCACTCAGTAAAAAGATGACTAACTTGACTGTGTGCAGCATACAAATTTATTTTTTGTTGTTGTTGCTCTTACAGTTTTGGGGTTGTCTAGGCACGTGCCACGTGCTAACGAAGCCAGAAGACGAGTGGCTGGCTGTACAAAGTCTGCTTGGCTTAGAAGAGCTACAGTGAAGCAGCGGCCGATTCTACTTGTGAATGCCCAGCTGGGGCTAGTGGTGCTTCCAGTCACATCCTTGCGCCTCTGCGCGTCCTTGTTGTGCTGAAGCAGAATGGCTTCAAAGAGGCACCAGCAGAGCTTTCATGCACCGAGTTGATGCAGCAATGAAGGCGCCCCCGACGACAAGGCATCAGGCCCATGGCCGTGCAGAACGTGGACTGGCGAAGTCCACGTAACGGTGACATGGGCATGCCAATGCCCATGCAACTTTTTGATGCGCGGGCTGAGGAGGAAAAGGAGGGGCAACGCCTTCAAGCGATCCATAGCCTGAGAGAAGACCTCTAGAGCCTCGGGACGTTCGACTTTGCTGCCATTCGCCTTGCTGCTGGGAGGCCTTCGGTGGACACAAAGGTTGGGCCTGCGCCTCTGGGTCTGCACTGTCATACCAGCAGGCAATATTCCCTGCAGGCTTTACTACGTGGGTGTCACCCAGCATTACGCTAGGGCCAGCCACCGTGACACCAGTGCCACTTTTGACTCTGTTTAGTGACAGAGCCTCACAACAACGCTTGTCCGGACGATTCAAGGCTGAAGAACTGAGGGTGTTGACTGTAAGTGAAGTATAGAAAAGATACTTCTCTCTGCACTGGTAGAGCGTGTACCGTTTATGCTTTTAACTGATTAGGTAGACCTATATGTAAAGCACATGCAGCCTAATAACATTCTTATGCAGTTCTCTGTTAAAAGAGAGAATGAAAAAATGATGAATGCCCTATTTGCTTTTACCAAATGTTACAAATGTCAAGACAATTGCCCCAGTGAAGATAGTAGTTAAGCAATTTTAAACTGCGGGCAAGCCCAGCCCTAATCCCGTGCTTTATTTTATTAGTGTGGGTCATTGCTTTATGTTCTACACTTTGAAGGATGTTAATCTCTGTGGTAAATAAACAGTCTCACTCATAGGTGCTTCTACAGGCTAGCATTTGCTGTTTGCTAGCTTTACCACCCAATATCTATATTTTGATTCATTTCGATGTATCAGTGTAGTTTAAACGAAGACATACACTTAATTGAACTTGGGGCCACTGTCGAGTGCATGTCCTCTGATTTTGTCATACCTGCATTATAACAATAGAGGTTTAGAATAGGAATCACCGGGCTCTAACGCTGCTGCGGCAGATGGTGAAGCCCGACTCGGGTGCGCAGTCGTTCCGTGGTGCAAACACCGATGCCTCAGTTGGGGTGCGTGCCTCTCCCAAGCCCGAATCTCTAGCAACTTTTGCGATGATGACAAACACCCGGTTATTTTTTTATGTGCGCAGTCACCATCCACTGCATCTTAAACATGAGGGGACACACGTGGGGACTTCTTTTCATCGCCTTGAGTTTTGAAAACATTTGCAGCCTCATGAGCTTCTATATGCCATTGCGAAAAAAAATATATGAAACCCTAGCTATACAAGCTTTGCCTAAAAAACCGGAAACTGTGCTCATTTCTTGCCTGTTCACACAATTTCACAATTTCATTGCTGTAATTTTATTGTTTGCAATTTCAAGCACAATTTCATTTCTGCGGCTGTTCTACCATTCATGCCATTGACTCTCCTACATGTGGCTTCTAAATCTGTCATTTATTACAGGCTAATAATTTTCTTAGTGCAGCACGGTAGCGAAAACAAACATTGGCATACCAGCTAGGCTGCAGGAATGCTGATTGGGTCTTGCTAGTAGTCAAAGTACAGTGTATGAAAGCTGTGAGCTGCTAAAAGTTTGAAGCATTTTCTCATGCTGTATGTATTTAATTCCACAATGTGCAGGAGATCCAGCTGTCACAAGAAGAAGCTCGGAACCTCGAGCTGAATCAAGCAGCAGTGGCTCAGCAAACGCTGGCGACATGCATGGGCCAATCGGCTGACTGCATCAACTTTCGGCCAAGTCGTCAGACGGCAAGCATGAACGGAGAAGGGTCTCCGTAACCTCATTGAGCCGAAAGACGTCACGCACGTCCGTCCGGTGCAATACGGCATAAGGAATAAAACATGACCAAGATAGGTATATAGCTGTCATGAACAGCTACGGGCACAAAGTGTCAGTGCAGCATTGCGGTCTTGTGGTAGACTCTGTGTGCCCTTGCTTGGTTGGGTGCAACAGAAGACGGACTCGTGTACTACTCGGAAGAACTTTCATATGGTGTGTTGGAGGTCACGTGCCTCCATTCCCTGAGATACTCTGAGCCAGAGGAAGCGAAGAAAAGAAAGTTTTTCTTGGTGTTCAGAGAAAATCGTGAACCGCAGCTGTACAGAGAACATGAGTATTACGCTCACGTGCTTGGGCAGATGGCCTTCACTGGCTGCTTTTGGGGTGATTTTGTCTCGTGTTCGGAAAAGTGGATTGGCATTGAGAGCAATTGGTTCGACAGGATCGAGCAGGAGGATATTCTCAAAAAGATTGATGCCTTCTTTTTTGAGCACACGCTGCCCCATCTTGCCAGGCGGTAATCAGTGAAGCTTCCAGATTTTGGCTGCTTAGTGCGCCAAAGCTACACCTAACCTAAGAGGCGTGCTGTAGTGGAGGGCCCCAAATAACTTAGACGATCTGCACTTCTTTAATATTTGCCAAAATCTTGACACACTGGGGTTTTCGCTTTTCACTTGCAACTGCAAAGCAGCCCAAAAACTGAAAAAGGACCCACGTCGTAAGGCACATCAGCGCATGGCCTTAGCCATTGTGCCATCATGGCAGGTACCAGGCAGAAGGGCACTTGCTAGTGCATTGATAATTATTTCTGATAGTTTGTGTGGTAAGTCGAGTTTAATTTTGCATGTTTTGTTTATGTTCATAGAGGTCTATATTTAGAAGTCACATTGTAGAGTTAAGAAAGATGTACAAAAGTATTTTTGAGGTGCACAGAAATAAACTAAAAGTTTTCAATATTACAAACCCGTTCCTGGTGTGTTCTGTGTATTTGTACCCACTTATATCAGAATATTTTGTATTGCCGCCTAATATATCTATAAGAGTTCTTTGGAAAAGCTTACAAGAGATACAAATACTCAAATGTATTGTGGTGCTCAAAACTAAGCTGCAACCTTCTTCGAGTGGCAAAAGCTTGGCACTCAAAGAAGCTTTTCCACTTTGCCTATGTTCAAAGGCATCTGGAAGAGAAGCAGTTTAGCTTTGTAATCAAAGCACATGTCAAAATGTATTTTAAAAGCTTCCCACTGCACAGACACCTTTTTGTCAGTTTTGTCACAGCTTGTTCACCTTAAGTTCCTGCTTTTTTATCGTTTTGATTGATGCTTTGCTGCAGCCATGTATAATTAGTATTATTTCGAGCAACATGTGTGTCACACGGCTATGTCATATATACAAACAAAATAATGGTGCGCTGCCTCCCTTTAGGGAGTAGGCAGGAAAGGGAGGGCGAATTCAGCTTCGATAAATAGAGAATCAAAAAAAGCCTAGGGCAATTTGAAGCAAAACGGCCCAGGCAGTAGTTATCTCTCAATTTTTATTAACGGAAGGCACAGCTAGCCAACAGCTTACTCTAACTAGCTGTTCGAAACTTCCCTACGCATCACAATCCTTAGTTTAGTCACATCACAGCTGTCCCTCACAAGTAATCAGTAAGCTCTATTCATTGTTTTAAGAAACCTCATCCGCCAGATAACGTTTTTTTGTTGTTAAAACTGTTGTGTTCTGGAGGGTTCATAAAAAGAAAACACCACTGTTCATTGCGGGTGTATTTGATTTGAAATAGGACTAACTGAGGATCGAAAGACACGACAAGCACGGCAGCGCGATTCACTGCGCACAGCACAGGAGGCCGCCTATGGGCAGCTACCGGTGCACAGCGCAGAGCCACTTTATTGCTGGACATCGCTATAAAATGATCACCACAAGCCTTCAACCCTCGTGGGCACGGCGGACCCGGCGCGACCATGGCACTTAGGTCTACTATGTTCTGCCTCATGCAGGGCATTCTCGGATTCGCCATATTCCCAACAGCTGACCGTCTGCGAATCAGCAAACTTTGTATCAGCGGTGCGGACCAACGGATGCGAATGCCTCATCGCAAGGAGCCATTATCAATGAATGACATGACAAGCACGACAGCGCAATTTATAGTGCACAGCACAGGAGGCCGCCTATGGGTAGCTAGCTACCTGTGGACAGCGCAGAGCCACTTCATCGCTGGACATCGCTATAAAAGAATCACCGCAAGCCGTCGACCCTTGTGGGCACGGCGCACCCGGCGCGACCATTGCACTTACGTCAATTTTCTGCCTCATGCAGGTTAGTTCAAACGTGGGTTCGTTTCGTAGTGATTATCGCTGTATCTTGGTCTTGCCGTGCCCTCGGCGTTGTCGGAATATAGCATATGAGTGTTTTCGTGCTTGTCGGTTGATTTTATGCGGTGACTTGGAAACAAACCCTGGCCTCACCCAGAAAGAACTATATGAAGAAGTTCTCAACGGCCAAGCGAAAATTCACGATGAAGTGCTTGAACTAAAGAAACAGTTTATTGAATGAAAAAACGTGGTACATGATTTCATTACAGAACAAAAGGATTCCCAAGAAAGCAGCATTCCCAGTGAAAAGGTGGGAAGTACGGTACAATCACTGAAACACATTGTAAACTTTCAAAACAAAAAGCTTACCGACCTCGAAGACCATTCCAGACGGTCTAATTTAATTATTCACGGTATTCTTGAGTGCTCTAAGAAACTGATGCAACCCTGAGGGAAAAAGTGGTTAAGGAATTATTCACAGAAAACCTTGGTGTGAAATGTGGTTCCATCGGACATATACACCGACTAAGGAAACAAACTGGTAAAAGACCTATCATCCTTCACGTTCAAAACTTTAATGAAAAGAAAGTAATATTAGAAATTGCCAAAAACTTAAAGGATTGATGGTATCTATTCAGAATGATTATTCGCAGTTGACACTTACGAAACAAAAATTGCTGCGGGACAGTACTAAGAACAACAATCGACAAGAAAAAAAGTATCCTTAGTACACGACAGGCTTATAGTAGATAAAGATACATTCATTGGGATGAATAGCAAAACAGGTGAGTAAAAGCAGGAGACCATCAATCTTCCAAGCCGCACTCGTGACCTATTCCAGCACTATGTAACAAATAGTTAAGGCTACTAAATATCAATACCCGAAGCCTTGGGAATAAAACTGAAGCGTTCGAAGTGATTCTGCTGCAACATGACCCACACATTACGGTTGTTACCGAGACTTGGCTACACGAGCATTTGCCTAATAACGACGCCTTCCCCCCCATCCCACACAGTTTTTCGTAAAGACAGACACACTAGGGGAAGAGAAGTGGCTATGTTGGTAAAACAGTGTATCGATGCTGTTTTGATGGATGATCTTGTTGACATAGAACGCTTATGAATTAGGGCTACATGCTGGAGTCATTGTCTTGTTGTAATTAGGTTGCACGGGCCCGCAGACATTGCTCCTGAATACCTTAGCACACTGAAAAATTATATGGCCGAATTTGAGAGTAAAAAAGTCTTACTGATTGGTGACCTGAACCTACCTGGAGTTGACTGGGAGCGCCTTCACGCCGGCATTAACACTTCAAAACACGTTAACATAGTGTTTGACATCACGCTTATACATGACCTATTGCAGGTAGTTCAGATACCTACGCCCGTACAGAAGGATTCCACCTCAATATTAAATCTTGTGTTTCTGAACCGCAATTTCTGCGAATATACAGTAGAAGTAGGATAAGGTCTTTCTGATCATAGCTATGTCTTCGCTTCCTTTCCTCTTGTTCCACTAACTGACAACAGAAACCCAGTATTTTGCTGCTTTAAAGACATTTCCAGGGCTGATGATGCAGACATAATTAAACACCTAGAAACCATGTCTTACAAATTTTGATGACGTAAATGTTAGCGTGCTCTGGGCACGATTTAAACAAATGTGTCATTTTTGTTTAGGTAAGTTTGTGCCTTCCAAGCACAAAAAAGTTACCAAACACCATGGATAATTTGCAACATCATTCATATGAAGAGCAAAGTTAAGCGACTGAAAAAAAGGCGGGCAGCGACTGATTGATACATGATGCGCACAACAGTCTCGCTCAAACTGTGCGCAGGTATAGAGATTATTACTTTAAAACCTCATTACCTAACTTTATTGCAAATGACCCCAGTAAATTCTCAAATTTTATCAGTGAAAAGAAAAACACCTGTATCACAAATGTCAATTGATGAAACCAACGTCACTGATCAGAGAGACATTGACCGGCATTTTAATCAATATTTTTTAGTGTGTTCAACACTTCTGATTTCAACTGTATATGTAACTACAGCCTTTCTTTATGCTGAAGCACTGTATATTTCTTATCCAGGCGTGGTGTCTATGTTGCTAAATTTAAAAGCTAAGGCATCGTGTGGTCCTGATAACATACCAAACGTATTTCTACGACGGTGTGCTTTATCTCTAGCAAAGATTTTGGTTATCATTTTTCGCTGTTGTTTATTGTTGTGTTCCCAGCTGCCCGGTGACTGGAGGACAGCCCGCGTTGTACCCATCTTTAAAAAGGGGGACTGCTTAGCACTCGAAAATTACCGTCGAATCTCACTAACTTCACAATGTTGTAAATCTATTTAACTCATCATAGCTACTAGTATATACAAGTATGTTGAAGAACGCTATATATTAACCGTGTATCAACATGGTTATCGGAAAAGATTACCTAACGTAACTCAACTCGTCACACTGTTTCACTCTCTTGCAATAAACATCGATAGACACGGTAGGACAGATATGCTCTTCTTAGATTTCTGCAAATCCTTCCATAAAGTACCCCATACTAAACTCATTTCCAAACTTAGAACAATAAGTATACCCGAAATATTCGTTTGTTGCATTTCTGTGTATTTAAATAATCGCGAACAGTACGTTGATGTAGGGCGTCAATATTCGGACTGTTTTCCGGTCACATCGGGCGTACCACAGAGCAGTGTTTTGGGCTCTTTGCTGTTTCTATTATATATCAATTATATTGTTGATGTAATTCACCATAGTGTGGAAATAAGTTTGTTTGCAGATGATTGTGTTTTGTTCAATCAAATACGTTCCACTAACGATTTCAACAATCTGAGCACTAGTCTTTGCAATATATAAGAATGGTGCAACAAATGGGAAATGTGTCTCAACGCGAACAGATGTATGTGCCTTCCATTGACACGCCAAAAGAATCCACAATAGTATACATACATATTAGGGTCTTCACCACTGCAACAAGTAAACTCCAACAAATAACTTGGTGTGACACTCACTTCTAATTTATGCTGGTATCTCCATAATGATAATGTTTGTTCATCTGCCTTTCGCAAACTATGTCTTTTTAAACAAACTTCAAAATGCTTCCACGAATGTTAAACTACTTTGTTACGCAGCCCTTGTGCGACCAAAACTAGAGTACGCAGGCATAGTATGGGATCCGTATACAAAACGTAATATATACACTCTTGAGCGTATTCAAAGAAAAGCTGTTAGATTTATATTCAACAAGTACCCCAAGTTAGACTCACCCTCAGATTTAATGCTAGCCAACAACAATCCCTTACTGCAGATGCGAAGACAAAAAGCTAAATTAGAATTCCTTGATCAACTTTTGAACAAAAAAATTGCTCTAGACCCATCCCCATATTTGACACCACTTAGTAGCCGGCCCAGTCGAAACCACCACCCAAAGGCCTTGATCCCATATTTTGCCCGCACAGACCAACTGAAGTATCCGTACTTTCAAAGAACCACATGTGAATGGAACTGTCTTACTTATACAAGTGATGAATGAACTATCCTACTAAGCAACCTTCTTCGCTCTTTATTGTTTCGTTTGGCAATTATTTTATTTATAGTTGTATATGTATTACCACCCTGTTTGGACCTCGAATCTGTAGCATTGAATAAATAAAATAATGGAACTTAGTACAGTAAAAACTAGTTAATTCGAACATAAAGGTGGCCATAAAATTGTTCAAAAGAAGGGGAGTTTGAAATCGTGGCAAGGCAATAGAATGAATGAGCAACGTGCGCACGGGAAGACGCCGGCAACACTGTGGCTTCAGCAGCCATCTCATGATCCGGGCTCGTGCCAGCCCAGGAAGACACCAGCAACACTGTCGCTTCAGAGCTCTTAAAGTTAAAGCAGGCTCGTCTCTTGAAAGCAAGTGCGTGTGTTGAAAAAACCCCTTGCGCTTCATTGGTGCAGTGCAAAAATATATACTTTGTGATAAGTAGTAAATTGCAGTTTAGATGGAGCCGCGTTGCGCTCCGCATCCTTCGCAGGCATTCCGTCGTAGGAAAGTGGGCGTAATTGTTTAGCTTGCCACATCTAAAGCTCTTCTTGCGGTTCGCCACTCGACTGTTAATTGAGAGAAGACAGGAAGTTACTCAGGTTTGCCGTCACAGTCCAAATTTGATTAATCAGTGGAGCCAAGGTTAACGGTATGGCTCTATCAAAAATGTAGAATGCCTGTATCCGCTGTATCTGCCGCTCCACCTGTATCCGCAAAGCAGCCAAATCCTTTGTAGATTTCACTTCTTCAGGCGAGAATTTGCCATCCTTCAGGAATGGCAGCAGGTTCAATTTCACTTCAATCGTTTCCAAGAGATCATCGATGAAAAGCCCTCATCTGCCATAACAACAACGTCGTCAAACTTCAAGTCTAAAAAACCACTCCTGATCGCACACTCTCTGTCTCAGATGGATCCTGTGAAAAGCTCCGACACAAAGAGGACAAGGCCATTAGGCAGGATGCCGATGAGTTCCTTCATTATGTTTCTCTACTTGTAAGGGGTGTACGTTGTAAACTGTAGAGACAAGGATGACGGCACCTCGCATTGTATTGCCATGGCGTCCAGGATTACTCGCGTCGATGACTACTTTTCCTTAAACTCGGGTGGCATTGTAGCATTTACAATTCTTATGGGAGCTCACACAGGTAACAGGCTTAGTTTGGCATACTGGAAGTTAATCCACTATGTGTAAATTTGGGACACAGTTAACTGGGCAATGCAAAACCTGTGAGCGAAATCATCTTCAAACAGGCCGAGGCGCAGTCGCACTAGCACCAAAACCAGCTCATTTTCTGTGATTAGTTTTCTCTTCCGCCCTCGCGAAGATCTGGGTTCACGAATTTCTGATCGTTCTGAGCGTAAAAATTTGCACCTATCATCACCGAGGTTTAAGTATACCAGAAGTTTCTTAAAGTGGTTGTAGCTTGGCACCCAGTGTAAAATAACATGTCTTCGGCGCAATCCTTGAAGCATTCCACGGTGAAGACAGCCGTTCGTTCTCTTTCAGCAGCAAGCTGGCAACTCAAGTACGCCTTTTCTAAGCCCACTTGCCCGATCATTCCTTTTGCTGCAACAAGCTACTGCTTGATTTGACAGCACTCGTGTCGGGGCCGCGCTATTTCGTTGTTTTTCTGTTTTATCGTTTCGGCCAAACGTGCAATTTTACCTTCAAGTGACTTGTTTAGCCAAGTGGGTTCCTCTAAACCGACCTGTGCTGCCTCCACTTCGTCTGGGCTATGCATAGGCTCATCGCCTAGCCCTCCTGGGCCTAGAGCCGGATTTTGGCTTGTTACTCGTGGTGAAGCAGGTGGCCTTGGGGGCTTCCGTTCTTTGTTTTTCTTGGGAAGATAAAAAAAAACTGACGGAACTGTTAGGGTTAGGGTGTACAGTGGTGGTGCATTTAGGAAGGTGATGCACATGCAAACTCACCCAGCTCTTTTTGGTAAAGAGAGTGAGATACTCGCTTATGGTTCTGCATGTCAGGACAAATCTATCAGCGTGCAAATTAAGGAATGTTTTCTTATACGTTATGTTTTTAGTCAAACCTCTAGTACTGTTGCAACCGGTATTAAAATCGCAATTGCTTGCATTTGTAAAAATCATTTGATTGTAACTGCAACATGCATCTCTTCTGGCTTCAAAATATCTCAATCTCAGACTAGTTCGCCTTACGATGAACACAGCAAATACCTTATCAAAATTATTCAAAAAACAAAGTAAGGTAAAATCTTTTTTTGAGCAGTCGTTATCCTAGTGCACTTCTTAAGACTTACCTTAAAGGGGCAAAAAGGCAGGCTGTCCGGAGAACTTCTTTATTCAGTCGACGCCGACATGCCATGCGCAAGTTTAAGTTTGAGAAAGCGCATTGCAGTTTAAAAAGTTTCCTCATGACATGAACTGTTTACTCTAGAAAATACGTTTTATTTCTCATTTTTAGGGCAATAACTTGGGTACTTGGTGTAAACTGGATCATTGCAAACTGCGTAAAAATAAGCCAATGTAGTCGGGTCTACGTTCTCTGTGTGATCATACTTCGCCCAAATAGAACACATCGGTTTTTCTGTAAAGAAGTAAATGAATGTTTGCGTACCACATAATGTAGCATTGATGATTGATATGTGGGGTATTACGTCCCAAAACCACCATATGATTATGAGAGACGCCGTAGTGGAGGGCTCCGGAAATTTCGACCACCTGGGGTTCTTTAACGTGCACCCAAATCTGAGCACACGGGCCTACAACATTTCCGCCTCCATCGGGAATGCAGCCGCCGCAGCCGGGATTCAAACCCGCGACCTGCGGGTCAGCAGACGAGTACCTTAGCACGTAATGTAGCATACGTAAAAAATGACCAGTATCTACGAGCTCTGTAGTGAAGGACGTCGAAAAATGACAGTCTTCTCTCCGGAGGTGCTGTGTAGAGTTAGTCCATATGCTACCTTCCTACCTAAAGGTAGCGTATACGCCCTGCCGCGGTAGTGTAGTGGTTAAGTTACTCGTCTGCTGACCCGCAGGTCGTGGGATCTAATCCCGGCTGTGGAGGCTGCATTTTCTATGGAGGCGGAAATGTTGTAGGCCCATGTGTTCAGATTTAGATGCACGTTAAAAAACCTCAGGTGGTCGACTATTTTCGGAGCCCGCCAATACGGCGTCTCTCATAATCATATGGTGGTTTTGGGACATTCAACCCCAAAAATAAATCAAAGGTAGCATATAGAGTAACTGTAGTGCTATATGAGGCGACGCCATCTGGCAGTAGTGTGATGAAAGAAAAGTTTTTAGAACACAGAGCTACAGATAGGAAGCAGCACAAAGTCTCTTCAGCTAGAGTTACTGTATATGCTACAGTAGATACCTTGCGGTAGCATATAGAGTAACTCTAGCTTTAGCGAAGGTCCCTAGACAAAATAGGTTTTCAAGGTAGCGTTACTCATAGTTCTAGACGTCGTCTTCATCACTCTATCGCTTAGCCCTCTTTTTTTTACAATCCGTGCATTTAATTGGTGCATTCCTTGCACGTGATTTCGCAAATGGCTGGTGGTGTTATTTGGAGTTATGCAAAAGGATGAAAACGAGTACGTATGCTCATATGGCTCCAGCTGAATTCTCGCCTTGACGAAAGGCAAAATCGCAGCCAGGACACAAACTTGCAGAGGAGGAGTATTTCAAATGGCGACAAGGCCCCCAAGATTGCTTTGCGGTGCACATTCAAAGCAACAGCCGAGTTTTTCAAAAATGCTGGGTTGCAGTAAAATACCAGTAAACGATTTCGCTCTCTTCAACGCACCCGGCGATATTAGAGGTGGTGCACACCGCTAAGTCTAGCTATGAGTCATTTCACACGAAATCTTTCCTGGAACACCATCGACGTACGTCGACGTGGCTCTGCGAAGCGAGTTTATATGTCGGTTTTCATTGAAACACCGGGAGTGCGTCTAATGCATGTCTAATGCATGTCTAATGCCTGTCGTTAAAAATGTTTGTGTGTATACACGTACAGAACAGCTGAAGAGTTTAATGATTGCACTTTCAGAAATATTTCACGCTTGACCAATTCAAGCCACTTGTTCTTAAAAGCAGCATAAACAAGGGTAAACGCACTGCTTTGGGGTACCTCTCAGGTATAATTCTCACTTTCATAAAATGCCGCGCACTATGTCAGAAATACCTGGCATCAAGGTTGTCAAAATGTTTGCATTTTTTCAGAAAAAAAACTGTTATCGCAGTGCTGATAGTCAAGCGCACCAGTCTGGTCATAGTTTTTTCTTTTGCACAAGTTGGTTGTGACCAATCGTCATAACGTCACGCCTAGTGGTCGTTGATATGATCCAGCAAGAGGCACGTTCACTGTGTCACGTCATAAGCACGAGCAAAACACATTCGGAGACCCAGACCAACTATGATGTACGATGCGAGACGCCATGGGTAGTTGTGTGAAGTTTAGAACTGCATAACGTTGCTAGTTCAGTAGCACACATCTCACTTGCACTTGTGTTGTACCGTTTGTATTCAAATTGGTATTCATTGACTGTACCACTCACCTTTCTCATTTTGTTTCATTTACTTATATTCGCCGTAGCAACGGAACTAAAATATTCCCTTTTCCATGAAAGTTTTGAACCTTCTAGGGGGCTCTGCAGGAACATAAGCTGGAAAAGATACCTAATGACGAACAGCACCAGGATTGCAGCTGTAATGAAAAATAGGGCACTGTAGAACTACAATAGGCATGACGTCGTGAGAGAGATTCTGAAAAATTGGCATGGTACCGGGTTTGGTTTGACGTTCGGCAATGCGGTCTTGTGCGTGGAACCAGAAGTTTAAACAAGATTGGAAATTAAACAACGTTGCATAGGTAGACTTGCTTTAGGGGCGCACGGGGATACTCCAAATCTGGTGGTACAGGGAGACATGGGATGGACATCATTTGAATGCAGGGAAGTTAGCAGCAAGGTAGAGTATGAGGAGCGATTGAGAAAATGGGAGAGGAGCGTTGGGCTAGGAAAGTTTCAAGTACCTGTACAATAGGAATCTCGTTGCTAAATGGAGGAAACTAACTCAAAAATTATCAAGCAAGTATTTAGACAACAGCAGAATACCAAGCCAAAAGAAAACATCGATTAGGAAGAAGTTGAAAAAAACAGAGGGGGACAAGTGGAAGATGGGAATGCTTAACAAATCATCACTGGAGATCTACCAAACTTTTAAGCAAGATATTGCAGGAAAATCATCTACAAAATTTCTCGGGGTAGTTCTCTGCTCTTCGAGGCAAAAACGGTAGTATTGCGGACCAAGACGTACCGAGACAAATGTGAAGGCACAGGCACGGTATGTAGTGCGTATGGAGAGCCCCGCCGCGGTGGTCTAGTGGCTAAGGTACTCGGCTGCTGACCCGCTGGGCGCGGGTTCGAATCCCGGCTGTGGCGGCTGCATTTCCGATGGAGGCGGAAATGTTGTAGGCCCGTGTGCTCAGATTTGGGTGCACGTTAAAGAACCCCAGGTGGTCTAAATTTCCGGAGCCCTCCACGGCGGCGTCTCTCATAGTCATATAGTGGTTTTGGGACGTTAAACCCCACATATCAATCAATCAATCAGTGCGTGTGGAGAGGAAGAGGAAACGGCTTAACATTTGATACTGTTCTGTAAAAGGCTCCGCCTATAGTCGAAGATAATGGTGTCGAATTTTTCGAAGAATTGAAGTTTAGGGACAAAGAGGGCAAAATAGAGTCTTAACGGGTAGAAATAACCAGGAGGAAGCTAATTGATTTGTGGCTACAATCGATGCGCGAGTGACATTCAATGCTTGAACACAAAGTGATAGTACTTAACCTAATGGCTAGCTCTCGTGAGGCACCGCCTAATCTAAAGGGCACAGCCGGATACATCTATCGATCCATCCATCCTAGGAGGAAAGGTGAAGGTGTCGCTACCTTGGAAACTCATTTTAGCTTGGGACCTTAGCTTTAGCTATAGAGCCTATATGAGTGGTGATGTAGGCTCCCTGGCTTTAGTGATTTTTAGGAAACACTCCCTTAAATGTTCGTAGCGTCGCATGGTCAGCGAAGCGTAATAAATTCTTTTAAATAAAGAAGACCAGTTTAATAAAGAAGCCCACAACCTACTTTTTATGCATTGATGCTACACCTACAATACGCGCAATATATATTTGCTTTTGAGTGATATTGTCTTAAGGTTAAAAGCAGTCCCCAGATCAAAACGGGTGGGCGTTAAGGTTGGGATAGATATTCGGCGGGTGGCTGAATCGTTGCACGGGGTCACCAACACACAAACAAACGACTCAAAATTTCTGCATTGCGGTATTTAGAGAAAGGCTATAGTCTTGAAAAACTCTACAGCAGTGTTTCACCATCCAGATTGTTCTAGCTGAAAAATATTTAGGCGTAGTCACATTTACATGGCGAATTATGTGACTCTGCCACATAGGATAGATAGATAGATAGATAGATAGACAGATAGATAGATAGATAGATAGATAGATAGATAGATAGATAGCTAGATGAACGGACGGACGGATAGACGGATCCGTCCGCAGGCGCTACCCTGCTTGACCGACCGCAGGCGGTAACCCTACGTTTGTTACAAACTAATATGTACCCAAACCTGGCCAAGCTTCATGTTTACTATCCTAATCCGTACACCTGCGACACGAGCCCCTCATTTGGACACATGGCGACACTCGCGCACATGCTCTCGGAGTCTAAAACCCTTCTCCCGACTCTACCTCAATCAAGTAGGAGAGGCCCTCAGAAGCTGACTTCTTGCCGACCAGCGATGGGCCGTCCAGCAGGCCCATAAAGCGGCCGCAATGTACTCCCTGTGGGTTCCTACAATGGACACGCCCAATACACGCTAGGCTAGTTCTGCATGAGAAAAATATTTTTTCCATTTTGTTACATCACAAGTCTCATTAGCGTCTGCAGCACAAACCACGCCTCGTGGAGGCGGTGCTCTCAATAACATAAGAGGCGACTACGAGCGGGCCTAACGCGCGCTCGTCCCGCCATCTCGCTACAGATGACCAAAACACGCTGAATCTGTGGAGCTCTTGCTACCGTCAAAAGGTCTTTTATGTGTATAAATGTCTTGCCGTTAGCTTTGTTGGCTACATGCGCATCGTCGGACGATAAGCGCGATGAAAAGAAGTCAACAAGGCGCACATTGAGCGACTTATCGTTGCTATCGTGAACGCACGTGCTCCTAGGTCTTCGCAGAAGTGGGCACAGCTATGTAGGCTTTTCAATCGAAGGTAACCCGACCTTGTCGTCATTCAATAGACAAAAATTGAGAGCGAGGAAGAGACTTAGGAGGCCCTTCGGCCTTTTCTGACTGATTATAACGTGTCTGTTTCAGATGCGAAAGGTCTGTCTGAGGGCTGTTTGGTTGTTTCTGAGAAAGAGCTCACCCTTTTCAGCGTTCTTCACTACTCTTGATGATGAGGACAGGTGTATATCCTGTGATGTTTTGTTACTAGGAGCACCATGGCGGATTATCAATCAATGTGCGTTAAATGAGGTTCCAGTGTGTAATTTATCTGACGCGGACAGATTCACGGTACTCATGGAAGATTTCAACTGCGTATGTGATGCTAATGATCGTAATAATCCTTGTGGAAAGATACAGAGGAGGGACGAGCTTATATCCGGTATTGGCAATGAATAATTGACATCGAGGTTTCGAGTCGAGAAACGCCATATAGAAGAGTACAGGCCAGTTGTCGTGCTCGCCTTGACCAGATTTACGTGTCTTTATTACTCCTCTCTCGTAAAATATTGTGCAGCACCGAAGCTGTATTATTCTATGACCATTGTATTGTTCTTGTGCAAATTGGTGAAAATAATAACTCATGATTCCGCCACCAGTGGGCTTTTTGGAAATTGAACGTTAAACTCATGTGTGATCAGGAATTCATGAGTCGTGTCCTGATGGCAATGAGACAATATTTTTTACCTGGTTTGCATGTCTTGGCTGCTCGGAAGCTTTTTGAACAAGTTCGTATTATAGCCACAAAATTTGGCGCTTTTAAAGTCTTCTTATAGAATGATGAAAAGACACTTATTAAATGTCTCTGCGATCTTTGTGAGATGAAATGCGAAACGTCAAGAAACTACATTAACGATATTGAGAATATAAAATGCCAACTTCAAAGATATGATGCTGGTTGCTACAAGAACACGTATTTTATATGCAAACTCGCTAATTTTTAATTCTGAGCAGCCGACGCACAAAGCTTTACTTGATAAGCAACTCCGAGCAACTTTTAAAGTTATTTGGGACTTTTAATCTTACGGCGTGCTCAAAAAAGGTAAAAAAATGCATTACTTTGGCGTTCAAAAGGTACTATAACAGTTATTTAGCTTTCCTTCTGCTGATCCTGATGCTCACGTCAGAGCTAGTTTTGGTTTTCTTATGAACCTGTTGAAGGTCTATGATTGTGCAGTCAATAATGGACCTACTGCTATACAGGAAATTAAGCAGACAATTGACAACTTGCCTTTATTCAAGACACCTGGCCCTGATGGCATCTCAGGCGAACTTAAAAAGCTTTTTTTAAAAACAACGCTTGCTTCTATAGTGCTGGATATTTTTTCAAATGAGCTACGACATTGATGCACTCCCACAATCTTTTTGCGAAATTCACACTGTATGAATACCGACCCCAAATGATAACAACAAACTTCACTCCATCGAGGGACACTGACCTATAACACTGTCAGACGTGGACTAGAATTTTTTTTCAAAATTATTAACAAATAGGTTGTAATTAGCGATGTAAAACCTTAATGGGTCTGTGGAGTTAGGGATCGATCTCTGTGGAATCAGGGATCGAACATGTGGAATCAGGGATCGATTCACACAAAACAATATGCATGTCGCTCGTAAGGTGCTTCAATACTGTCGTAGTTACCTAAAACATCTTGCAAGGCTGCAGGTAGACCTTGCAGAAGCTTTTGATTGTGTTAGTCGTTACTTCCTTTTTTCTGTTCTCGAGGATGGCGATGTTGGCAAAGTTGTCTATAAAGGCGTTAAACTTTGCTGTAATGGATGCTCAACTCGTCTGATTGTTAATGTCTACTCTCCAAGCCTGCTTCCATTCGCTCCTTTGTAAAACAGGGATGCCCAATGTTACCTCTTCTGTTCGAACTTTATCAAGAACTACTGTGGCTAAGCATAATACGGTCGAGTTGCATTAGTGGCTCCAGTATATTAGGCAGTGAAGTTGAAGTATCAGCTTGTGCACGCGATGTCGCGTTATTTCGCACAGATAAGCCGAGTGTCATACTAGGTATTTACTAACAAAAAATTCGGCGTAGTATCCAGAGCTCGTTTAAATGCCTCTAAGCGTTTAGGACTATGGTTTGGCTTTTGGGGTAGCACGCCGAATCAGTTTGTAGGGATTAACTTGAAAGGAACTCCTCCAACATACCTCTGTGTGCTATTGCCTGCGTATAGATTCGGTGTTCATTACACGAGATAGCGTGTCGCTAAGCTTAAACGATTGGCCAGACATTTGTTCCCTATTGACTGTCAATCTTTGGGAGAGCTGAAGCTTGCAATAATTTCCTAGCAACAAAGCTTTACTATGTATTGCAGCTAATTCATTACGGAAGATTTGATATACAATGCATTTATCTCACTTTCGCTAATTTCATACGGTCTTCGACTTTCCAGGCCATGCGTCGTGACAACATATTCAAGCCAGGTAGTGAGGGTGGGCTATTGTTAAAACACCTTAGCTATGGCAATCAGTGTCTTGAGTCTTCTTTTTCGAATCATTTTCCGCCCTGCAATGCATTCACTCTTGCAGGTTACACTTGTTGATTGCTTACCAGACCTAATTGCTGCATAAAATATTTCCGAACGCCCGTGTTTGCGGGGATTCATGCAGGAAGTTTACTTCGCAGTTCTTTTCCTTAAAGTTCGATTTTCTGTCGAATACATGTACAAAGTATCGCGCAAGGCGCTGTATAAGGATCTACTAAGTATAATCTTCCCATCTCTGTCGTACCGTTTATTGTACTTTCAGGCCACGATGTGTTGAAGCGTGTGCAAAAAAAATGTACATTCCACCGAATTCAAAAACGTTCTTCCATAAACACCACTCTGAAACATTGCCGGAAAACACATGGTTAAAAACCCGCCGCGGTGGTCTAGTGGCTAAGGTACTCGGCTACTGACCTGCAGCTCACTGGATCGAGTATCGGCCACGGCAGCTGCATTTCCGATGGAGGCGGAAATGTATTAGGCCTGTGTGCTCAGATTTGAGTGCGCGTTAAAGAGCCCCAGGTGGTCGAAATATCTGAAGCCCTCCACTACGGCGTCTCTCATAATCATATGATGAGTTTAGGACGTTAAACCCCACATATCAATCAATCAACAAGGTTAACAAAAAGGTTTTTCGGTGCTTTTTTTAACTGCTATCTATATAATGTGCCGAAAACAAATTAACATTGCTCTGTTAACAGCAAAAATGTCATTCTGTTTTCGACGTCCTTCAACGAGCGCCGAAGAAACGTTTCATCCTTAATTCGCCCACTATACGTTATCTCCTACCAGCATCACTTGATGAAGTGCCATATGACAGGTTTTTCCTGATGGCTATGCACATCTTATGAAAGACACGAATACAGGACCGCAATGCCGAACCCATCACTTCTTTACGCATACTCCTCATTCAAATAGATTTACGTCGACCGGGACTTTAGACTGGACTGGTACTCTATCGTGAAGAGGTGTTTGGCCTCACCCCATCCTTGTTTGTATAACACGGTGTGATAAACTCTCGTTTTGAAGAATGCACGCTGTGTTAGCAATTGAGTGTTTATCAGTATCGCTTGAGCGCTTTTTGTCACCATTTGATTGTAGTTTTATTTGCATGATTTTTTTTCTTTATTACGCAAATAATTTGATAAATACCATGCAAGAAAAATTCGGCAGATCCTAGGTACCTGGGAATCAACGTTATGCAATACAGGCGGAGGGAATGTGACCGTTTTGCATTTTTATTGAGCGTCACGTCATGAAATGACATAAATGATATTTACAATTGATGCACGCACATATATATGTTGAAGAGTTGCAGATGTTTACATAACCAGCTGTTTCCACTTGCGCAAGGATGCCAACTGGAATGCGTATTAGCAACACCAGAAGCTGAAGGGCTGATGCTCGCGAGGATGCGAGCAACGATGCTAACTGGAATGCGCGTTAGCAACACTAGAAGCTGTTATGAAGCGCTGATGCTCACGAGGATGCTTGCCCTGGACTCTGCTACATGAATCAACTTCAGCGCATGGCAAATAACTACAAATGACATCAACCCGACGTGACGGCTGTACCAAAGCAGCACAGTGGCGATCAAAAATTTGGAGACCATGGGGGCGCGTGGCGAACAGCAACGCGGCGGCTTCCCATGGCTACCAGAAAAGCTCGAGGGCGCACACTGCGCAACCGCATATTTTTATACCTGCTAGCCTGCGCTTTCGCTCCCTTTAACTGCGCACATAGGAGAACGCCAGAAAAATCGCAAGATGTCACTTTCGCAGTTCCTGCGAAAGCCCTGAGAGATATCATGAGCAAAGTGTAGTGACAGTGCTCTGTGCGCGCCGCTCCTCAACTTTCGTTCCAGTCGTTCTATGCTGGCGAGAACAGATATGGCGTGGTTCGCCAAGAGGCACCATTGCTTGGTAATCTTATGATATACGTAGAATAAAACAACTGGCTCAAGGTGTGTTTTTGCCAAAGCGGGGCGTCAGAAACCAAGGCGTGGAAGCGACGCACACCAAACATTTTCACTATGAACTCAATTGCTAGATTCCGTACACAACTGTTGTGCACCCACGATCTCCGACTACAGCACAGCTCTGGCCGACCGGCACACCCTCCGCTAT
Organism: Rhipicephalus microplus; assembly: GCF_043290135.1. Lineage (NCBI taxonomy): Eukaryota > Metazoa > Arthropoda > Arachnida > Ixodida > Ixodidae > Rhipicephalus > Rhipicephalus microplus. Next base: position 71,794,113 of record NC_134706.1, read on the forward strand.
CTCCTGACGCCATGATGCTCTCGCTGAGTGGTACCCGCTTCTCGGACTCCTTCGACCATGTCCTTATCATTTCTATGTCATCTTTGCTTCTGTATGTGGGTGTTCTCATCTCTATTTCTGTCCCTTGAATTCCTCCTGATCCCCCTCCTTCGTGAGCCACTTGATGTATTTAAAAAAAAAAGATCAGGATGAGCACGGGGGATTGCCGAATAAAGAGAGTGATGTCAAGGCATCGGATGCAGCGTTTCTGTATGTTCTAAATACAACATAGTGGTGATGCGATTTCAACCCTTGCAAGAGCAACGTTCTTGATGATTTCTGCTATATAATCACAATGAGCGTTCCGTGATTACAACCACAACCACCTTTCTTGCCTTCGCCTTGTCATCCGGCTGTCCCATAGGACCAGTGGAAGCAGGCCTTTCAGTCGTACATGGTGGCTTCTGAAGCGTCAGATGTTCCAGCCGACCACCAGAAAGCGATCCTGTTCACCTGTCTTGGCATGGAAGAGCAGTGAATCTTCTTCCCATTGAAGGCAACGGGCTTCCAGTCTGGCTCTGCAACCGCAGTTATTCCCAGCTCTTTGGGTACAGGCGACACCGACTCGACAAACGAAGCGTATGACTGCAATCGCCATGCTTTCGAACCATCTCAAGCGTTCTCTCAACGTCATTGTGGCTCGACAAATGTTCAGTCGCCGTGCTCAGCATGCAGGTGAGACAGTGGAAAATTACCTCACTGCTTTGCAAGTTCTCATCACTGACTGTAATTTGGGAAGTCTCACTGATGAGATGTTATGTGACTAGCTCGTCTGGATGAATATCAATCATTAGTTACGTGAAAGTTTACTTTCTTAAGGCTTCTCACTGACGTTCTTACGAGCTATTACACTCGCTAACCAGTACGACCGAGTCGTAAGCCAAGCTGAAAAATTTTGCGACGATGCTTCTGTTCGCTACGTTAAAACATGCAAAGCTCTTCTCTGCCTCCAGAATGAAGAAATGAATGTACATATTGTGCTAAGTGCAAAGCCAAACCAATGGGGTATCCTGTACAAGGCACCACATACTTTCGAGATTGTTATCGTTGTGGGCAGCTGATCACCTTGCAAACAACCCTGGATGTAAGACTCGTCGGCGCAGATGTCATCTCTGCGAGAAGATTGGGTACTTATACGTTATGTGCAGGTCGCCTGGATACTCTGATAAAGTTCGACAAGTTGATGACGATGCTGACACTAGCACTCAGTGTAGCGGCAAAAGAGTTTGTGTTGTCAACAAGGGCCACAAGCATGGCATTTGCGCATTAATCGTAGTAGAAGGTCACACTATCCCGTTTTTAGCAGAGATAGAATCTTCTGTCACTATTTCGGTTGAATACCTCTATCGTCCGTTTTTTTTCGAGCACTTGCCTTTTGAAGTCGACTTGAGTGCAACGTTTCGACTACTACAAGTCAAAGATAACAGTTTTTGGATGTTGTGTCGTCTCAGCTGCGTTTCAAGACAGAACTGCTTGCATTCTTACGTATCTTGTATCTGAAGGCACAACTGTATTGGGCTTGGACGCCATTGCGGAAATACAGATGAACATTGAAGGTAAATCATTCCAGTGCCTTGCATTGTCTTCCAGCACTCCTACATTGCCAACTGAGCTACATTTCGAGTATGAACATCTCTTTGACCAACAGCTCGGATTGCCAAAAGATTCAAGCACAAATTCAAGGTTGGTGAGTTCATTCCAGCCGTTTCCAGCAAATTACAATGGCTTACGTTTACCCTACGTGAGCACGTGTCAGCTGAGTTGCAGATACTTCAAGCTCAAGACATACTCTAACGCGTTGATGCCTCTCAGTGGATTTCCACTACTGTAGTTGTTCGGAAAAAGGATGGTTAAAAAATTGTGTGTTGGTCTGTGAGAGCCTGATAAAGCTATACTTGTCAATTGTTTTTTACTACCACAGGCAGATGAGCTGTTGCACTGCTAAGCTGGCACCAAGCAATTCTCGAAGCTGGATTTGGCAAGTGCTTACTATCAACTTGAACTCTAGATCCTGAAAGTTGTGACCTGACTACTTTTATTACGCATGACGGTATTTTTGGCTTTAAAAGAGTATGCTTCGGCTTGGCTTCAGCGCTGTCGGCGCTTCAGAAAATAATGCATCTCATACTGAAAGAATGCAGAAGTGTACTTTTGCACATAAACGACATTATTGTCTATGACCGTTCTTGAGTAGACCTACCTGCAAACCTTCACAACGTTTTGCGGCGATTTTCTAAAGCAGACCTGAAACTAAATCAGAACTGCGTTTTCGACGTCACGGAACTCACGTTCCTGAGGCATGTTGCGAATGGCAAACGTCTGTTTCTGTTAGCGTCATCTATCCAAGCGATTAAAAAAGCTCCGGCGTCTTCAAACATTAAGGAACTTCGTTCCCAGCTCGGCCTGGCTGGAATTTACGCTAAGTTCATTCTCCATTATTCGGATGTTGCGGAACATCTAAGGGCATTGCATCGAGGCAACAAACCATTTGCTTGGACGTCAACTGCTGAAAAGAGTTTCGTCAGTTTGAAATTACTGCTGACAACTTGAAACGTTCTACATTTCTTTGATCTGAACCTTCCAGTCATCGTCACGACCGATGGCTCTGGATATTAGCTAGGCGCTGTGCTACAATAGGAGAGGAGGGGATTTCTACAGACGGTTTCCCTTGCCTCCCAGACATTGAGCCAACAAGAACAAAAATATTCTGCAGTTGAATGCGAAGCCTTAGCATGTGTTTGGGCTTGTGAACACTGGAAAGTGTACCTTTGGGGTTGCCTCTTCATACTGCGAACTGACGAAAGTGCCCTTGTTAGCTTGTTGTCTACTAGGGGTGCCGGACTTCGACAATTACGCATTTCACGTAGGTCAGCGCGACTGCTGTGCTACAACTACACTGTGGAGTACCGCAAAAAAAGTGATAATGTGGTGACTTATGCACTCCCTCGACAGCTTTTACCCGGAAAAACTGGTCAACTCACTGACGATCAATTGGTTTGCCTGCTTTTTCATATGTTAACCCTGGCAGAAATAAAAGCAGCGACTGCCTCTGAAGAGATAATCACAAAAGTCATGAAATTTGTTTTGTCATCTTGGCCTAAATAATCTCTGGAAACGGTGCGAATGACATCTTTTCATGAGCATGACAAACTACTCATTGTGCAGAACTTGCTTTACTGTGTTGAAACGATCGTAGCTGCAAGTAGCCTGACTCGTCGTTTGATGAAAGTCGCCCACGAATCCCATCCGCGGATCAGTCGTTCGAAAAGCAGACCGCGAGAGGTGTACTGGTGAACTCGAATGAATGTCCATGTAGAAAAACTGGTTAATACATGTCTTGCTTGCCAGTCGTGTGACAAATCTGCACGGCCTACTGAAGCCCCTATAAAGCCAGTAACTTTCTCTGACAAGGTTTGGGAGAAAAGTGTCATTGATATTGCTCGCCCTTTTGAGCGAGCTCTGATCGATCGCCATTATGTGATGACACTTATTGATTATCATAGGTATTGGCCAGAAGTTTTTTTTTTCATGACAAGTTTCTACAGCGACGATCACGAACTTCTTCTTACAAGTGTTGCCCATTCTGGCTACACGAATGAAATAATTTGGGATCACGGACCACAACTCAGCTCAGCTGAATTTGAGGAGTTCATTCGGGAACGCTGCATACGGCATTGCTTTTCTTCTGTCTACCACCCGCAAGCAAATGGTGTTTAAAAAAGGTTCAACAGAGCTTTCAATTGTGTTGTCCGGATGGCAGTATACGAGCGGCATGATATTCGTGTCGCCGTGATGGACTGTTTGAGCGTCTACCGCTGCACACCTCATGCCATAACGAGAGTGGCACCCACCGTTTTCCTGCACACACGACTGCCACCAATTCACTTAAGTGTTGTTGAATTACCGGATTGTTCATTTCACGAAAATACAGCACAGTCAATGAAACAGCTGCGTCAGCGTGTCCAACAGAAACAAGCTTCTTCCAAACTTTACACTGACTTCCGTCGTTGAGCTCGGACTAGAAACTTTGCCGTAGGTGACTACGCCCTTGTGATAAAGCTATCTGTTCACGGGAAAATATCCTCGCACTTTTCGAAACCGAAGAAAATCATTAGGAAACGAGGGCCAGCTTCATTTCTTTTGGAAGACGGTCGCACATAGAACTCGGCTAATTTTCAAGCAGTTCACCCAGAAGCCACGGGGAAGCTGATACACAGTCGGCCTGGAATTCTAAATTGGAATCTGCCCTCATCGGATGAACCTTTTCTAGGTTACGCACCTGCGAGTGAACAACACAACTGTCCACCTACGCCGGGGCAAGCGACAGCAGCCCAAACCAAAAACCATCTTCACTGCATTCAGAGCCATCTTCACTTCAGTTAGAACCATCTTCACTGCAGAACAAAAAGTCCAGCCAGCCGCCACGGAAGAGTCGACAAGTGAAAAAAAATCTCTATCAAAGCTAAGGGACTATTTGCAACACACGCGACTGTTATTTTTAATCAGCCGGGGAAATGATGTATATAGGAAAGATAGGAATGAGATCGTGGGATAGGAGAATAAAGAGAATAATGTCGATGCATAGTTTCTGTGTGTTTTGAATACAACACCACTGTAGAGGTGTCGCACTCCGATGCAGACAGTTAAGAGGCAAACTTTTATCTACTTTCTCTCACCTATAGATCACTTGCCCTTGCCACTACAACTCAGATTTATCAAGATAATATCGCTAAGCGCTTCGGCGGTGGCTACGAAAGCGAAACCCTGCGATTTTTCTGGCATTCGAGTGCGTGTGCAATTGAAGGGAGCGAAAGCGCCGGCTGGAAGATAGGAAAGAATCCACAATGTGAGTGCGTGCTCTCGAGCTTCGTTTTATAATAGCCTTGAGATTGTACCGTGGTGTTGTTCTCCATGCGCTCCCATAATATTCAGGTTTTTGATCGCCTCTGTACATATGCAATGTTTATCAAATTGGGTAGACAGCACTGCAACCACTAATTGGCGTTTCACGAATATTGGCGTTTATTTGAACCGTAGTTCTGAGACTTGGCGTATCTCTGTGGTAAAATGCTTCGTTGCCACGAAAAAGACTTCGGTTCGATTCCAGCTAGGACCGTGACATTTTTATTTGCATTCGTCAGTTTTAGGCTACCAATGTCGGATATTTCTTAACGCCCGCGCGTTAAAATTGTTCTTGTGTGTTCTCGTCGTTACTGAGTATATACAAAAGGTGTCAATCACCTGTGGCACATACCCACATACTAGCGGCACATACCCGTGGGTATGTACCACTGTATCGCGGGAAGTGGTTGACGACGTATGCGACGGGATTGTTACATTAGTCATGTCTTGACCAGCGCGTCTTATTCGTGAAACGATCTTACCCTCTCATGCTAATTTTGGTTGATGCCTACTTGAGGGGGTGACGACGAAAGCACCAAACCTAAGCAGATATAGATAGATAGATAGATAGATAAATAGATAGATAGATAGATAGATTGATATGTTCAAAGTCGCCAAAATTCGCTACGAAATGCTTCGCATTAAAAACAAACTGCGGTTCATGGAGCAATGATTGGCGCCGTGCGGTGCTGTTGAAAAGGTAGCTGGTTCGACGCCAACGGAGGAGCTTTTGCATATGGTTTCTTTTTTTTGCAATCTGCTGTATATATTCCAGAACTTGTAAGAATCGTGTTATTCGGGAGAGTTTCCGCAAGAGCCGCGAAGGCAAGCAAGACAGCTGAAGCACAGAAAAAAGAGACTGGGAGCTCAAAAGATGATCATCGTTGTCTTTTCTTTCACTGGCACAGAGCTGAAACCGATGTGCACCAGTAAAACTTCTGACGGCACATAGAGAAGTCATCCTGGCGACCTAAAGAAAAGACGCCATATGGCGGTCGTAGCACGGTTTAGGTCACGGGACATAAACTGTTTCGCGGTATCGGCAGCGACTATTGGGCGATAGGTGGGCCGTCTCGACGACATAGTTGACGGGAGATATCCGCTCCAGTGCGCGGTAAGGACTCTGGTACAGCGACAAAAGCTTGGTGGAAAGTCTGGGAGTTGTGGACAGGACCTGAAGCCAAATCAGCTTTCCTGTTCCTGGAGAGTATGGGCAGCCGACGCAGAAGCGTCATGACGGAAGCCTGATCTTGCGTGGTGAACGAGCGAGCCAGTTTAGGGCATTCTTCGGCGTAAGCGGCAGCTTGCGAGACGGGTTTGGCTTCAAAAATGTATGGTTGGTAGGACAGAATCGCATCCACGGAACATGGAGGCTCTCGACCATACAGGAGAAAGAAGGGAAAGAAGCCAGTGGTAGTTTGTGACGCAGAGTTTTAAGCATAGGTGACCAAAGAGAGTACGTGGTCCAAGTTGGTGTGGTCTTCTGACGTGTAAATTGCCAGCATGTCGGCAAAGGTACGATTGAAGCGTTCCGTCATGCTGTTAGCTTGAGGATGGTACGCGGAAGTGGTGCGCTGTACAATGCAGCATTCTTTGATCCGAACCTCGATGGCATTTGAGAGGAAGACGTGGCCATAGTCACTAAGTAATTCACGTGGGGCGTCATGACGCACAATGAGATGACGAAGAAGGGAACCACGTGACGTCTTTCGCAGTGGTGGCTGGTAGGTCAGATGTTTCTGCGTACCGCGTGAGGTGGTCGATGGCGGCTATTATCCAGCGGTTGCCCTCAAAATGGGTTGGGAGTGGAGCAAAGATATTGGCTCCGACGCTGCCGAATGGTCATACTGGGCAGGGCAGTTCCTGTAGAGGCCAAGTGGTGCTGTGAGTAGAAAACCTTGCGGGGTTGATATACAGCGCATGACTGAACGTACTGGAGAACGTCTCGACACAGGCCTCGCCTGTAGTACCTAAGCTGAAGACAAGAGTACGTCTTGAACGTGCCAGCATGACCGCACTGAGGGTCATCGTGAAAGGCGCTGAAAATGTCGGGGGATAAATAGGAGTCACCTGCGGCCTTCGGTTAGGTAATTGTGACAATACAACAACCCTTCAAGAAGTGCTAAGTGTTAGACTTGACGACGATGAGTTTATGAGATGGAGTTGGGAAATGTGAAGACAAAATGTCAAGCAGAGAAGCAATCCAATGATCTTTGCGCTGTTCCGCTGGCATGTTGGCGATTTTCAGTGATGATGAATGACAAGTGGAAGCTGGTGTGCCGGCAGAGTCGGAAGGCAGTGGCGATTTAGACGGGGCGTCAGCGTCTGAGTGTTTTTGAGCAGAGCAATGTATGCCACACATATCATATTCCTGTAGTCGTAAAACGCAGCGAGTGAGGCGTCCTGTCAGGTCTTTCAAAGACGACAGCCCGCATAGCGCCTGGTAGTCGGTAACAACATCAAACTGACGGCCATAGAGGTAGGTGTAAAATGTACCAATTGCTCAAACATTTGGCAAACACTCTTCTTCTGTGACGGAGTACCTGGACTCCGCCTTTGTGAGGGTACGACTGGCATATGCTAGAATGTACTTGTCAAAGTCGGGTTTTCACTGAACGAGTACCGCGCCAAAGCCAACACCTCTAGCGTTCATGTGTATTTCTGCAGGCGCCTGGGGATCGTAGTGGCGCTGAACTGGAGGAGACGGGAGAAGTAGGTGGAGCGTCGTAAATGACTAATCACAGTCGGCATTCCAAACTGAGATGTCGTTACTGCCGGCGATAATCTTTGCCAACCAGGTAGTCGCAATTTCCGGAGTCCTTCACTACGGCGTCTCATAGTCATATGGTGGTTTTGGGGCGTTAAACCCCCATATCAATCAAATAAGTAAACTTAGACAGGGTGGATATAATGGAGGCGAAATTGCAGATGAAGCACCGAAAATGTGAACGCAGCCGTATGAAGCTTCGGACTTTCCTTTGAGTGCTTGCCTTGGGATATTCGGCAACTGCGCGACGTTTGGCAGCATCTGGCGAAATTTCTTCTTTGGAGACGACGTGGCTTGAGATGGTAAACTGATGGGCGCCAAAATGACATTTATTTAGGCTTACCTGCAAGCCGGTGTTAGCGAGGAACTTGAGAACTTGCTCATAGCGAGCGATATGAGATGAAAAACTTGCAGAAAAAGTCATTACGCCATCTTAGTAGCATAGACAGTTCTGCCATTTGAGGCCTCTGACAATACTGTTCATCAATCTCTCGAAGGTAACAGGCACGTCGCAAAGGCTGAAGGACATGACGTTAAACTCGTATAAAGTGTCAGGGACAACGAACGCTATGTTCGGAAGGTCAGCTTCAGCCATGGGCACTTGCCAGTTGCCTGAGCGCAGATCCAGTAATGAGAAATTTTCGGCTCCTTGAATGCAGTTCAGGGCGTCGTCAATGCGGGGTAGAGATTAACATTCTTCTCTATAATCGTGCTTAGTCTGCGGTAATCAGCACAAAATGTTATTGAACCGTTTTCATTCCTCAGCAGAGCGACAGAAGAGGCCCAGGATTTTTTCGTTTCCTGAATCACGCCAGGTTGCAGCATTTAATAGACTTGTCTCTAATACCACGGCGTTCAGCCTTCGATCCTCGGGAGGGATGCTGTCGCAAAAGGGCATGGCGACCAGTGTAAATACAATGAACCACTGCAGACGTGCACCCCAATGATGGCTAGCCGACGTCGAAAGAGTCACGAAAGCGTTGAAGCAGCTGAACAGCCTTTGTTCACTGGACTGTCGTAAGCGCGTTATCATTGCTACGCAGGAGAATGTCTTTGACAGGGGATGTGGTAGCTGCGGCGCAAGTGATGGAATTTATCGTCAATGGTGCCTTATGACACGTTGCATCCAAATTGAAGGTGGTGTCAAAATTGTCCAAACTCTTAACACATTTGCCGCGTAACAAAGTTGCCGAGAAAGAAAAAGGATTGCACGCATAGACCACACCGGGACCATTCAGAAGGGTAACGATGGCAAATGAAAGTCTGAGGTTCCGTCGGCGTGCACCGTCTTCAGATGGTGTAAACAGGGCGGTCAATTCACAACGTCGAAGGAAACTAACACTAGGCTGGCAGAGAACGGAGAAATGATGGCGTCAGCAGTGACAACCAGGCACTCGGCAGGGTTTGTCGACGACTGTGGTACTAAAAGAGGACAAAGTGAGTCGAGCTCCAGCGCAGTCAACGACCGCATAATGTGTAGAAAGGAAGTCCAAACCGAGGGTCATGTCATGGGACATATGCGGTACGGTAGAACAATGAATCCCACAACGTAGAAAGCGTCATCAATAAAAAGACGTGCCGTGCAGACTAGCGAAGGTTTAACATGTTGCGAGCTCACCATCCATAATAAAAGATTAGAAATGGGTATCGTCACTTTCTGCAGTCTGCGGTACAAAAGTTCACTTCAAACAGAAACGGCAGCCCCTGTGTTGACAAAAGCGTTTGTCGTAACACAATCAATAATAACAGCGATTTCGTTTGGAGGTTAAAATTGAGGAGTTGAAATTTTTCATAAGGGTCAAGTTCATGCCTCAGGAACTGCGGCTCTTAGTTTTCCTCTTGCGTGGGGTTGGAACGGCGGTGCATAGGAGAAGTGGAGCGGCGCCGGGAGAGATGAGATTGACGTGATAGGGAACGGGCGTGGCGCTAATAAGTGCCTCATCAGTCGGCAGAAACAGGGTGTGCTGCTGTGGCATGTAGCCGAGGTTGGGGATGTCATTGCTTTCATGAAGACTGCGCTGACGACGACAGTGACGCGCAATACGACCAGACATAATGCAGGCTTCAGATAGGCCTGTTCTCTAGAGTTCGCCAAGGGTTGTGAGGCGGTCCGGGAGGAGAGAGGGGTTGCGCGAAAAAAGGGCGTATTGGGTGAGTAGGGCATGGCGGCGAGTAGAAGTTGGGGACTGCGTAGATGGTGCTGGCGTCGATCAAGCATAGGAACGAGCAACGGCCTCAGCATAAGTGAGAGCTGCCGCAAGCTGCGTTGATGATACAGGAAGTGGGAGCAACTCAGCAACTTGAGCCTGAACGACAAGACGCAGCGAGTGATCCAGTGCTGTGGGAATCTAAGCGACAGATGTGACAATAGAGAGCTGACGAGCCACTTCTTCCTCACGAATGTATTGCTTATTTGTGGCAGCAAGATGGATCTGTCACATCTTGTTGGGAGGTAGTGACTCTTCCTTCTGGTTCCTTAGTTGAAAATGAACACAGTGGTGATCAATCCAGACAGGGGTCGCAACACATCCAGGACACTGATTAGAAAAATATTGTAGTCATTTCTTTCGCGTATTCTGACAATGGCGAATCGGAAAGTTATCTAAAGAATTCGGAGATACAAGTACAGTCGTGGGTGTTACAGAGGTTATCACGTGAGCGTCAAGCCTGCCCATCGTACCAGAACGGTGAGAATCAAGATTGCTCATTCTTTCCTCCTTCATTGGCTGTCTCATGTCTGAACAATTGCCCTTAGACGAACTCTGAGCCCTATTTCTGAATTTCGAGCCGTCAGTTTGTCGCAATCAAGTGCATTTTCGTGGGCTCTAATCGACGCAGGTGAATGCAAAACTGCTGATAAAGATGTGGTAAATAAAGCTGGTGCACTCGGCACTGCCCTTTTGAAAGAGCTTCCTCAGGTACGAGTGATCAAAGCTTCAGGAACAGCAAAAAGAATGAGTGACGCTTATGTGAGATCAACCTTTCCCTCTAAAGGAAAAGTATTTTGCATAAGTCGGGGCGTTGTTGTATAGTTCTTGGTTCATGCTAGTGCGATAACCTTCAAATCGAGCTCGAATGTACACTCCAATAGCTACCTTGGGACTCTTTGTTTTCGTGAAAGGAGGAAGCAAGTGTTCTGAAAACTTCTATTGAATTTGGTGTCCTTAAATGCATTATATACATAAACATATAAAGAAAGCTTGCACTGAATAGAGAAGGTTCGCCCAACATTTATTAAATATTGGTACTGTGCTTTGCGTAGTTTACTGTAAAACTGAACAAGAGAGTTGCATGGTTCACAAAACAAAACTAATTGAAAGACAAGTATCTGACGAACAGTTTCTGAAGCCTCTAAAGTTATATATATTCGCCACCAGGGATGTCAGGTGTGACTCTTGTGTGTACATTTAACTACATTTCTAGGCTGGCGTCAGGATGAAATCGTCTTTGTTAGTTAGTTGCTTCATAGGCCACTTTCCGTATCCTCGATTCAAGAAGTGATCAAAATCTGGTGACGTCACAGCCAGCAGTGTTCAAATATAGGACGGCAATAACAGGCAGTACAAACAATTTTACAATTCCTAAAATGCAGCTTCGTGCTTTTAATACGCAGATAACAAATTTAATTCTGGCCTTAGCAGGAATGATGCTGAATGGTGGTGATCATACTAGAATTATAAAAAGATAAAGAATTTTAGCCATGCACTAAGACGTGCCTCGCAGACACTAAGGCAAAATCATTCTCGACACCTGGCAGCCTGTCTCGGTGGATACATGGCTAAGGTGCCCTGCTGCTGATTCGAAGGTTCATTTTAATCGAAGAAAAATGGTAGACGCACGTTTACTATACGATGTCAGTGCACCTTAAGAAACAACAGGTGATGAAAATTTCCGCAGCCCTGCACTCCGGCATGATTCATAATGATACCGTGGTTTTAGCATGTAAATAAAATACCATTGCTTTTATTACCTTACTGAGTCTCTGAGAGAACTGTTGAATAAGACCACATTTTGCGAACCATTGACGCCCTAACGCGGTCTCAAACCACAATTTTTGCTAGCATAAACAATTTCACCACATATTGAGACGTTCCGCACTACTTTACATTGGGAACAGGGCATTCGCCACTTCAAGTAAGCTCATAAATACCTGTGCACGGGACACCAAGGCGGCACTCACAGCACTCACTAATAATTGTTAAAAAGCCATGTGCGTCCAACATTGCCTCTTGTGTAACAATTTTTTAAATAAGGAACTTTTTTGCGTGAGTAGCCATTTTGAGCATCTATCTATCTATCTATCTATCTATCTATCTATCTATCTATCTATCTATCTATCTATCTTTATATCCAATTATCTGGTCATCTAGTTATCTAGTTATCTACCGATATAATTATCTAATTTTCTCTACGTGTAATTAGTTATTTATGTATTTATCTATCTGTTTATGTGTCTGTCTCTTTCTCTCTCTCTGTCTCTCTCTCTCTCTCTCTCTCTCTCTCTGTGTGTGTGTGTGTGTGTGTGTGTGTGTGTGTGAGTAGCCGCCTTCGTCGGTGTGCTCCTACAATCACCTGCTAAAGCAGGGGTAGCTATAATTATTATGCGAGAGCCTCAGGGCGTGAGGATATAGAAAGTCATGTCTTGGCACGAGCAATATGAAAATCTTGTCGTGTACGATGACAAGCTCTTTTCTTCAGTCATGTGTGGCGCATACATGTATATCATGGGTAACGGAACGTGGGTATGCGCCATAGGTGTTCGAAAGTTTTTCTTCCTAGAAACGGTGAGAACAGGCATTGATAATTTAAATATGAGAGCGTTAAGAAACAAGCTCACATCAGCTGCACTAACCGGACGAATGCAAAGGATAGCTGTTACGGCCCCACACGTAATTAATCTGCATGGCAATGAAATATTCTACCACCCCTCTACGTGGTGTCTTGAAACTCGTTTAGAAAAATACTTTGCGCAGACGTAATGTTAATGCGAAGTCAATTCTGCATGCAGTTCTGCCCATCTAATTTTTCCTATCATTACTTATATACTCCAATACTACAACATGTAGTCCAATGCTCCAATTCTTTATTTACTAAAATGTTTGGCGGTTTTGGGACGTTAAACTATCACGAACTTCAATGTTTAAACAATACCTACGTTTTCCAGTGCTACAGGCCTCACGCTGAACAGCGCAAATGGTATATAAGCGCCATATACTGAGATTGGTCGGCGTAGCAGTATCCAGGACTACCATTTCGCAAGCGCAAGCGCCAAATTTTGGCCTACCGCTTCGGTGGTTCGTGATACCAATGTTGTCTCGGCATCGTTACGTCATGCTAAACAACTAGTTATATAAAAGATATGCTGCTGTTCCACAAACATGTCTGTGCATATGGCACTTTTACAATGTTTAGCATCATTTCAAAATGCTTCGCTAAAAAAGCACCAAACTTAACTTCCTTCGACATGCTTCGCATGAAATTGATACCATAGTACGTGGGGTCTCCAAATTTGTGTTAGTGCTCTTATTGGAATCTCCTAACGAATAGCCCACCAAATTATCATTGCTTCGGGACCTTCGACGTACAGCTTGTGTCATTTCCTTGGCTCAGGTACGGAATGGTGCTTTAGATACATCACGGAAGAAATTACTCTGAAAGTGGCTGCAGTTTATGCTTCAGTGTTAGCATCTGTATTATTGTGTGGACTGATCATGCTGCAGGCTTATTATTATTTACACGATCTCTAGTCTTTTTTTTGTCTTGAACACTACGTCATCATGGATAAACCAATTGTTAGTATGAGCAATGTGTGCTGAAATCACTGAAATTGTAATTGTGGATTGCTCGTGGTAAACATATTTACACTTTTATGGAAAGCCTTTTGCATGAACTATGCAAATAGAAATGTGAAAGCGGTTTTCAAGCGTACAACGACTACTTATGGCAACTTTTGCTGCCACTGTCTCTAGTTGGCTACTTTGCCTTGTTTTTAATATTTTTTACTATTTTTCTATTGTAGACTTGTACAATGTTCGCTACCTATATTCTCAGCGCAGATATTAGCATGTATAGCACCAATAGAAACACTTGACGATTTCTAAAGCGCACCAAAGGAATAGGAGAGTGGTTTAATCACTTCATGTCTCTTCGAATATGAAGCAAGTGTATAGATATTTAAACTATATTAAAACTTAGACATTTGTTCGCACGAACACAACGAAAATACACATCCCACTACGTGCTATTTTTCAGCGCACCTCTAAATCACAAACGTTCTCAATTCTTTCTCCAGAAGATAAGCGTTCCATCTCATTGCTTAATTATTAAAAACATGCATCTGACCTCTTGGTCTGTTGTGTTAGCATATGTCAAACGTAATTATACAATAATGCATTTATTTTTGCGTCAAAATAATGCAAGTTAAGGGCTGGTGTACATACAGACCTTTTGTCCAATGGCAGGCCGTATCTTGAAGCTGCCTAAGCATTGTTTTGCGTCTTAATCATTTATTATTTTTTACAACTATCTGGCACTTTACTTTGAATATTCAACTGCCTCTCCACGGAAAGGGCGCACTGTCCACTGCATATACCCCTCCACAGTAATCTGAAAAGCAGTGTTCGGAAGTACCAACAGACTGTGTGCAGGCATTTGCACACAGACTGTTCACATTTCCACGCCACCCTTTTAGGCCGCTGAGTTCATTTGGATCCCCTTGGGAATAAATTTTCTTACAGATTCATGATTGAGTGCTATAACGTTCTTATAGCCCTCTCTTTTATCTTGATGGCAAAATTAGTCTTAATGCTTTTTCTATCTTTATTACGAAATACGACCACGATGGTTACCACCTACGACACAGGGGTTAGCAGCGACGTGCTACAATGATTATTCCACCGAGACAAGTGATGCAGCTGACATGATTGTTTCGCACACTTAAACAAAGGGCATAACATGCACAACCCCCAATGCAAACTTTTACTGCAGTTTAAATAAACAAGATCCGCATCACTAGCTCATTAGACAACAGTCTTTTCTCTGGCCAAATTTTAACAGGGGCAGTTTGGGCGGAGAAACAACACATTTTACACCTTGCACTGTAAACTATAATAGAGTGTCTTGTTTTTACGTTAAGAATATGTGCACTTACTCTGTACGGTCTCTATCAATTCGGTCAGCAGCATGTCATTCCATGTCTGATAAAACATCAGATACTGTTGCTTTGCGCCAACCTTTTTTCTCAGCGCACCTGCGTGATGTCATTCAAGATTTCACAGACTCATTAACAGTTGTATCTATCGGTTTCATGTGTGACCGACAGGCAAATACGGCTATAATGTACTGCACCCATGCCTGGAAACGCTAATCTTGCCAATACTGGCAGTGATTGGTTTAGTATTGGCTCGGGGAGCACGCGTACAAAGAAACTTAGGAAGTGTATTCCCTAGTTGTGGCAATGACAAAAATGCATGATTTTTGTCAGCCCAGCTGATATATTAAAAATAACATTGCCATACTCTACTTAGATGCAGCGCACAAAGAAATAAGGAAATTTCCAAGATGCAGCAGTGCAGCAAGTTATCCCACATTGTCGGAATCCAAGCATGTGGACACTGTCATTAAGAAGCTGTGCATGATGCATTGTGTAATGTTGAGTAACAATGTTGAAACATATCAGCTGCTCACCGTTCATAAATTGGCGCGGCATTAAAGAGCTTGCCATGTACGTCTACAGTGCCGTTATAAATGAGGGGCATCTTATGAATAGACGTAAGATCAGCTCTCACGTTGAAACAAAAATGTAGGTTGGATTATATATTTAATTTGGAAAGCTTTTACTAAGCGGCGAAAGTTGTAAAACAGCAAAACTTGACCATCCCAAAGAATATTCTGGTAGCTTCTAGGTGTTTTCTTGGCGATGTAGGCTCAAGTTTGCTTCAATAGGATGTTTCATTGTTTTAGCATGGTTACGCTAGGCCGTTTTTACAGCAAAATCTGCATATTCTGCTAGGAAAAATTAACTGTCCGACAGCGGTGTCACAAGCGGTCTTTATGGGCTGTGCTATCAGTTGTGACATTCTCATAGCCATACGCAATCACGCGCCTCTTCGGCTGCGTCGAGTGACGTGGTCAGTCTCGTCACAGCTGTGGCACCGACCACGTGCGCATGAGTTTCTCCTGAAAACTTTCGCTTGGGTATGGCACGGACAACTCTAGAAGAGGGCCAATAGTGAAAACGTGAGAGAGCTCACATTCATCGGACTGTTAGTGCAATCCTGGCACAAAAGAATCACAGCATATCTACGGAGTGAATGATGATGAGTTGGGTGAATATTCGAAGGATTTTGTTGGTAAACTTTCAATCATGCGTCTGTCTGTCTGTCTGCCCGTCCGTCCATTCGTCCGTCTGCATCTACTGAGTACATCAAACTAGGCGGTCACGTATGAGCTAGGAGAAATAGACCCACGCATTTCGAAGCTTCGCTCGTAAAACAGTGCTGACAACAACTATGTACCGATGATCACAGCCTTTCAAGCCGCGCGAAATCATGAACGGAAATGCAATCTCGGATGGTGGGTGGATCCTGCAAGTGACGGCAGCGAGTTTACTCGCGATGTCAGACGCTTGCAACAACGCTGCGCCAAACAATGAATGCATTGATCTTGAAGAAGAAAAAAATTCACCTAATTCCTTTTTGCCCTATAGGGAACACAGGGCAGTGTCTGCGCCGAAACAGTGGCGTTGCGGCGTCAGCATGATGATTGCGAGGGCGCTTTCTTTGGTGCGAACGCCTGCTTTCAGCGAGGGTTTCTGCAGCGACATTTTTGTTTCGGATTCAACGTCTCTGAACGCCAGTGATTCGAAAGCGAACACTGTGATTAATGCGTTAGGAAATGAATTTATTCTAATTACACTCCTCTTTGACCGTCATCATTTTAGGCAAAGTGTGAGGATTTCAAATAAACATTGTGGCAAACCCATGTCAAGCTTGTTCCTAACCTCAATAAAAAGCACCAGCATCTCATGAATTTTTGTTAATGTGTTCGGTGCAGTGTCTGGTTTAAAGCTCCACTCAACACTGGGGCCAAACGCTTTAGCTTGCACTGGTTAATTATTTGTACGGAGCGCTAGGGTGATGATTTCTGTACGCGGACCCTTTGCGCAGAGACGTCGGAGTTCATCCCACCACAAGCAGACACAGACACAAGGTGGTTCCCCAATCTCCAAAGACAGAAGCTCGAGCTGAAACTATGCCGTCGCTCTTCTCAAGGTCCACATGCACTTTATTGTTTGCGTATGTCTTCCATTGCTTCAGGGTATGTCCGCAGCCACTGTTTCTTTCCCCTTCTATATTGTTGTCCTTTTGTGTATACTCGTGGTCTTCGGCTGACCGCCGTCACTTCCCAGCCATTTCATCGCCTAACCGTTACCTTCAACTGCGCACGTCAAGACAAGTTTTATTGTGTGTATTGACGCCATTGCGTTATTCGAGTAATCGCAAGCATATCGCCGTACATGCAAGTCACAGTCGTGGTTTAGGAGGCACATTCCACAGACGCGTAAAAACTACGTCGGTCCCCAACATCACTGTCATATGAACCACGGAACCAAGTGCAAATGGCGGTAATTTGCGCCTTGCTGCTGAGACCATTCAACAACGCTGGGCTAAGGCTTGTTCATTCATTGAAGTTAACCTCTAAGAGCTTCTATGGTAATATAATATCACCATACATGCGTTTATTTTATGCGCAGGTTCTGTGAAGGGTCTTATAAAAATTATTTTTCTTTTAGAGGTTTCGCGTAGATTGTGAGTCGCCTGTATTGCATCACCACCTGCCATGAGAGTTACTCTGATTTTAAGCATAGAGAAGTACTGTGGAATAAAGTTGCATGGCCAACGGAGCAGGCATTTGCTGGAAGAACATTTTCCTGGACGAGTTGGTGCGTAACCTTGCTGAACATTTTAGGGGCGAAACAAAGGAAAGTTTATTGCACTTCTGACAAGTAATCGAATACATAATTCTTCTCCAACACTTATCACGGACACACGCGGTAAAGACACCGATGAACAGAAAAACACGTTTAGGCCGTACACTATAACAGAAGCGCGATCATTCGAACACTCGTTATACAAAGGCTATAAGAGCGCTGAACGGCCCGCGCGCAAAAGAGCCCGTTTCCGTTTACAGGCGAAAAAGGGTGCGATAATGGTCGGCGCTGTTCGGGCTCCAGAGAACTAAGGGGTTAATCCTTACAGAGAACGGATTCGAGACACATAATTATACAATTGACAGGGGGGGGGGGCATTGGCATTTTCCGTTGGCCGGTCAGGAAACAGTGGGACGCAGTGGCTGGCGTGCGCTTAAAAGGGGTTATCGGCAGGCGTAACTTGCCTTTTTGCAGGAGAAAAAACCTCGTATGCCAGCGGTGGAGAAACTTTTCCTCGCCGCTGGCTTCAAGTTGGTCTGAGAGGTGCCGCCACACCTTGTAGCGGATAGGAGCTACGGTCGGGAAATCCGCTCTGACCGGAGAGCGGCTAACCTCTGCGAAGCACCGTCGCTTCCAGACCATGAATATGGTGCACAGGGCCACAAACTTTGCAAAGGCGCCTTTGTTTCTGTTCAGGGCTGGGAAAAGACGGATTTTAAATTCCCTCGCAGTCAGGCGCCAAACCGGTTTGACCGCTGGGCACTCAAATAAGGCATGTGCCAGGGTCTCATCCGCGCGGCAATTGGGACAGCGCGGTGTAGGCGTGATGCCAAACTTGTGGAGGCGCTGGCGGGTTGGGAGGACGTTCCAGTTTTTCCTCCATGCGAAGTCTTGGGCGGACGAAGGGATGGCACGCCCATCTGTTTTGCATTTCCGCTTCCAGTTCCACGACCGTCGTCTCTCCTCGGGAGTTATCTGGGTGCTGGCGATTTCTTCCATAATGCGAGCAGGCGGAGTCTCATCTACGTCGCGCGTAGGGGACTTCTTTTCTAGTATGCGCATGGTGTTTGCGGCTGCCTTATAGAACGCGGAGGGAGTCTCGGCGAGTGGGGCGAGCGGCTGGTCGGAATTCAGGAACAATGAGTTTGTACTGCACCAGTAACGCATTAAGGGCCTCCCCACGTAATCAGGTGCGCGAAACAAGGCCCTTGCGGTCTTCAAGGCTAGCACTTTGCTCGCCGTCAGGACATGCGTGAGCCCGAGGCCGACCTCTGAAACTGAGAGTTGCAGGAGGGTTCGACGTAAGGGTGCGGGTTTGCCGTCCCACAGTTAGGCACCGATCATACTTGTCAATTGCGTCGCAGTCTTGGTAGGCATCACTCCTATTCGGCTTACATAAAAGGGAAAGGCGCAGATGGTTGTCATTGCGGCTATGGCCCTATCACGAAGCGTTAGATCCTTCGGTTGGAGGCGTGCTATTGCATCCTGTGCCCGCTCGAGCGCTCGTTGCCAGGTTAGGTCGGCGACGCCACCGCAGCAAAAGTAAATGCCGAGCACCTTGACGGCGTCGACCCCTTCCAACTCTCCCAGAGCGCCGTGAGGGAATTTTCCAAATGGTAAGGCCTTGCTCTTCCTCATGTTCAAGGCCGTGCCTGAGACTCAGCATAGTGTGCGAATGTTCGCCAAAACGCTGCAGGCTTTCCGGGTCCCTGACGAACAGGGATACATCATCAGCCTAAGCGAGGACCTTAATATTAAGCTCCCCCGTTAGCGGGAAGACTCTGACGTGCATGTTCCGGTCGAAGTTCACCAGCAACGGCTCAAGCGAGAGTACGAAGAGGGAGGGCCCTAGAGGGCACCCTTGGCGGATCCCTCTCTCGTATACAAAGTTACTCGTCGGGGTGCCGTTTACTACTACGTGGCATGTGAGGTTTCTGTACAGGATGGCAGTGGTGTCTACGAAGCATGTCGGGAACCCGAACTGGCGGAGTACCTTGATCATGTATCCATGGCGCACCCGGTCAAACGCCTTTGCCTGGTCCAAGGAGACAAAGGCTCTGGTCAGAAACTTGGCAAACATGTATTCGAAGGTATCCCTTGTTGCGGTAAGGTTGGCAAAGATCGAGCGGCCTGGAACCGCACAGGACTGCCAAGGAGCGACGATGGATGGCAAGAGGAGCTTTAGGCAGCTATTAAGGATGGAAGTGTAGTGCCATCATCACCGTCATCATTTCTCAATCACCGCGCCGCGCCTCTCGCACAGCTGGTGCTAGCTCGAGCTGCGCGAGGAGGAGAACGAGCTCACGCACCTGGCGCGTCGGACATGGACAGCCACCGCGGCTCCACTTCAGGCGAGGAATAAAGTGGCGAGATCAGCACGGCCCCGTTTGCCGCCTTCGACGCCGTCTCACGTCTCTCTTCTCTCGCCGCTACATTGGTGAGCCGGAGAACACGCCCTTCGCCGAGCGGCCCGCTGCCATGTTCCCGCAACTCTGCCCGCCAGTGCCGCCGTTCCAATCGACCTACCCCAAGGTATGGTTCATGCAGTTCGATGCCGTTCTGGCGTTCAATGGCGTCACGGACCAGCCGCTGATGCACGCCATTCTTCAAGACGCCCTTCCGGTAGAGTTGCGTCATCTCTCTGGCACTTCAACCTCCAGCCAGCAACCTTACGATGACCTCTGCTCTGCGGTGCTTGCCAGGTATGGCCTCACCTACCGCCCGCTGCCGTTCACCCGCAACTTACAGGTTTCGTCTGCGTCGCAGCGTGCGGTACCCTCCGGCCCGAAAGTCTTCACTGACCGGTACCTAACTTCCCCGACTACGTCTCCTACAACATCTCGTCCGGCCGCTATCAACGCGAGTCCCGCGTACGAATGCCCATCCGGCGAGGTTCAGAACATTCGTGCTGCACGCGACCAGTCAGCCACGAAATCCGACGAGCTTCTTCAATACGTTCCTGTATTTAACGACCGGGTTGCCACGAGGTGCATTTTTCCAAAGTCCTCGGCCGATTGTCCCTCGGGCACTCTCGCCACCCGCATGTCTTCTCTGGCCTACACAGACCACGATTTCTCAGACATGTCAGACTCGACGACGGCTTTATCGCCGCATGCCCCGGAGTCTGCCAAGACTACGGATATCCTCACGCTCACTATTCGCCCCTTGGTCACGGAGACTTAAGCGTCGACGATGTCCGAAGGCGCCTCCCCACCCATCTCGACGCTCTCTGCGTCCTGCCAGCAGCGACCATCTTCAGCCCCGCAGTCTCCCGCAGCCGAAGTTAAAGTCATAAGCCGTCAACCACAGCCAAACTTCCGAGAGGCTGCGACTATGACTGACGCAGCTGAGGACGACGTACCTGGCGCGCCTATGGCACTGCAGACTACATATGCCACACATGCTGTAGAGGTTGTCATCGATCATGCAGACCTGCACACCAACCCTCATGGGCGGAGAACCGATGGTCTTCCAGGTGTGCCACCCGATCCTCCATCAAAGCTCACGTCTTCTGAGCTTCACAACTATTCCCCAGAGCATTTGGCACCGGATGCAGTCCGCCACACAGGCTCGTTGGTAACAACAGCGACGACGTCGGTCCAACTGCATATCTGCCGCCCTTGATAGTATGCCAACGAAATCATCACGTTCGGCATAATACAGAGAGGCCCTTTTTCAAGCCTCTTGCTAAACAGTCATGTGTTGCAGCCTTGGCCTTCAAGACGGCGCAAACACCTACGAGGTTTTCCCGACGCAAGGGCCAACCACTTGCCGTGCACATGTCTAGCCGCAATGCACGGCGTTTCCGCATCCGTCGACTCGGCCACACGCCCCGGCACGCCGGTCGCAGTGCTACATGGAGGCCGGTGTTTCATCGACAGAGACGTCCGCACCAGCACGACCGCGACGCTGCTCCTTGTCGACAGCATGCGCGGCACCCTGTGCGCTGTCCGAGACCCCGCTGTGGCCGCGAAACTTCAGTGCTTGGTCATCATGGGTGCGTTCCGATCCTTCACACTATTTCACCCACATTGCCAGCGCAAGCTCTTCAGCGCCTGTCCACAGTTCCAGCTGTGGGCGCGTTTGTCAGCCGCGTCTACTCGAAACGGCGGGTGCGCAATCGAATGGTCCCGCCGCGTAATTGTGGGATGGACGTGTCTATGAACACAGCGACCCGGCACTTCCTTCTTCGTCCCTTGCGCTTCTCACAGAGTCGCCCACCGGAGACACACCGCCTACTGAGGGCCCATAAACGTTGACAACCTGGACTTGCCAAATGAACACTTTATGAATTGCCGTTCATGTATATAGCATTTGTCGCTCTCTTTCTTTTTCATATGCCTTCAAATCGCGCAAAGCGCTAGGGGGAGAGCCCTGTAGTGCCATCATCACCATCATCATTTCTCAATCACGGCGCCGCGCCTCTCGCGCAGCTGGTGCTAGCTCGAGCCGCGCAAGGAGGAGAACGAGCTCACGCACCTGGCGCGTCGGACGTGTACAGCCACCGCGGCTCCGCTTCAGGCGTGGAATAAAGTGGCGAGATCAGCACGGCCCCGTCTGCCGCCTTCGACGCCGTCTCACGTCTCTCTTCTCTCGCCGCTACAGAAGCAACCATTTTATAGTCCACGTTCAACAAGGTTATGAGGCGCCACGCCGACAGCGCCTCTTGCGGGGCTCCCTCTTTAAATAGGAGGACAATCCCCCTCTCCAAAGGAAGCGGATTTCAGTTGCTTCGTAACCACCATGTTCGCCAGTGCGACAAGCACTCCCTCTAGATCGTCGAAAAAAGTGGCGTAAAGGTTGGCTGTGAGACCGTCCGTGCCGGGGGCCGAGTTCGGGTGCATGCTTGTTATCGCGCCCCTAACCTCTTTCGCAGACACTTCCGTGCTCAGTAACGCAACCTCCTCTCCTCCCAGCCGTGGGAGGTGCTGGCAGACCTCTCTAATCTTATCTTCTCCACCAGTTTCTCCGTCGCTGTCGGCGTCCCAAAAAGGGCCGAGAAGTACTCGCAGAAGACATCGCGGATTCCCTCTGGTTCAGTTGCGAAAGAATCGTCCGGGCGTTTCACTCGGGTAATTCGTATGCTTCCATTCCCAGTTGTGTCACTGGGGTGTGCTCCAAGGTGGTTAATGGGTGCGCCCCGCTCCCCAGGCGGTCTGCGCGCGCGCTGTTGGAGCAGCCGGGCATACTCGACCTCCAGGGCGTTCAGGTAGTCGCGCATGCAAGTCGTCATTGTCTCCGCCCCCCTGACGATGCGTATTCTGCACAGGATCTCATTTAGTTTAGCGGTTATGCGGCGCTTCCTGGCCTTGCCTTTGTCTTGAAGAATTCCCTTCCACTCCACTTTCAAGGTGTCCCACGAGCATGGGGTTAGGTCCCGGGCGTTGCCACGGAGGCCCGCAGCCGCGCCCTAATGCGCTCGATGCTATCATCGTCTTGCAGGGACGCTGGATCCACTCGCCACCCATGGTCATCAGTACGGAGTCCAGGAGAGCCACTAAGCGTAGTGACAAGGGGGAGGTGACCTGACCGACTCGCTAGGTCTGCCGGAGGGGAAAGGACTTCGCCCACCTCGAGCAAGGAAAGGAGAAAGTCAGGGAGATACGTCCGATCTAATCGACTGGCTGTGAGATGAGAGGCTCTAGCTGCGACAAAAAGGTCGCCGTGGGCGATGAGCCACGCGTCGGATAAGCGAAGGTGTCGAAGAGTCTTCACGAGCTCTCTAGCATAGTACGTGGACCCCCGTCGGCCCGGTCCCCTGACGTCGCGCTGCGAGTCCACGACGCAGTTGAAGTCCCCCAGCAGGACGTGCGGGACGGGTTTCGAAAGAAGGTCGTGCAGCTGTTGGAAGAAGGTGTTTGTGTTCTTCCGCGTCGCCGGGGCGTACACGTTGACGAACCGAATCCTTCTTTCGCTGATGTAGAGGTCCAAGATGAGCGACCTGCCGTCAGCACCGAAGATGCAGAACGCCTTTTGCCGGAAGCGTCGCGTAGTAAAGACCACTCCCACTCCACAGGCCCTTGAGTTAGTTAGGGAGAAGAAAGCGTCCACCTGGAACTCGCGTCTGAAGGTTGAGACCTCTAACGGCGACCGGAAGTTAGTCTCTTGTAAAAAGAGCACATCAATACCCTGTGCTTGGGCGAAGGTCAGAATGTCTCGCTGTTTTGATTTGTCACGAAACCCGCGGACGTTCCGTGTGGCAAACTTGAAAGTTGACATGATCTGCTCTAGTGGGCGTGGAGAGAAGACTTGGGGTGAAGGAAGGGGTGGGAGGCGACCGCCTGGGCAGGGGCGACACGCTCGAAAGAGCTGAGCTTATGTAAAAGAGCGGGCGGCGCGGTTGCTAGTTGGGCTAAAGCCCTCAGTGGTTTAAGTGATGCGTCATAGGAGCCATGGTGCCGAATAATCGCAAGCGCAGCAGACAGCTGTGCAACAGATAAGCATAAACAAAAAGCATTGCCGTGGCTTCGGCTGGCGAAAGGAGCAGAGGGGGAAATGGAGAAGGCGGCGCGGCCAACGCTGATAGCAGAAACAAGCGTGGGGGGAGGGGTGTGTTGCGTCATGTTAGAAAGAGCAGAGCATTCGCGAGGAGGTGGAGGGGGGGGGCCGTGTTGCCGTGTCGCGGCGCCCGCTCTTGTGTTCGCCTTGAAGCAGACACGGAGAGGAAAAGAAAGGGAGGTGCTTTGGCGAAGAGCCTACCTTGTTTCGCTTGCACTTGAGGGCAAGTACCCTTTCCCTGGCGGTAGTGCGTCCAATTTCGGCGACTTCGCAATGGGAGGGGCATCGCTGTTGCTGGAACAGACGGGTGCTTTGGAGCGCCGAGGCTTGTTTTCAAGGTTCGTGGGTAGGCTCGACGGCAAGCTGGGTGACTTGTCCTCGCGTCTTAAAGGGGACCTTGATCTCGAACGCTTGCGCCTATCGGTCGGGGCTGCGCCGGCAGTTTGCATCTCGATGGAGGTGCACCGGTCCGTGCTCAATTGGCCAGTCTCCGGCAAGACGTAGCAGCCAGAGATTACGATGGGCACCTCCTCAGGGTTGGGGGGGAGAGCCGTCGGGGGTGGAAGTGGCGGGAAACTAATATTGTCCAAATCAGAGAATGCACGCTCGTCGTTCTCGGGGCTTGGCACCTGTGTTCGCGCTTCTTGTTCCTCGCTTGCAGGTTGTGACAAATCCCAGGAGTCGCGGGTGGATTCCGCAGAGCCGGATTCACGGCCGCTCGACTCGTCCGGGTCACCACCTGAACTAGTATTGCTCGTGTCGTCCCCCGCTTCGGAGCCTGCGTTCAAGGGAGCGGGGGTCGCTGATACGGTGCGGGCGTCTTCCGTCTCTCGGGGTTCTTCGAGCTGCCAGTGGTCCGGAACATTCGTTGTCGTGTGGGGCCAAGTCTTCGGTCTTAGGACCTGAAGCCCTGATGTCGGTTCAGTCCCGGTAGGCAGGCGAGAAGTGCTGGGGTGGTCGTTACCAGTAACTGGCCGTGTCTCGGGTGGAAGGTCGCGCGCTGCCGCAAGGTACGAGCGTTTGCGGAAACACTCGCGTGTGCCGTGCCGCCCGCCGCATCTCTTACACTCCTCGACACACCCTTCGGTGTCATGCCCAAATACCCCACATCTCTTGCAATAAGCGGCTGCGCCAGCCGTGGCCATGTGCCCCGGTTCGTTACACCATGCACACACTTTGCGCATACCGCGGTATTCACACTTGATACGGTGCCCCGCAATGGTTGTGAAGTTTGGGACTGGCCTACTCATTTCCATGCGCACTACTCTAACCCCATTAAGCTGTTTTGTCGGTTAAGAACTGATGCAAAGGAAACACTTCTTATCTTGCCGTACTGCGAAAGAGTGTTAATCAAGATCTCGTCTGGTATATATGCTGGAAAGCGGTATACGTTAACAAACGTAACTAGGGGTCCTACCGCTTCTACTGTAACGTGCTCTCGGTTAACCTTGAAGCCCTCTGCGAGCATAAGTTTTGTGGCCTGACTCGCGTTTCGGGTACACACAAGGAACTTCGTGCCCCCCATGTGTTGCAAGACTAACACACTATCAGGTCCGGCTGTCTCTTCAACTGCATATATAAGGTCGTCGATAGACACGTCCCCATCGGCGGCGGTGAACAGAAAACAGTGCTTTCTTACCGGGAGGTTGCTTGGGCTTGCCATGTCTGAAGGGGCATGTCCGCTGGTCTCGCGGGCGCTTAGCCGGCGGGACTAGGGAGGGCGACTTGTTGGTCTGGTAATGTGCAGATTTCTCTGCACTCTAGTGCACAGGGTGGCTCAGAGACCGCTCAGCGTCAGGTGGCACCAGGGCAGAAGGCTTCCGGGGCAGCAGACGGCGTCCGGGGACCTTGCGATGACTGGCATGGGGGTGGGAGGGGGGCTCCGTGTGGGAGGGCCGAGTCCAGGGGGTGGCGGCCGCTCGCGGTAGGGCGCGACGAGACTGCCACAGGTTGCTTCCTTTTTCCTTGAAGGGGACCGGTGGGGCAACGTCAGCGTGACGTGGCCCCGGGTCCAGCTGTGCGACTGGCGCGGCGAAATGGCTTGCTCGGACTTTGATCTTAGCGGCACCCGTTCGTCCCTCGTAGTCGTAGTAGTAGTCGTAGTGTGTACCCAGTCTAACATTCTGACCTCTGAGGTGGTGCCGGTGAGATATCTTTTTCTGTGCGTTGTTGAACAATAAAAAATTCACAGCGTGTGCGTTAACTAAAAGCCGACTTCTCCTGTCTCTCATTCCCCCATAGCATTCATTGGCATGTACTTTAAGCAATATCTGACAAGAAAGGGTTGCTACGCTATACTCGCTGGGCATAATCTTCTTTGTTTTAGAAAGGTTTAGCAAGTGTTGGGCTGCAGTGCCGTGAATACAGTGAACTAGTATATGCCATGAACTCGAGGTGGTTAGAGGTGCGAAGTAGACACGAAGCGCAAGTCGTTAGAAAGTGTGCGTGCGCGACCTCTCGTTTAGTCCTTGGAATGTCCACTGGATGGCGGTGCATATGCGGAATATATGATGAAAAGATGCGAGATCGTGGTACTTGGAGTGTTGAATAGATGGACGAACGGACACACAGACAGATGCATGGACAGACTCATGGATGGCTGCACCAACGGATGGACGCATGGACGGACGCAGTGGCGGATGCATGGACGAACGCAAAGACGGACGCACAGATGGACGTGTGGATGCACTAACAGGCGCACGAACGGACGGGCAATTGGACGCACGGACGATCACACAGACGGACGCATGGACGCACGGAAGCAAGAACGAATAGATGGACGGATGCTTCGCCCCACTCTCCATCATTCACTCCGTGGATATGCTGCCATTTTTTTTTATTTTGGGCTTTAAACTTGGAATATGAAGGCCGGGAAAGAACATAAGGACGTCTTTGCTCTTTGTTGGTAGTCCTGCTCAAAACTTTATTCACTGAGCCTGCTCATGAGATGTGCTTCGGAAGTCGGTGGCTGAGCGCTGAAAATAAACAAACATGATGTTCATTGATGGAGAGAAGCTCTAGTACTAAAATGCTAATTTGAACAGCACGGGGTGACCAAGAAGCCAGCTCTTGGTGAGGAAGGTACATGCAGTTCTGGCCTCCTCTTTCGAAAAGGCGCCGGTGATACAGCCGAGAATATGGTCGCATTTAAATGCCTCTCGACGAACGGCAGTTTTTGAGGGCACCTTGCCACACCACCCGCTAATAGGAAGTGACAAAAGACACACAACTGTCCGTTTGCATGGCTCTCTTGTCCTTTCATGGAGAAATTCACCGACAACTATAGTAGAACTGCGCTGTCATATGTGGTATGAAAGCAATGTGCTTCGTCAACACCATTAGCGCTAGTATATTTGCAGGATGGATGGCATCTAAGCATCATGTGAAACCTCACTTGAAGAGGCGTTCGAGCTCGTTGTGATGGTCTGCTCCCGTGGATGGTGATATTGATAGTGCTCCCGTTGATTGTATTGACAGGGAACCTGGTATTGGCCCCGAATTTTCTGGTGAGCTCCCACGTCTTTGTCGGTTCTCAAAAAAACTAACGACACCCCACAAGAATTCAGGACTATATACAATGTGTTCTGGTATGTGCCTTGACGGCTTTGTAATTATTTTTCTCGCAATATATATATAGTCCAGCGGGCACTGGCGGACTACCGTAGGTTGACAATAGTACACGTTACTTGAATCCGTCAAGGAATCACACCATATCTTAGTTTATGTAGTGAAATGCAATTTAAATGATTGTATCTTCAGCAAGTTTTTTTTTAATCCTCGACAAAAGCACATTTGCACCCGATCCTAAATTACTTACATTGACTGTAACTCACTGCATAGCGCATTTGTGTTGCATGAACGTACACCGTGACAAAATTTAATGCCTCTGGCACCATGATGATCACTTCAATGAGTACCATAACGTTTTGTTACATATCTTTACTATTGGCTTCGCCATCAGCAGCGCCCGCGGCGTGCCAGAAAAGCTTATTGGGGAGGCGACGATAGGCGTAGCCACAGTCGCAGAAGGTAAACAGGTGATGACTTTCATAAGTGCGAAGCGGAAGCGCATCTGTTCTTATAAAATATTTGATATTTTGTTTAAAAGCGGCGTTGCGCTTGGTAAAACCGGTCATTTTCTGTCTGTAAATACGTTTCCCCGCAGCAGGTGTAAATACGTTTCCCCGCAGCAGCTTGCACAACGCCACTCCTGATCACTGCAGTCTTAAGCAAGCATGTGTGGAAAAATACTGCTGTATTAACCATACGATCATGTATCATCGTTACGTTCTAATGCAAATAAATAGCTTAACAAAGAAACCCGTATTGCAGTGTATCTTAACAGCAGATGTTTTCTTCAGGTTTGATAACATGATCAAGTGTAGGTGTTTCGGTTTATTGCACTTTCCCTTTAACACTCTTTTTTGGACGTGCCTTGAAGTTTGTTCAAGTGAAGTTTCAGTGCATATAAAGTGCACACTGGAATAAATGAATCTTGCCTGACATAGGTTTAGTTCATGCGTTGCACTATGTCATGCTGCCTGCCGACCCTATAATGACTTTCGTATATACACTTCAACAGTAACCTTTCATGCAAAAACTGTACAGACTTGTAAAATTGCATGTGATACTTACATGTTACCGTTACATTCATAGTTATAAAGCACAATCTAGCTTGTATATCAAGAGGTAAAGTTCTGAAAGTGAGTCGGGTGAGCATTTTATAATGCGATCCGTAGTAGCAATTCAATGTCTTATTTACTATAAGTAATCAAAAAAGTGGTAGCTGGGTGTTTTAGTGCCCGTAAACCTTTACCGCAATAACCAACCAAAGAATAAGAATAGTTTTAGGCTCTCATGGGCTATTTGCAACCTACATTGCAAAATATTAGATAGCAAACCATATTTGACTTCTGTGCGGATATTACACCCTATTTGGTTTGTCTCAAAAGTACGTAACTTGTACTAAAAACTTTAAACACAGATTTCGAACCTCTGCATCTATATTCATCTTTTAAAAATAGGTGCCAAAAAAGAGGCCTCCAGTAACAAGTTCCTATATAAGCCAGGCTGGCTTAATCGTCATGAATTCTTGTTGCAACAGCAGTAAAAAAAGAGAGCTGGCTAGAAAAATGTGTAGCTCTTCTATGACGTACGATTACACAGTAGTACTCACCAACACAAAGCTCAGTTTATGCGTGTATAATGTTTCTCACTTAAACCATACAGGCAGTTCAAAGTCCCGTTCCATCTTCAATATTTTCACATGAATGTGACCACAAGCGCCTAATGCGTTTCGCAGCGGCTCTGCAATTTCGTCATTTCTGTTACCATGCGCCTGCTTTCTCTCTCTAAACATTCTTTCGTTAAACAATACAACTTAGAGAAACGCAACACCTGCAAAGAAAGTGTAGTGCAGTCCTTACAAAATCTGGAAGAGTGGCATTTTGAGAACCCGTTGCGAAGTTTGTTTGTTTGTTTGTCACCTAAAAATTTTGGCTCATAGCTACAAGGAGGATAAGACGTTGCAAGATTTTGGAGCTACCAGTATATATGCTTGCGAAATGCCCACTACTTCACTAAATAAATGGGTGGCTGACAACGATAAAGAATTACAGTGAACCCTTTTTAGGGGGTCAGGAAGCGTTCAATGAGCTATTTATAAAGGGAGAACGAATTGAGCTTTCAACCGGAATGATTGCCTTTGTTTCGCCCTATCCCGTGTGTTCGTTTTCGACGCTTGCTCCACGCCCTCAAGCACGCAGACCTTTTATTGGCTACCCGAGGCATGGGCCCCCTGCACTTTGGTGCCGGGCTTTGCCAGAGCAACATCAGAAGAGTGCGCTCCACCCAAAGCACAAAAAACTTCAGGATGGGTCGCTAACGCTGCACGACCAGCGGCCACGGCCTTCGTCCACAACTAAGCAAAGCTCGCTTTCAGGCGTGCACGAGGAAGAGTGCTCCATCACGGACATGCCAATTCGGGTGAATTGTGCAAGGACGGAAGAATTCTCCGCCTCCAATTCTTCTTGAAAACATCGAACACCATCGTCCTCACACAACTCGGATACGACGTGGAAAAAAAACTGGCGCCCCCACACCTGCTTCCGCTTCGCCGCCTCTCTCCTCAACCAGTCTGCGATACACCATCAGAGCCTGTGTCTCAGCCCACGGCACATCCTGCAGCAGTGGGAGAGCGAAGTGGCACTATTATTTTCCACGAGTGAGAAAGAAGACTAACTTTCTCGCCGTAACTACAGTGTACTAGAAGAGCGCAGCGGGCTTACTTCCCGGTGAAGAGTATGCGGTGGGTTGGCTCCACAAACGTCTCCAGTGTGTGTTTCTCACTTGGCCCGGGCGGCGGCGCTGACATCGCCATCAATAGAACTTTGTGTGAGCGTGGCAGCCGAAAGTGCTGGCCAACTCTTGCGCAGCAGCAGTTGTCGCAGCAGCACTTGTCTATCAACTCATAGAGAGTAGTGTAGTCAAACTGCTGCTACCACTGCAGCTGAAGAGAAAAAAAATTATGGTACACCAGCTTGCTGGCCCGCAGACTTCAAATGACCATAACCAGCGCGTGGTCAGAAGCGACTCCAGGCTCATTTACTATATTTCGGGCTATGTTGCACGAAAATGCGTTTTTAATGCTAGAACAAAATGCCAAGATTGCGTCAAGCTGCTCACCGTGACCTCACCTGGTGAAAGTTTTCAGATTGCTCGGCTAACAAACTATGGTGACCGAACAGGCCTCCTCCCTGCCTATAGTCAGCTGTACGGCTTTGTCAAAAAGCTCGAAGATATCTTCACAAATTGTTTCTGCCACAGTTAGCTGCACTCTGGAAGCATTATGGACATGCTGGCAGTTGTTCAACACAGACTTTCCATCAAAATTGGTTGGAGTGTGCATGCCGCTACTTTCACTGCGAAAGTAATGAATTTTTACGTTGTCACACGTATTCATTTTCATGTGAAAGAACTGAACAGTGACAAAGGAGGAAAGTGGCAAAGCGCCAAGGAGTTGAAGCTCAGCCGTTGCACATGAAGTGAATAAAGTGTGTGTAAACTAGGGGTTGAATATTTTACTTCAGTTTTGAAAATAAGAGCTTCTTGTCAGGAACAGAAGCCTGTACATAGGCCTAACAGATGTGTAACTGCATATTTATAGGTAATAAAAACCTAATAAAAACCCCGAGAAAACTACTGTGCCATGTGCAACAATCGAATTAGAACAAAAGATATTTCAGCTATAATTTTATTTCGTCATAGCAAAGGAACAAATTCAGCCAGCACGCCTGCATGTTCAAGCTCGGCTAGGAAGCGAGTGTGCACTGTTTTCTAATTATCTGGTGGAAGGCATGGCACAATCTTGCTACAAAATCACTTTAGGTTAGGTCCATGCAGCATGTAACCGTATATCTGCACACTGTAATAATTATAATATTATTTGGTGTTTAACGTCCCAAAACCACGACAGGATTATAAGAGATGCAATAGTGGAGGGCTCTAGAAATTTTCACCATCCGGGGTTCTTTACCGTGCACCTGGATCGAAGTACACGGCCGGTCACTGTATGAAACCGTATATTTTGAGGGGTACACCGTCCTTTTTGGTTCAGCAAGGTGTTATATTGGGGAAAATACGATGTGACCTGAACAAATGTAGTGCTTCTCAAAATGTGCAGAGAACCCGAGCTCCCCCGCCCTCAAGGAAAAAAAAAGCATTAACTGCGTCGCGGAGCAAGCATATCTGCATAAGGTGCCATCGGACTGAGTTTCGGCAAATGTATCGCAAAAAAGAAATAATGGTGAACTGAAAGCAACATACGCTCTCAGTACACTCAGAAGGAAGTCAATAGAAGCAAGTTTATAATACATATCAAAGAAACGCGCGTCGCAACTTGTATGAGCGGCCAGCAGCGAGCTGCTTCTGCAGGCGAAGCTTTTATCGAAGATGCCTGTGGTGCTACCTCTCTTATGCGACACCAACAGCTTCAGAAAAGCGGCGGAGTAAGCCCTTTGCCCTCTTCTAGTACAATGTACCGCTACCCACGACACCATCGGGGTTCTCCTGTCCAGCTTCGGCCACTCGACGCGTCTGGGTCAGTTTCTGACGCCTCCTCGCAGGAGTGGACATCAGTGATGAGGTTTTTTACTGTTCAGATTACGCGCACTTCGTTGCGTCAGGGACGATAACATTCGCAATATATTGGTGAGGCAGTTTTCTGTTCCTTTCTTCCTTAGTGAAAGCAACACACAAAAATAGACACACAAAAAGGATGCTACACGGGAACACAACGTGATACAACCAAAAAACACAGAAAAGCAACGCACATGCTGATATTTTAAAGGTGATGTTGAAAACATTTATTTGCCAAAATAAAACAAGGGAGGCAAGGAGTGACCGCCTCATAAGTGGACGGCACCCAAAACGAGTAGGTGGGGATGCCTAGTACGAGACGCCATTAGCGCCGGCTGCTGCCTGGGGTCGTCTAACCCAGGTCTTTTGGGGTCTGAAGGTAAGATCATTCATTTAGGGTCACTCCCACTCCTCCCGGGTAGGGTTGATGATAGGGGATACAGCAGGGTTGCACGGGCAGGCCTATACCATGTGGTAGATGTCCGAAGACTTTAAGCGAGAGTGTGAGCAGCAGCCGGAAAAGGTGAATTCAAAATGTTTGAAGGCTGCCAATCACAGCACACTGTTCTTAAAGAGTCGAAGTGAAAGCCGCTTCTCCACTTTAATTAGGCCTTTGTATTGACGTGAATAAATGCTGCGATCGAATTGATAATAGTCTACAATTTCGAGGAAAGCATACACCAAACTGAATTCAAGGTCGTATTGATTGCGGGAGGTGAGTGGAAAGGCCAGGTGAGGTGCTTCTGAGCAGGCACCCAGACTATACGGCGGGGTGCAAGGGCTCTCTGATGGACCAGCGTTGCATTAAGCGGTAGGCGAGGTGCGCGACACAGCCGTTCATGATGTTTTGGCAGGCCCCTCAAAAGCCGGAGATGAG
Organism: Rhipicephalus microplus; assembly: GCF_043290135.1. NCBI lineage: Eukaryota > Metazoa > Arthropoda > Arachnida > Ixodida > Ixodidae > Rhipicephalus > Rhipicephalus microplus. Next base: position 71,827,263 of record NC_134706.1, read on the forward strand.
GGTTTGCTACGTGGGGTGACAAGCAGTCAATGCAATGACAACTTCCTCCACGTAAATTATGTCCCGGGCTCATAATGTGAGCCCGTAAAATCTTTGGTTTGCGTGTACGACAACGGCCAAGTACCAGCCCTCATGGTGAGGGCCGGTGGTGTCTACGCAGAACACGTCAAATTTGCATCCAAAATAGCGGACCAGGGCTTCCGGCCGCGCCAGGCGCCAGCCATCGTGGTCTTCTTTTGTCATATTGTTTGGAAGAGCACGTAAAGGGCGCATCTCTACTTAAATGGAAATTGAACACGATCCTCCGTGATTTAAATGTGTTAAATGTGTTTGCGGGCTAAGAGGCGGCGCTCCTTCACCGTCTGTGAAAGTCGAGTGTACTGATTTGTGGGCAGGCCTCTCGAAGCTCCCGAAACGCATTCATTATACCCAGGCCTAGAAGACGCTGGTGATGGGTGTTTGCAGGGATGTCGAAGGCTGTTATAACAATTTTGTAATGAATAAATTAAATTACATCCTTGTCATGTTTTCGCAGGTTGAGGTATGAGTTAGGATCTTAGGTTCTACTACTTACGAATTCATGTGCCAGTCGCAAGGCATCTCTGCACTGTAGCACCCCGCCTTTACTAGAGACCTGGCGGACCATGCAGCCTACCTGGTCGGCCACCTTCCGGAGCTTGGCCAATGTGTTGTCTGACCGTCTGTTTTGACAAATGAAGAGCCCCAGAACCTGGATGACTTTTTGTTCGGGGATTGGACTTGTCTGCAGTGCGAGTTTAACTTGTCCCTGTACTTGGGATAGGGGCGTATGTGCACGAATTCTATTTTGGGTGGCGAGCACGGAAGGCCACACTGGTAAACATAGTGGTCGACTATGCTTGCGGCTTGCTGCAGGTTCGCCTCCATATCTTAGAGTGTGCCCTGCGGGGCCCAGATAGTGGTGTCATCAGCCTACAACCCATGTGAACCGAGAACGTCAGCCGCTGCACCGTGCTACAACAATTTGGTTGGAGCACTCGACAAGCAGCAGCACATATTGCTTCACTGCTCGTCTAAGCAGGGGATGCTGAAAACGAATAATGCCAAAAGGAACACCGTGTATCCAAACAACCTAGCTATCTTTTGACGAAGGGCGGCTGGTAGCACTCACCGAGTGAAGGTGCGAAAAAGATCTCCACTGCTGCCACAAAATGGGCACACTCCTCGCGTAGATAATTTTTTGAAGGACATGAATGTTATGGGCCGGAAAGTTCTGGCCAGGCGGTACATTAAAGAAGCACACTTGGCATCAAGAAAACTGGCAGTGATGAGCTTCCTGTTAGAAATGTAGCGGCACTAGTAAAATTGATATCAGTTCGCAGGTAGCTCTAGTGTCAGTTTATAGAGTAACTCGTCGAATTTGATTAAAGAAAATTCTACCTCAGGGTGAACCTTTTGGAGACGGGCCAAAGTAGAAGCGGCCCCTGCATACGAGGCAGAAGGCGTTCCCAGTCAAGGCACCGAGCTTGAAATTGCCTGAGGGGGGTGGGTAGCCTCACACCGCGCGCTCGAAAAATATGACGTAGAGCTTCGAGTGAGGAGCATATTCGAATCGAGAGTTACCCAAGTGCATATAACGTATATCGCTGTGGTCACAATGCCCAGGTCAGGAGTACAGGGTCCTCCTCCATTCCTTCGCAACTAGAGCACGAGGCGTGCCAAGTACGAAGATTAGCCACTCCAAAGAAAACAGAAAAGAGCCCGTCCAGGACTAGCCTGGTTCGGGGCTTAACAGGCACAGCGTAAGCTACATATGTATTAAAACTAAACAACAATGATCAAATTATGGTAATACTAGCTCTAAGAGGACGTGACAAAGCACTCAGTCACCCAATCCTGTTGTTCAGCATGTCCTTAATTAACCGCCAGTTTTCGGTAGTCAGGCCATTGTTTTTAAAATAGAACACCACTATGTGTAGCCACTTCTTTACGGGCAGGCAATGAACGGGACGTGGGCTGAAAGAAGCGCAGTTGAGATACACGACACTGTTTTTCGGTCTATTCAGCCTGGCGTGGCCCAACGAGCAATTTTATTTCATTATGTCAAAAACGGACCAAAAAGTTGCCTTGTTAGAGACACCATTGACGAGGTCATCTGTGTAGGCGAACATTGTCACTGGCGGTGATCATGGCGAAAGGGGAAATCAGCCGACGCTGGTGTCCTTGGAAATTCTCTGCAAGAGCGGCTCAAATGCGAGCACGTAGATAACGGGCGAAAGTGGATCACTCTAGCTGACTGCACGGCACACATTGCAAGGCTCCGAGATGCGATCCGAGATGACAAATGACGCAAAAATCTAGTTCAAACCCATTCGGCGTGGAGAAGCACTTCAGAGAGTACTCGCAACAATGCCTGCGCACTGTGCTTGCCGGACCAACTGCCGGTATCAGATTTCTTCCTGGCGCTGGTAGAGAACGCCGGGAAAACTTGGAAGAGAGAGAGGGGGATGCACTTTGGACGAGGTTCAGGGGGGACGCAACAAGGTTTTTGGTCCACGGCACGACCGCTACTCGTCTACGTTCTGGACCCACTCATAATGTCGGACCTTCGGCTCTGCTCCGAAGGCTCCTAGTGGAATTCTCGGCGGTCCTCCCGCTGTGCTCTCAAGTAATATACTTTGACTATCATTCATCTGAAAACATTGCTGTTTACCAATGTACAGATTGAACCTCCTTATTGACCGAAATGGAGTAATTTATGCTGTTGGTTCATGCATTTTATGTCTGTTTGACTTTTGAGCAGTTTTGCAGTTTGTGAATGTCTTTGACGCTTGTCGTAAGCCAGTATTGAAATGAGTGGCGTACACGCAATGATCTAACAATGGCTCAACTTACCATAGTAACATCCACGTAAAGGTGACAATTGTAGGCTCGTATTATTATATTGCATTTGCTGGGTCAATGTAGTTTCTGTAAGTTTTTTTGCATCTCTGTAGCATTTAAATTACCTATGTCTGTTCTCGTCATTTTTTTGTATATGAACTATGAATCACCTGTGGCGTACTGCACACCACGACCCGTCATTTACGTTTTTGTGCCACACGTGCCTGGAGAAGAGAGTTAGACGACGACCGTGACAAGACTTTCGCTTTTTTTTGTTATGAACAGCCAGACGTTATCGCCACCCTTTCACCTGCTCACGCTCACTTTGGTCTATCCCAAGTTAAGCCGGCAATCGCAAAAGTACCCAAACGTTGGAACCTAGATGAATGGATTCATGAATCGATGGATGTATGGATGGATGGATGTATGGATGAATGAATAGATGGAAGGATGGATAGATGGAAAGATGGATGGATGGATGAACGAACGAACGAACGGATGGACGGACGAACGGATGGATGGTAGATGAAAGAAAAGCAGGGAGGTAAACTATATGTGCATTCAGTTTGCTTCCCTACACTGGGTGACGGGGACTGAAAGATTAAAAGAAAGACATGAAGGAAAGAACAATAGAATACACGTGAGCCTAAACTAGACTGCTGCTTTTGATAGTTGTAGACGTAGGATGCTAACGATTCTTGTAGTTTATGAAGCAATGCTTCACATTTAAAAGTTATCTTCGAACATGGTTATTTGACTGCTACAAAATTAGAACTTAAAATATTGTTTGGGAAACATTATGGCAAAGTGCAGCGTTTCACTTCAAAGATTTTGCAAAATTTGTAAATGTCATGAAATATACATACTCGTCCCATGATTTTGCTTTTGACTGAAAAAAATAAGAAAATCATATCAAACGACCATTATTTTCGTGATCAGTACGCGATATCTGCAATAAACGCAGATTCCTAATCCTAGGTAACATGATGCCATTGCACGCGGTATGGTAATACGGGTATAACTGGTCCAACATAACATACATTAATTGTCCTTCTACCAATTCTTCACACGAATGCACCCACTAATTGACCAGAGCAACATCACTGAAACGTGAACCTGTAAACATATGGCGTATAAAAATGACCACGGTCGACACTGTCGCGCTATATTATCGTCCCAATGTTAAAAACACCTATTTCAGCCCTTTATTTGCCTATCTTTGAATTGGTGGATAGCGTATTTTTGACCAGAAGAGAAAGCTACACAAGCTTTTTATTCTGGGGTCATGCTATGTACAAACAAATCAGCACTCGTTGTCGTAATAGCAAGACACGGGTGCTCACGAAAATTGAACTAGAATTGTGTAGGCTTCAGCGCAATCTAGACAAAGACAATAAAAGACACACAGAACATAGGCGAGCGCGTCTTTACAACGGAGTTTATTTGCTCTTGAACAAACTTTTTATGCGCCGAACCTGCGTGTATTACTTGAGCACAGAAGAGCAAGATAAAACACGATATAAACGGAACCCAAAAACTATAAGCGAAAACAAAGTGCAATGCTTACGAGGGGACCAAACATCAAAGATAATGCACCCCTATATCACACAAGGCAAATTGAACCTCGAAATTAAGATTGTACATGATTTATACTCTAAAATGGAACCTTCAAAATAAACTTGACGAAGAGCAGGGCGTGAAATATTTAACTTGTCCTGGTGATAATGAAAGTGAGTGTCTAAAAGAAGAAGTGATAGAAACATGGAATCACGTGGGCATAAAACGACAAGACATCAGAACATAACAAAGGTAGGTTTAAAAGTTCTCACTAGTAGCTAAAAAGATTGGTTGCAGTTGTTACCCTGTCTGCGCAGGTAAATCATGACATTATTATTTTGCAGTCATGGTTGTCCTGCAGGAGTATCATGGATTTAGAAATATTGTTTTTTTGGTAATTAGTACTTCCACTTGCAGCTTTAAGTAAAATAAAACAGAATAAAGTATGGCAGACTCTCCTGCCAAGACAATTGGTATAACGAAAGTGCACCAGGACTTTACCGGATCACTAGTGACTGTTTCTTGGATATTCAAGTTTCAGAATGCGCGCAGTGTCTATCTGTAATAAACAGAGACAGCATCGTTTGATGTTAATATATCCATGTTGGCGCCTATTGACATATCTCCATGTTGACGCCTAATGCAGGCTAACTATTCATGTTGGTTAACCACATTAGATACCATTAAAATAGATGAAAATGTTGCCTTACACGTACACGCAGCCGATGCAGAATCTCGCACAAAATGCCAATGGACTGTGCATAACACTGCCACACAGTATTCATTCATTCATTCATTCATTCATTCATTCATTGTCATCATCTGTGGAAACAAACGACGTGGTTTTTTCCCCGAGTAGTTGGGTAACTTGCCTTGTTTTCGTTCATACACCAACACATAACACTTATCAAGAGCGAAATACATAGTTAGTATTTTGAATTTTCAACAATGCCAAGTACATGAAAAGCTGAAAATACCGGGGCGCTCACTGTCGGCACATATTGTCATTGTGTGGCCTTCGAAATAAGTGATGACGACGCCTCGTTGCTCAGGCCGTTTCATTTTACAAGGAGAGTGAAATCACAGAAAGTGACTTGCGAGCCAAAACAGCCTTTCTCATTGGATGGTGAGCTTGTGCTAAACTTACCATCCCGGGATATGCAAGTTACTAAAAGATCGTACGCTAAGCTTGGACATTCAATGAAAAAATGAAGTTAACGAAAACATTGTAAGACGTCCAAGAGACCAGAAAGTAAATGTAACACTCATGATTGCTCTTTACATATTGCTTGCCGTTACTTTGAACGGCGCTCGTGGGGAACGCGTGATGACGGCCACAAAAACAGCATTGAACACTTTTAACAGCAGAGCTGCATGTGTGCTGAATCCCAAAGCATCTTCACCTAGCGATTACATTACTGCGCGTAGACATGGCAGCCGGTCGCCGCTAGCGTATAGCGTAGCGTACTACCAGTACTAACACCGCTCAGCCCCACCTAGCATCAAAACACTCACGCTTTCTATCACGCGTGACGTCATGACACGGTACACAATGTGATTTCCCCGTTGATATGCGACTCAAGCCGCCCACGGACCACCACCTGCTACCCGTGAACCAATGAGTATTGGCGGCTGCCGATGAGCGTGTAGACAGAACGTCGCCAATATGCTTGTGGCCACGGAGTATGTCGATGTCGAGCACAAGACGTTAGATGCGACCCTTATCGTACAACATGACCGTACAGACTTTCGCGTACAACATGACCGTACAAGAAACATCGCATATAATGACCTACAAGCAGGTCTATAGATGGAGCCCTGCAACTACTCTGTCCGCCGTTTTACTAGATGCACTGATGAAGAAATCATCGACGTCACCGCCTACCTACAGAGCACCGAAGAAGCCCGACAACTCACCCGTCTGCGTATCCAGTGCCAGCAAAATACAGACAAGAATCGCTGCAACCTTCGACGGCACTTCGCGGAATACCAGCCTGGCAACCGCCTCTGGGCCTGGACACTGGTACTACGACGTGGACTATAGGTCGAAACCCCTTTGACAATTTTGTGGGTAATACAAGGTGCTTCGACAATTAGGAGCTCTAGAAGACAAGGTTATTTAGGACGCCAATACGAATCCTCAACGGCACCGTGCACTGCTCGAAGTCGTGCATGTCGTATGCCTCAAGCCATTTTACGCACCTTCAAGAACCAGGACTGAACTTCTCGATTTATTACTGTGCTTTCTTGTTTTTGCGTATTGTTTATTGTACTTTCATGTTCTTGTTTTATTAGTTGTTGCAAGCATTTTATAGCCTGTTCCCTTCAGGCATTGGACCGACGTTTTTTTTTTAAAGGAGGCATTGCCACACGTGTTATTTGGGCGCGGTTGGTTTAAGCTCACAAAGAGACTGATCAATACTCGGCTATGATTACGCGTGAGTATTCGACGAGCTCCATATTTGTAGTAGATCGTTTTGTTAAAATTGCGCACTAGACTCGAACACCAGTAGTGAGGCTAGAAATCTCGACATGTGATGTACAAATATCGGCAAGTCCTGACAATAGAATCATGGATGATCAATTCTCTGTTCGCCCACTATCAGTGCCAGTGTAGTGCTGTAATCTGACCTCCAGGGGAATAATCTCACGATGTCTAATTCAAGGGCATGTTCAATTCGGCCTCTCCTGATTGGCCTCTCCTGATTGGTCTTTATTCCACAACGGAGTTTTAACGTTACGTAGTTTTCAGAAATCTCGAAGCAAATAAAAAATTCGGAATGCGTGTACTACTAATGAATATAGCCCCTAGAGGTCCACTTTTAGAGGTCGATTCCTGAGGCCATGCAAGGACTCTGATCGCTTAAGCCCTTGATTTAGTTTTAACGTGGCCACCCACCTGACGCCTCTGAAACACCTGTACGGATTCACTTCGCTGCTTCTCAAATATTCCACAAATATGTGCGGGATTTACGTCTTAAAACCACTATATAATTATGAGAGACGCCGTACTAGAGGACTGTGGAAATTTCGAACACGTGTAGTTCTTTACCGTGCACCATATCTGAGCACATTGTCCTACAGCATTTTCGCCTCCACCGAAAATGCAGCTGCCGCAGCCGAGATTTGGTTCCGTGACCTGAAGGTCAGAATTCAAGTTCATTAGCCACCAAACCACCACGGTGGGGCCCTTCAAACATTTCAACACTCTCATACGCACGTTCAGAATATTCAAGTTTGTTTATAGTCATGTTACTTTGCACTTGGTCTATTTAGTTTTTTTCACGCTGGGAATGCGCTGGCTAGTACGGTGCGCGTACGTGGTCATGTGCGCCGTCATGTCACGCCTCAACGTTTTTTTTTCGCAGCTGAGTGAACTCCGGTGAATCGAACATTTCCACGAATTTTACACCACAAGAATAGCTCCAAAGTTGGATAGGTTCACACGATACTGTGAACAGTCCATGTCGCAAAAATTTTCATCGAAGCACAGAATAAAAATTGAGGTTGATTTTATAATCGAGCCAAGGCGCTATGTGTGGAAGTCGTGTGTACTACCACAAAGGTGCACCGGTGCTTGAAACAGCTTCGCGAATACAATCTGTGCAACTGCCACCTCGAGGTAACAAGTAGGTGTAGTTCCAGTACTGGCTAGCCCCTTTGAAAACATCAAAAGAACCTTTGCATATGTATTCTAAACACGCAGTGAGTTATAGTCAATCGTTGGTCGACTCTCGAAGAAATACTTCAAAAACTAACACATATGACGCATACCTTATTGCACTGTATGGTCAGGATTGTTTGCGTTCTTTAATGATTGCATCGATCTAAGCCTTCTCATGATCTACACTTATGGCACCACTTATCTTAATTAGCCTGCCAAGCCTTCGGTGTACGAGCAATGCACAGCTGTTAATTACTTGCTTAAACGAAAAAGAGAAAGATGCTGCATCGGCGGCTACTCTCTGAGTGCTTCTCATTAAAGAGATGCTTGCGTTAGATAGTACCTGGCCGATTTTCGAGCGTCACTTACCTGTTCTTTTTTCAATTGCAGTTGCCGGTGGATTACATCGTCCCCAAATTTTACAAATTTGGACGCTACACATGTGTACCAAGACTTCTTAAGTGGCCTGGAGTAACCCACAAGGTAAAGACTATTTTCTGATGCGGGTAACTGAAAAGAGAAGTGATTGTTTTTATTTTGGTTAACAGTATGACAAAAGTAGATCTAAAGAAATCGTGAAGCAGTTACACAGCCATTACAGTATTGAGTGTTGTGAGCAACATTACCTTGTCTTAAGTCAAAGTGGACGTTGGACAGCTACTTGACTAGAGCTAGATGAAAAACGAGGTGAGAGACTCACAGGCAAGAGAAAACTGCAGTTATGGAAAGTGATAATCATAGCTTCCATCAAAGAGAAAGCTGGTTTTCAGCTTTCGAAAAAAAAGTAGTCATTACCACTCAAGAGCGTTTTTCTGTCCCTGTTAATATCTGCCCATAATAATCTATAGGTACATGGGTCATGCTCATGAACTTGAGGCAGCGTGTTCAATTGCAGGCTTTGGCAGCTCTGACACAATAATTAAAATTAAAAGCACACCCGTGTATCAGAATTAGGGGACCCGTCAGTCAGCCTTAGAAATTCAGAATCTATTGCTCTGCTCTCACGTGTAACCCAAACATCGGGTTACCCAGCAAGCCGAGTAAGCAGCCAAATGCCAGCAAGCATTGGCCCAAAGCCGAGGGCCTCTCCTACGACATGGCAGTGCATGTAGTAAAGTTCATTCATCTGAGTTTGTCTGAAAACTTCATCTTTGATACTTTTAATCATTGCATTATAGTTTGGCAAGTCAAGCAGGCAAATACGCACCAAATTTTAGAGGGTTTACATAGGTATGGTTGGCAGGGTCGAAGCGTAAAGGTACGCTCACACTTTACGGGCACGCTGTCCACTTCGGCGGTGCCATAAGAAAAGCAAGGCCAAAAAGGGACATCTCTAAGGGGGGGGGGAGGAGGATTTAGGGGAGAAAAAGAGAACAGTGAGTTCCTTAACTGGCTCTAAGAGAGAAGACACCTCAACAGTAACTCACGAGGGATAGGGGTAGAGAAGAGATTAAAAGGATAGAAATTAAAGGTAAAGAGATAGAGATAGGGGAAGTAGAGAGCGAAGCGTAGGGACAGCGAACGACAAAAATAAGGAAAAGACAGGAAAGATGGACATGGTTGCAAGAATCTGAGGACGGGGCACTGCAAGTATGAACTCTTGTCGGCGTCAGGATATAGCGCAGGGTAAGTCCAGTAGGCCAGAGCTACGCTGTCGAAGATCGGTGTTAGGAGATGGCGTAAAGCCAGCCCAGTCGACCAGAGGTACGCTGACGCCGGGGATCGCGAGGGCAGAAACGGTCGGCACGAAATACAGCGAGCGAGTCCGACGAGCGCCCGCCAATCTGCTAGCTGCCGGCACAGCAGCTTATCGTTCCCGACAGACGGAGAGAGGAAAATGTATAGGTGCGGAGAAAGGGAGCAAAGGCCGGCGCCCATTGCTGGTTGGTTTCATGGGAGCCAGCGGAAACGGCAAAAATAGCTCATCGAGCGATTCGATGGGCAACGCAAGTTCCACGATGCTCTGCGGGAGAAAGAGAGACAAACGGCGTCCCGCAAGCGGTGAGCGGCTTGCGGCTGAGTGTCGCGCCGCAAGAGCGTTCGTACCGGCGGCGTGTTTTGGTGTCATATCCCTAGAGATATATGGGAAAAATGCGGTGTCGCTAATATTGGCTGAACGAGGTCAGGTAATCTAAACGTGCTTCTGGTTTGCTGTGTTGATTTTTGTTAATTATTATCCAGGTTGGCAGCGCGCACAGAGTGGATTTGCGAGGCTGGTTGAAGCCGTACGCCGTAGAAATTCGCGTCTTTCGCTGACATGTGTTACGCGCGGCAGTGCAGATCGTTTCACGACAAACGCAGTGGCGCTTAACATTATACCTGGAGTGGGTAGGGAATGCCCCTTGGGTGAGCAATCATGTGTTTCACACCACGCAAGAAACTTTCATTTGCGCTGCCGCACTGAAGCCCCGCTCCGTACAGATTGAGCCATCCGCGCGCCGCAGGCATGAAGGATGACAAAATGTTCGGGGTTTTTGTTGCCCAAAACTTTCTCGGCTCTTGGAAATGTAAACGCGGATCGTTTTGCAATGGATGACGTGGTGCATGCGCGAATTGTGTCGTGATGGGCGAAGTGGTGCACAACATAAATCCGGGAGTGTCTGCATGCCCATTTGGCGTGATATTTATCATGAGATCGTGTGTTAGTCATGACGCAAGAAACCCTAGGACTTGATTTTACTCGCCTATGAACGCAAGCTCATTCAACTACGGTGTAAAAAGTACATGAGGCGATTTGTGAATATTTGTTCATTTGTCACAACTAGGCTCGACGTCTTGTTATTAAACATGACACTGTAGAAGTTTAAATAAACAAATGTGTTTCAGGAATAGCGTCATTATAAACTTTCAAACTGCTTCTGGTAAGTGTACGTTATTTGGAAAAATCAGGCAGCCTTCATCTCTCACACTTTCATGTAAACTAATCCAATGTTTATCTGTGCTATGACTTGAGCATGCTATAAACACCTTACATGTCCACGTTCAATGCATCGATCCCAGTGATTGAAGAATATATAATCAAGTAGTAACATAAATAGATTGCCCATGAGGACCGTAAACTCAAAACCAAAAAAGGAAAAGTACATTAAAGGGCTTGTTTTCTTTGTTAAACACAATAATAATGGGATCGAAGAGGTAACCAGGCCAAACAAAAAGTACACTTAATGGATTGTTTTCTTTGTTAGACACGATATTTTGATATCTTATAGACAATTGGGCTAAATGGCATGATAATCTGTTAAATTTCATTATTATTGTGTCTAACAAAGAAAACAAGCCCTTAAATGTACTTCTTTCCTTCATTCATAATGAGGGACTCATTCTGACAGAGTTGGTGCCTTCATGTAGTATACGAGAAATTATTGAACAGCTGCCAACTCATAGTAAGCTCACGAATTACGCGACGCGAAAAAAAGACAAAATAGTGTTCCACTCTCACCGTCATGGCTACTGACCACGCTCCTAAATTTAATTTACATATACTCCATTAAGTGGACAGGGAGGTGGCCATTGTGGTAGCTCAGTTGGTAGGGTATCGTACATGTTACTCGAAGGTTGCAAATTTGGTCCCTCGCGTCGGCAAGTTATCTTCAAGTCAAATTTTCTTTCTTCACATTTACATTACAAAACGAAAACAAGGCATATTGTGGAGCGAAGGACCTTCAACAAGCTCAGTAACGTGGGCAGGAAAAAAAATAAAAGAAAACGTGAGTGCCTGGGAACATTTGGCAGACGTCGATTCATGAATTATGCATGAAGAATGTAGCCATATTTGAAACGTCCTGCAATGTCGATTGTGATATCTAGCAGTGGGAACAAGTTTGCTGTAAGAAATATCTGAATATGCACCTTTCTAAAACCACCTTTCCAAACCTCCAGGAATCACACAGATCAATGATGCACATACCATGTGGACTCACAGGGCCAAAAAATGACATATGCCATGGTATTTGAGCACGGGCTCTTCTCAAATATTGCATCATTATGTAAGGTTCACTAATTACAATGCGAAATCCCATGCCCACCCCGATTATGTTTCCTTTAAACTCGTCTAACAGAAAAGTACATTGTTTATTCAGATGTAAGTATTACTTGCCCAGCAGGACACATTTCCTAAATAAAAACAAATGACAGCACATACATTTGTAAACGCAAAACCTAGAGCCACTTTGACACTTAAACTTTAAGCTATTTTTCTCCATATTAGATTTCTTATTCTATTACATACTGCTTCTAGTTTTTCATCAGCCTAGCTTATTACACAACTAAGTATATTGCTAGTACAATATTATTTACTAAAGATTCAGTACTTCTTTAAAGATGTGTTGTTAACTTAATGCAGCTTCTTGATGCAGGCCGAAAAATCATTGAAGTTGCTTCAGTAAGCTATTGTCATCTGTCATTACAAAATAAGCACGATGATTGATATGTGAGGTTTAACGTCGCAAACCCACCATTTGATAATGGGAGAGGCCGTATTGGAGGGCTTCGGAAATTTCAACCTTTTAAGGTTTTTTAACGCGCACCTAACTCTGAGCACACGAGCCTACAACATTTCAGCCTCCATCGGAACTGCAGCCGCCGCAGCCGGGTTTAGATCCCGCGACCTGCGGGTCCGCAGCCGAGTACCTTAGCCACTAGACCACCACAGCGGAGTTACAAAATAAGCACCTGTTTTCTAAGTGGGTAATAAGTTGTACAGATGTTGTAGTAATTTTTTTCAATGTTGAAAATTTTTGGATAAAATGAATCAAGATCATCAACTGGTCAGGTAAGCTCTCAATTGAATAAATTACGATACATTTGACATTACCTCACGCCAACCAGTGTCTTAAGAGACATATGTATAGGAAGGGAACTTGAAAAGGCATTTGTATTTTACACCGATAACAAGGTGCTCTACAATTGCCATGGCATGATGAACAATCAGTATTCATTAGGAATGCTTCCAGATTTGACGTAATAATGTTACCTGTAATGAATTGGACAATACTAATTCAGAAGAGACAAGTTGGCATGAGCACTATAATAACAGAGCTGAGCTAGTTGATTTTTTCTTCCTGCTAAGAGACGGGACATGCAAACATGGACACAAGAGAGAAATAAAGAAGCTGACAAATGCTGACTAACAACTGAAAACATGCACAGCAGCAGAAAAGAAAGCACACATTCGAACTAGCCTGCGTATGTCTCGTGTGTCCATGTTTGCATATCGCATATTTTAACTTTTCGCTTGTGATACGCTTGTGATAACTATATACGAGCGGTAAGGATTTGAAATTACGCATTTTCATTTCAGCTCAAGCACTTAGTCATATCTCTATTGCTTCAGTGCTAAAATGCTGCTCAAGTATTTTTTCCTTTAGAACTGTGCAATATGAAAGCATTTCTTATGAAACGTTTGTACATAACCTGCAAGTATCTACCTTTCTTGGGATAGCTTACCAGGTAAAATGATAAGCATTGAGTTGCATTTTAATAAAAAAACTAAGCTTTCATAAGTAATTTATGCTTCTATATCCACACACATACATAATTTTACGGAAGAAATTGTGTTTCTAAGTTGTCCTACGTCTCAAAAGACAAAACTTACTTTTCAGCGACTCTAAGGTCACCTAGCGTATTTTTGCGTGCCGAATTGTGTACTTTTGTCTTTTTGTAAACACCATATTCCTATTACAAATGTGTATCTGGTGTGGTTGCTAAATAACTGAGACATTTTTATGGGTAGGAGCAGTTAATCTGGTAGTATCCTTGTTGTAAATATTGGTGGGTGTTGGGCAAAGCAGTACAAATTAGTCCCGAAACAAATCAGATTTTGAACAAGTTTGCTCACTATAAGTATATGAAATATACATTTCATTCATTACAATGAAACTTGGTAAGTGTTAGGTCATCATTTATGGCAATAGGGGAAAAAGCATCAAAAGACACTCGGAGGGGGCAGGGGAGGGCTTCGTGTTCTCCAATCTAATGTTATATGGCATTTCCAGTGGAGTGTCCTGGATCTCTTCTGAAAATGAAAATAGGAGCAAGACAAAGGCAATTAAAAATCATGCAGGGTCTTTCATGCAGACATGCAGGGTCTTTCTAAGCTTCCACAGCATGAAAAGCTTTGTAAAGTATTCCTCTTTGAGCATCTTTAAACCAAAAGCAAGTTTCTTTTTTCATATCGTTGCTGGCAGTAACTTTCACACCTACCAAGCCAAAGGGAACATGTTTCCTTCTGAACTATATTTATTAACAAATAAACCCCTCTCCGCGCAAAGTGTCACACATCATAACTTGCATTCTCAAAAACTCCGTGAAGCAAGGCTTACAGCAGGCGTTATACTAGTGGTAATAATCAATACCAGAATATTCAGCACTTTATCAAACTTTAAATTCAGGCTCTAAAATTACGCCCTAGTTTTATAAATAGATGTTCACATTGCATTATAATTTTATAGTAACTAGTACACTACAGTCACACATGGCATAGGACCCTTCAGGTTGGCTGAACAGAAAGGAGCAGGTTATAACAAACTGTGTAATGAGCTTAGAGATAGCAGGCAGTGAGCTATAGTAACTTCAACAATATATAAGCCCTTGAGATGTCTGTTTCTATCGGTGCTTTTTGTTGAACTGACAAAATTCAAAAGTATGGTTTGAAAAAAATCACCACGAAAAAAGTGCCTTGCACAAGAACAAATGGGTTAAAGACATCAGGCCAGTGCGGACGACGTAGCAGTATCCCAGCATAAGGTGGAGGAGTGGCCTTCCATAGAGTCTTCAGCAAGCTCCCATGGGGTGCCACCATATCATTGCTGGCAGTATCTTTCACAACTACCGAGCCACACTAGCTAGGTATTCAGTACACTAATCGCCAACTTTTGGCATAACAACAAAGTACCCAGTGTGAATCTGTAAGGCGTTAGGTAGCTTGCACGCTTCGTTGATGCTGCGGCCAATGATGATGAGGATGGTGAATCATGGTTCGGTCCTTCGTAACGAGTGGAAAGCTTTCGACCACTCACTCATAAAGCAGTTCACATGAAGTGAAGTCTAATAAGAGAAATAGGGTGGCAAAGGACCCTTGAGCGACCGCGTGGCTTAGCGAAAAACAGCACACCATCACAAAACAACTAACATTGAAACAAGTTTGTCTTGTCTTAGTTTACGTGCGGAGCACTGAAAACCACAGCGTAAATTGCACATGCGATACAGCCCACTTACCCATATCCTGAAAAGTCGAAGTAGCGCGTCTTCTTCACCGGCCGGCAGTGCACACGAAAGCATAATAAATAAAATATTGGAGCACACCAGCTGCATAAGAACGCAACTAGTTTCATAGACACCGTCAGTGAAAAGCCCGCACGTTTCGGTGGAATTTCTACGGCATAGGGCTTCAACAAGCTTCCCCAGCATATTGCAAAACTAGCGGTAATGCTTACATCTATGTGCACCGCCTTCTTGCTAAAATAGCAAAAACAAACAAAAAAATACCGGAAGTGCGTTTAGATCACGTGATAGCTTTCCGCCATTAGCGGTGCCAAAATTTCCTCATACATCTCCTGGGATATGATACGAAAACACCCGTACCAGTGGCAGCCGTTTCACGACGCTGCGCGGGAGGAAAGGCTGCTGACCCGCAGGTCTCGGGTTCGAGTTCCGGCTGCGGCAACTGCATTTCCGACGGAGGCGGAGATGTTGTAGGGCTGTGTGCTCAGATTTGGATGCACGTTAAAGAACCCCAGGTGGCTGAAATTTCCAGAGCCCTCCACTATGGCGTCTCTCATAATCATATGATGGTTTCGCGACCTTGAACCATACGTATCAATCTATCAATCAATCATCCACGGGAGAAAAAGAGAAAAGCGGCGTCCCACGAGCGGTGAGTGGCACAGAGAAAGAGAGAGCAGGGAGCAGCGCGCGGCACTCTCCGGCAAAAAGGCAAAAAGAGATTATTGGGAGTGGTGCCGAGCGGCGCGCGGCCCTCTCAGGCAAAAAGGCAGAAAGAGAGAGCAGGGAGTAGTGGCACGCACCGCTCACGGCTGGCGGGACACTGTTTTTAAAGACGATAGTCTTTCTTGGGGACCTTCGAAGAAAACATTTTCGTCTGTCTATCTGTCTGAACATTGTCCACTCTTAACGGAATCGGGTACCTGAAATGGCCCACCCCGTGCCAGTGCCCACCAATGTCGCTCAAGGTTCAGCGTTCATACTTTGGCGATTGTCGATTTAAAAGCAATTATTGCGCATGTCTGGCGCACCATAACAACACGCATATATTCTACGTTTGTGCCTTTTACTAGAAAAGACATACATAGGTAACTTTAAGAACCGTAGCGCTTATCACGCTGCGCTGAACATGCAACGCTTGCACGAACAGGCGAGCGTTTCCAACGCTTTGCTAAAACGAGACGGTGGTGGTACCTAACCGTCGCCTTGCGTTCTACATCTTATAACCTCTTAGAGGGGTGCACACACTTGTCTCAGAGCCACGCGTTCCGTTTTCCAATAAAACTGTCAGATGGCACAAATGTCTAACGTGTGACGTGACTTGATGCACTCGTTCGCGTCTGCTGCATGCTCTAGCCGCTCTAACGCAGCGCCTCCAGAATACCATTCACCAGTTTTCTTGCGCAGAACATCAAATAAATGTTTTCTTTCCACACACGACTATCGTCTTTCGACGACATTTGCAGATTACATGCAGATACGGGGCCATTTTTTTCTCTCTCTTCCGCGGAGCGTCGTGAAATTCCTGCCGCCGACCAAATAGCTTGCTCGGCGATATTTTCTGCTGCCACAAGCTCCCGCGCAAGCAAACCACCAATGAGCGCCTGCTTTTCGCTCCTTCCTCTTCACATCACTGCCGCCTCCTCAACCGCGCCCTTTGTTCTCTCCACCTGTCGCGGAGAAGGCAAGCCACGACCGCGAGCCGGCGGCTAGCAAGTGACCGCGCGTGCCTCGACATGTCCATTCTTGTCTCGCTTTATTCGTGGCGCCGCCAATGTGGACAGCGAGCCGCTGTCTACCGAGCGATGCCACTGACAGGTGGGACGCCGCCACGGCATGCTTCCCGCCAGCGTGCACGTACCTTAAAGCACCGAGATAAGTGTTGCCCTGGCGCTTGCAACTATTCGCAATGCCATGGCCTATAGGTGGCGCGCCGTGCGATCCAAGATGGTTGCGTAAGAATGATCAACCCGTCAACTCGCATAGTAAAAGACAGAATGCACGGACGTTCTTCTTGTTCTGCTTTCGCCGGATGAACTCCTGATCGTGAAATGAACGTAAATTGAACCAAAGTACTTCCCCAACCGATAGGAACTGCTGAATGTTTGCTACCTCATTTCTTACCGCAATGTAAATGGTATTGGTGTCAGCTAAGTGACCATGTATAAACGATGATTTGAGTAATCTTGTGCGTAGTACAGAAAAGTGTGCAAACCAGAATTCACGTATGAACTGAACGAAACTCCGAGATCAATTGTGCCGAGCCTGTCTGGCAGATTTGTCGCAGTAGTAGGGCACTAGCGAATAGCGTGCCGTCGTGGCAGCACAGCAAAGAATGTTTAACGTAGCAATGGTTTGCAATCATGTTACGTCGTCGTTACTTGCGCTGTAAGCATCATGGAGCTGCTTATTCAACGGAACACAAGCATTTACCTTCCCATTAGGTAGCACTTGTGACACAGCCATGCCCACTTTCTAACAGTGCGCAATTCCCTGTACTTGGATGTTGCAAGTTTCATGAGCCTGATCTGAATAAGGAAAAGCGTACGCTTTTCGCAACGTCAAAATTTCGAAAATTTGTTCAGCAACAACGTCGTTCGGACGACACCAGTGGTGTTCAGGAGAATTCAGCGTGGACTGTAGCCATAACTGCATATTTCCTTGCTCTAACCATTTCACTTCGCTCGTCGAGCTCGAGCGTGCTGGTGGTATGCGGCGCTTTGTATTATCCACTGTAATTTTGGTACATTCAATGCATAAGAAAAAGTATGGTTTTATTTTGAGATCCTTGAGGGATATTCTATAATAAATACAATCAAAGTGACGAACATGCTAAGCATTAACGTATGGTGTGACGTGAAGTGCGACTCTCTGCTGGTAAGCTAGCAGATGATCATTCATCGTCGCTGTCACTCTCAACGCGTCGACAACCATCCACGTCTAGTGCCAAATCTTGGACGTCAAGACGATTTCTTTGAACACACTGAAAGTAAACTGGCGAATCCTCTCCGCCAAACGACTTCAATAGCACTAACAACGCGTCATTCACCACGCGAAACACCCACGTGGCGTCACTCGCCAAGTTTATTTGGGGGTGCGCCGGTGTGGACACTGCAGAGATTTATTTCGCTCATAAAGTTTCCCACAATACTTACTACAGAGAACTCTGGCGCTAGTGTCTATGGGAGCTGCAACACACGGCGCTTCAACGAGCATGAGAATGATGGGTAGTACACACATTTGTCTAATTTTCGTACTTCTGGCCTGCCGTTGGTTCCGTGTATGTTCGTGTGGCTTGGAGCTGTTTTCTTACGAAACAAGTATTAGCAAATGTTCAGTGGTTGCGCTTCACCATTTTATTTTTTAAGACTTACTTTCCAAATTGGCTCACGAAGTTCAAAAGGGTTCAATCTTTCTTTCAAAACAAAACTGAAACACAGCAATAAACAGAGCCGCAAGTACAATTCGCCACCCGCAAGTACGAAGACTACGCAAATGTGTGTACTACCCATCATTCCCATTGTCACTGAACGATCGCAGCGCCAGAGTGCCCTCTAGTTAATTTTGAGAAACTCTATCATTTCGCTCCGACAATCGGTAGAAAGGAATAGCTTGCAGTGGGCTGTCATTTATCCATGAATGTAAAAAAACAAGCGGAGCAGTGCATGTAGGCCAAGGTATGGAAACGCTAATTGCGAGCCTGCGCTAATTTGGCGTACAATGGATGTTATGGGGTTATGGGAATCATGCACTAAAAAGCACGTATGAATGCTATGCGCGCGTAAAACAAGGCGAGTTCTAACTGGAATGTTCTGAAGATAATATTTAACTGTCCAATGTGGCTGCAGAAATTCTTGCAAAGCCGATATGTGTTCTCTGCGGGCTATAATAGAAAGTGTGAGTTCCCACGAATTTTCACCAAAACTTCGTGTCTCGCACGAACAAATCAGATTTGTCGTGTCAAGAGCAGATCAATATCTTCCCTGAAGCATGAAACATACAAAGTGGTTTGTGTTAATTTATTGCTAACGCGTTAACACTGTGGCTAGCACCACCGAAAAAGGGAAGCATTTGGAGCGTCTGCCTACTGGTAATTCTTCAGAGGACGCTCCTGAATTCGACTAGGCGGCACGACAGTCTATGAACATTGCAAATTCTGAAAACTTCCATATCGTGTGGTGATATCGACCAAATCGTCACTAAACGCACACATCACAAGGAAACGCTGCTTTATTTCTTCTTTAAGCTCAGACAGCACTGGTATATCCTGTAATTTTGTTGAGGGATGTCATTTCTGTGGACTCGTCAGCCAGGACTTCTATTTCGAGATTCCGATTAGAGGCTATGAAGATGTCGTTCCTTGATAAATTAGGTCAAAAACATGCAGCTCTTTCATTTTCATCTTCGGTGGTGAGTAGGCTTTCAGTGTGTGGCATTCAATAGACGGGAGCAAAAACGCATTGTTTTTGTAGCTTCAAAAGAGATACTTAACTAAGTGAAACGCATTTTTTGCATACTGCAATCACGAATTGCATATATATATATATATATATATATATCAGGAACCCGGTAAGCACGAGCCACATGGACGTCAACGTCTTCTTTCACGCTGGCACACAGCTGGCGCCATTATGCTCCGGTACAATTACTACCCGCGCAGAAAAAAGCCAACCTGGCGATCTACGGAAATGATACGGCAGGGAGGTCAAAGGACAGTTTGATGCGTGATACGTGAACCGTTTCACGCCCACGGCAGCGTAGGTCCGAAGGTGGATCAATGGGCTCAGCTTCATAGTTGACGGGAGATGTTTGTCGCACCACATGGTAGGGGCCATGGTATTTAGATGACAGCTTTGGAGAAAGACTGGGAGGGGTAGACGGGACCCAGAGTCAAACACACATTCCTGGGTAATAGTGAGAACTAGACGCAGAGACATCGTGGTAAGTTTTCTGGCGCCATTGGTCTTGCGCGGTAAACGAGCGAGTGAGTTGACGGCACTCTTCGGAATAAGCAGCTGCTTCGGAAACAGGCGTCACTTCGAAAACATCAGGTCTGTAAGCGAGAATGGTGCCCATGGAACGCGATGGTTCACGTCCATACAGGAGGAAAAAAGGAGAGAACCCGGTGGTTGTTTGTGGCGCAGAGTTGTACGCGTACCTTCCAAAAGGGAGCACATGTTTAGAATTAGTGTGTTCGTCAGACGCGTACAAGGCAAGCATATCTCCAAGGGTACGATTAAAGCGTTCTCTCGTGCCATTGGTTAGAGGATGGTATGCCGAGGTTTTCCAAAGCACATTGTGACATTCCTTGAGCAGCTCGTGGACGGCGTTCGAGAGAAACACGCGTCCATGGGCAATCAGTAATTGACGAGGTGCACCGTGCAGCAAAATCAGGTGGTGAAGAAGAAAGCATGCAACGTCTTTTGCTGTGGTAGCAGGCAACGCAGATGTTTCAGCGTGGCGTATCAAACGATCGACGGCGACAATAATTCACCAGTTGCCTCAAGGAGTGTTAGGTATAGGTTTATAAATATCAATTGCGACGCGGTCGAGTGGTCTCGCTGGACAAGGTAAGGGTTGCAAAGGGCCAGTTCGAGCAATAGTACCACCTAGAGCGCCATTTCATCAAATAGGAATAGATTTATTGGGGCCCTTTCCGCTATCATCTGCCGGCAACAAGTGGATCGTAGAAGCCACCGACTATTTGACGAAGTACGCCAAAACAAAAGCGTTACAACGTGCTACGGCTTCCGACGTCGCCCAATTCTTTATGAACCAGATCATACTTTGACATGGCGCCCCATCGTGCGTAATCACAGGCAGAAGAAGAGCATTCAAGGCCCTGCTCTTTCATGACGTATTCAAGCTCAGCTACACGAGCCAACGCAAGACCACGACATATACGCAGAGTGACGGCTTGACAGAGCGACTCAACAAGGCCATCGCTGAAATGTTATCCTTGTACGTATATGTCCAGCATAAGACCTGGACCAGGTGGTACTGTACGTCACATTCGCGTACAATACTGCCGTCCAGGAAACTACGCGATTCATGCCTTTCCGTCTTGTCTATGAACGTGAGGTCCAGACCATACTGGATGCGATTCTTCCAGAAAATTGCGAATCTTTGATCACTCGTGACGCTGCGCAGCTTCCCACTACGCCAAAGAAGCACGCCAGTTAGCACGCCTACAGATTACGCACCAGCAGAGTACAGACGCATGCCACTACAACCCTCACCCTCGACAAGTTGAATACCATCCAGGCGATCAAGTTTAGGTGTGGGCTTCAGTCCGACACTAGGGATTGTCAGAAAAAACTGCTCAGTCGCTACTTCGGACCGTACAAAGTGTTGCGACGTGTGAGCGATATGAACTGCGGGGTAGTCATGACGGCGCCTTCTCGCCACGGTGGTTAAGGCACATCTCGAAGATTGTGCACGTAGTGCGACTGAAGCCGTACTTCACGCGGTAGTGCGACTGCATATGAACCTTATTGGTGTTTTTTGTATGCGTAGATTTTCAGTTTGTTCGCCCCGACTTTGCCTTTGTACTGTCCGAGCCTAAGAGTGATGCCATTTTTTTCAGAGGGGGAATATTGCCACTTGGACGCAGGCTACGGTGAGCTAAAGCCATGGCTGCCCACAAGAATGGAAGAGAATGTTTTGGGGCAGCGCGTGCTCTGGTTTGTTGTTGATATCGAAGCAGCCATCTTGCCAGTTTTTCGGTACGTCTCAGTTCTTCCGAGTTGAAGACCTTTTGTAGCACGTGACAATATAGAGAGCGGTAAAGTGGGGCCAGAAAGAGCACATCCAACACAGCTTATTATAGGTTTTTTCTTGAGCTATAGAACAAGTACTTATAGGATAATCTGCCTGTCAGGGAACGCAATGATCGGCATACTTCATGCATGAACCCTTGCAGATTGGGAGGCGATGCAAAATTAGCAGATACCACTAAATTGATAAAACAACGGCGAAATTCACTTGTAGAAATGTTCGAACAGTGGGTGAGCACAGTTACGAAAATAGGAAAAGCACCACATCAGTTGTCTTATAAAGAAGTGTACCAACCCAAGACCACCTGCGCAGACAGGTCTAAAATTATTATTTCACCTCATCGGTTCATAGGTTGAAAACCAAATAAAGTTAGCAAATATACGGGGAAATTTATATATGTAAAGCGACAAACAACAAATTATTTTCAGAACACAGAACATTTTTGTTGGCAAAAGCAGGTCGCATCTCTAAGCTTTGCCAAAAATAGAGATTATGAGGAATAAACTTCAGGACATAGGGTGGGTCTGGGCATAGGGTCTGGGCGTAGGGCGTTTGAGGGTGGGTACACGCTCTTTCCAATGATGTACACTTAATTAATATGCATCTAATGGTCCGCCTAAGTATTTTGGCGGAACACAAGTCCAATCTATACCCTGAAACTCGGTTGGTTTATAAGTCCATTGACCAAACCACACTCCCAAGCTTTCAGAAAAGGTAATTAGATCTTCTGAAGCTTTTCAAAGTTCTCCGATTGTTGACACTACCATTTTTATACTAGGATGATCTGTGCAAAAGAACGCTAGGTCATTTGCATACGCCAATATCTTTACCTGATTCCCATAAGCCCTAAAAATACGTACGTTACTAGATCGAATAACACATAAGCACAGTGGCTCCAAGTAAACAGCAAAAAGCACTGTTGGCACTGAACAGCCCTGTTTCACAAACGAGTTAAAAACACGGGTTTCTAAAAAAAGGCACTAATAATTAAAGGGCTTGAACCTTCATTGTAGCATAGTTTTACACCTTTAAATATAGTGGAGTCAATGGTGGCATGTTCGAGAAAAAAAGAGAAAAGAATGGCGAACCTGATCAAAGGCTTCCGCTTAGTCTACTTGTAGTATCGCCAGTTGTTCATATGAGTGTGAACAATACTGTGCGAGCGACGTCTATATTAGTATGTATTGGGCAATATTTTAAACAGCACGTCTGATGGGCACCAATAAGTATTGACATTGCAAATGAAAGTCTGTTTGAAAGAACCTGTGCAGAAATTTTGTTGTCAACGTTGCACAATGTAATTGGTCGTAGCTATACGTCAAGAACTTTTTCTCAGAGCGTTTTTGGGTTAGAACAGTGTGGTATTTAGTAAAATAGCGAAGAAGCGTCTCCAGATTCAAACTCAGCGTAAAGATGTCGATCAGTGTAGCACAAAGCATTGATTTAAATGCTTTGTAAAACTCGCCGGATATTCCATCAGGTCCTGGGATTTTCGACAATGTTAACTGTTCAATGGCAAGTTCTATATTTTGTATATTGATTGACTCACTAAAAATTCACATTCCTCGATAGTTAGAGGAGCCAAAAACGACAAAAAACTGCGTCACCAGATCTTCCTTTTGTTTTTAGAAGAGGCGCCGAACAATTATTGGTAATAAGTTTCAAATTCTCACATACTTTCACTGAAATTTTTTAAAAATATTCCTCGCGAGAGAAGTTCCGCTATGAACTTTATTTTAGCGTTGTGATAATAATAAATTAAGGCATGATGTTTGGGCTTCTCCGAATGAAATATATGAGAATCGCGGTATCCAACACTGGCACCTCTGTAACGTAAAGCGTCATACTTCTGGAGTGCGTTTTTGGCGTTAGCGATTTCGGCTTTATAGTGACCAGAGTCCTTAACGTCAAATTCGTATTGGTTTTGAAAAGTTTGCTTTAGCATATTTTGTTCTAATTTTCTGTAAAATCCCCTCGCATATCTAAATTCTTTGGCATTGCCCGAACTTCTTGTTTGAATAATTCCAAGAGACGAAGAAATGCATGTCAGACGACAGACACTTTATGAATGCTACGCTAGCACGTGCATTGCACTCATGGTCACTCACAATTTAAGAGTTCAGTTTCTGAAGTGCCCATTGTGGTCTGTAGTTAGATCTTTCTTTGCTACCTATCTGCCCCACAACAACGCAGTGATCAGAAAGGAAATGGGCTCTATTTTGCATGACATATCGCGGGAATTAAGTGGTGCCGAAACGTAAATAAGGTCGAGGCGCGTATGTGTATTTCCCTTTGCATGCATATACGAGGGCAGGTCATTGGGTGATTCTATGTGGACTTGTCCCACATTTTCAACTATAAGCGAGGGCACATCAGCACTCCTGTCATTGCGACTAAGCCCGGTCCTATCGCATGGATTGCAGAAGCAGCTTAAATCGCACATGACCACAGTGTTACGGTCTGGTTCTAACAAGGTAGCCAAATTTTCAATGAAAATTTTGTGCAGTGGTGCATCGCTTAAGTCATACACGTTCATTAAGCTCTATGGCAAACCATACAACACAAAGTTACATTGTATCAGCCGCCCTCCCTGGTCACACTATATGCTATAGAATAATACGGTAACCTCTTCCTGAGTAACAGCAGGCAGCCCGCGGAAAGGCCCACAACATGCGACACAAATACATCAAATACAGAAAGACAAGGGCGCGTGGCCCTCTCTGTATCCACTAAACTCTCGATCCTCGTTTCTTGTACGGCGATGAAATCGAGCTGTCGGCTGAAGAGCAACCGGTGAAGCTGCACCTGCTTCTCCTTAGATTGTAGTCCACATACGTTGACCATTGCAAAAGTGGCTCTCGAGTGCCATGGTGTCTGGATTCTTTTCAGAGTTGCATTCACCGGTCTGGTGGAGAAGGGGCGTGTGAATGCGCCCTGTCACCATTACCTGGCCTCCTTGATCTTGAGCGTCTGCACTTTCTTGCAGCCTGTGATGACTTGCGACGA
Organism: Rhipicephalus microplus; assembly: GCF_043290135.1. NCBI lineage: Eukaryota > Metazoa > Arthropoda > Arachnida > Ixodida > Ixodidae > Rhipicephalus > Rhipicephalus microplus. The sequence continues at coordinate 71,852,350 of NC_134706.1, forward strand.
TGTGACTGACGGGGACAGTCAGTCGAGAGTCGTGGAGTTGGCTGATACTCCGCGTTTATTTATGAACGTGTCGGTGCATCCTCGTACATCATTAGCAGTAACTCGGTGTCTACTGCTTCATTGTCAACACTGCTTTCAAGGCTTTTCTTACGAATGTCTTCTGGCCCAGATGTGAGTACCGCCTGCCTTTCGCCACCGTCTTTCGCGCTATCTTTTTTCGATGCTTGTTGCGGATGTCTCTGCTACAGCACAGCCATTATCCTCGTCTTTCGTGGCAGCACAAGGTTCAATAACAAAGGTATGTTGAAGGTCACTAGTTGCTTCAAGGACTTCCGTAGCATTGATAATGTGTTCTTGCAAAGCATCACCGGGCAGCCGTATGCGATGGCGCTGTTTGTTGGCGTACGTCGTCACACATTCATCAGCTGCGTGTCCACATCGTCGTCAATTCCCGCAACGCGGTGTCCGGCAGTGGCGACGAATGCTTCCTACATTGCTGAAGCGCAGGCATAATGGTGATTTGCCAGGATTGAGACCAGGCTTTGTAGACCGGAACCCGACAGTACATGTGAGATGTCGCACACACGGACTGCATCCACCAGTGTCAATACGTCATCTCCATCAAGGGTACGCATCTGTTCTATTTCTGACACTCTCCAAGTTTCAGCTGTAATTGACTTCATCTTTCCGAATGACTGCAGGGCTTCGTGCACATAGATATCTTCTAACGTTCAATGAGCCTTAATAAGTTCATTTCAATTTCAGTGCGCTGATGGTCTATCGCAACACTCTTTCGACCTCGAACGAAATATTCACCTTACTCTAACACCTTTGTTTTCGCTAGTGCTGTCCTGCAAGTCACCATCTAAACGTGGGACAATTGAAACTGTGCAATCTATCTTACATCTGTAAGGTTTTTAATATTCCGGATGGCATCTCGAAAGTCCTAAGCTTGATATGGACGACCAGGCACGCTTAGGCAGGGTTGATGTCATGAAAGCAATCGCGTTATTATCACTTATAAAGCGTTTTGAAACAGCGAAAGAACAACCAGTCGTCACACATATGGGAGTAGCATAACGAGTGGGCCATCCAATGCTTTATCCTATTCCAAAAGCTTGTTCTTGCTCCCCTGTTAACTATAGCACATACCCATTTCAGCCATAATTCCTCATTATCGGCAGCCACTGCATGAACAATTGGCACGGAATATTTTGCAAGTGTTTAGCGGATACCATGTTTCTCAGAAGAATGACGAAAATAGCATAGCGAATGCTGGCCGACTACCCAAAAGCCTATTATGAATGTTCTAGTGAGTATAAAGCGAGTGTGCTTGCAGTGGTTGCCTAATGAGTATTTTAAAAAGGCTCCGAAAGGCTGTTTTTCTAGCTTTCGCTGTGACTGGACTGCGCCTTAAGCGCATTGATTGATTGATTTGTGGGGTTTAACGTCCCAAAACCATTATGATTATGAGAGACGCCGTAGTGGGGGGCTCCGGAAATTTAGACCACCTGGGGTTCTTTAACGTGCACCCAAATCTGAGCACACGGGCCTACAACATTTCCGCCTCCATCGGAAGTAGCCGGGATTCGAACCCGCGCCCTGCGGGTCAGCAGCCGAGTACCTTAGCCACTAGACCACCGCGGCGGGGCGCGCCTTAAGCGCAGGCCTGGCGTTTTTTTTTAGGGGCAGGTTGAGACAGAAGTTAAGTTTTCCAGGCCGAACAGGTAAAACGAAAAATATTCGCGTTCATCTGCCCTATCTCTCAAATGAAACGCTTCATTCTATCTCTATCTGAAGAACAGTTTTCGAGCACGAGAAAATATTTGGCCTGGACAATGCAAGAACGCAGAACTGTGAACAGAACTGGGGAAAAATTCATTTAGTCTCAGTGCACACGTCGTGACGCCCCACTTGCATCACATGCCGTTACCTCTGGCCAATATCGCTGACGTGCATGTAGGGTAAACTGGTCGACCTTCGCTTATATATCCCAGTATATGATGAAAATGCAGTTGAGAGGTGGTGTGATGTTAGTACCTTTTATTGCAAATAAATTTTGTTACGTAGTAGTGAAGTTGTTTTTATTGTGTGATTGAGGCTGTTTTTTCTGAAGCAATGCATGTTTATGCAATAGATAAACTTTGAAAAATGTTAACTACAAAAGTTGCAAAATAGAGTGGCAAGTACAAATGAAAAAAACAAAGTAGTAACTTTTCGCGAAAAATGTTTTGCGAAAAAGAATGAAGGTACACTCTTCCTAAAGACAACCTGGAAACATACAAACTGTAACGAGAGAGGAAGACGGGACGGCGGCCAACGTGGTCATGTCGTTCTCTCGCCACTTCATTCCACGCCTGAAGCGGAGCCGCGTGGCTTTCCACGTCCGGTGGTGGTGGTGGTGGTGCTGCAGCAGCCGGAGTTAGCCTGGCCTGCGTGGCCGGAAATTGTTCCGCCTGAGCATCTCCTGAATTTGGAAAATGTCACCACGTGTCAGACAGCCCAGTGTCTTGCAGGAAGACCAACAAAATTCGTTGCACGTTCCTCCTAGTTGCCGCGGGTCTTTCAGGAAAGATGACGTCATCAACTGTCCGGTGTCTATGACAGCCTTTTCGCAAGGTGCGGATCATCGCTGCTCTTTGCACATCAAACTGTGGGCAAAGCCAAATGAAATGTTCAATATCACCGATGTCACCACAGAACGCACAGAACGGGGAAGCGTATCTCCCAGTCTTGAATGACCAGGCTGGGGTGCAGGCGGAGCCGGTTCTTATGCGGTACAACAGCGTCGCTTCTTCACGAGAAAGTCCAAGAATTGCCCCGCCACGGTGTTCTAGTGGCTAAGGAACTCGGCTGCAGATCCGCAGGTCACGGGATCAAATCCCGGCTGTGGCGGCTGCATTTCCGATGGAGGTGGAAATATTGCAGGCCCTTGTACTCAGATTTGGGTGCACGTTAAAGAATCCCAGGTGGTCAAAATTTCCAGAGCCCACCACTACGGCGTCTCTCATAATCAAATAGTCGTTTTGGGACGTTAAACCCCACAAATCAATCAAGTCCATGAATTACACATGCTTGGTGTGAAAACTTGTAGATCGCCTTGAAATGATTGCGTATCACATCTTTGTTGTTCTGGTAAGTCTTGGGAGTTCTTACTTTTGGAAACGATGTACGTGCTTTGCATGCAAGGGAATCAGCCTTTTCATTGCCCTCAATGCCAACGTGGGATGGGATCCACTGGAACTTTAAATTAAAACTCTTGCCATTTAGGTGTTTGATTAGTGCCAGAGACTGCCTGGTGAACGTTTCTTGAGGCAGGCCACGATGCAGTCTTTGTGGCGCGGATTTGGAGTCCGTCAGCACTACAACATCTCGTGCAGAAAAGGATCGCAGTTTTCGCAAAGCCGCCGTGATTGCAGCGCTTTCTACCGTTGTGAACAAAACCATGCGATCCAGGCGGCCCGACCATGACACGCCAAGGCAGGGAATCAGAAAGCCGCTGAGCAGCTATCCGCTTGTGTGTACAATGATCCGTCGGTGTACACTTGTACGTGGCTGCGGTACATAGGGCTCAAGTGATCCAGCGCAAGAAATTTCGCTTCCGCGGCTGGAATGGTGCGCTTCGCTGGTAGATTGGGTACGCTTAAGTTACACGCAACATCCACAAAAGACCATGGCGGGCCCATAGGGCGCTGTTTAGGCAGTTTCAAGCCTAAATATTGAAATTTGTTTAGTGCCGCGTTGAAATGTGAGCACGTTCTTGCTCTTAGCCGCCGGAGAAGCGCCGTGCCTGCGAAGGACTCGCCTAGTCTTGACAGCTGCGTCAATAAGGCCCGAGATGCCAAATGGCTGAGCGGAAGAGACTCGGCTTTATTGGTGACCTTCGTATTTGAAGCCGCCTGAGAGACTCCCATCGCCAAGCAAAGACCCTTTCTGTGCACTGCCTCTAGGCGTTCGAACTGGCTTGGTGATGGTGATATCAGGGACAGCTGATAAAGAATGCGGCTTGTTATAAGCGCATCATTCAATTTAGGCATGGACATAGGATTGTTGCCCCAACAGACCCCTGCCATGCGACAAAGAGCGTTGATCCTTTGCACTGATGCAGTGACTATACCATCAACCGCACGTCGCCATAATAGCTTGTTGTCGATGGTAATGCCCAGGAAACGGACACTTGTTGCACAACGAATTGAGTGGCCTTGAATATTCAGCGACAGACGTGTTGACCTCCGTCGCACTCCCAAGAAGAGCATGAAGGCTGATTTTTCCACTGATAAAGATAGGCCGAGTGTCAACAAGTGACGCTCAATGATTGAAATAGCGCTTTGGGCTATCCGGGCCAAACGTTTGTGTTGCTACCCCGAGATCCAAATGCAGATGTCATCGGCGCACATAGATATTTTAACTGCTTTCAGAGCTAAGTGCGGAGTGTCAGGAAGGCTGGCCATGGCAGCGCTAAAAAGCAACAGAGATAGAACACTTCCTTGTGGGACGCCGAGGGAAACGCGTCTCTCTTCGCTCGTTACATTTCCAAGCTTAACATGGACACAGCGGTCTCTGAGAAATTCATGTACGAACCGAAGAGCATTTTCTGACAAACCCATGGCTTGGAGCCCGTTCACGATGCCTGCCTGAAGCACACAATCATATGCCTTGGCAACGTCTATAAAGACGGCGAGTGTCGAGAGTCCGCTGACGCGATGGTGCTCGATGTGGCTTAATAGGTCCAAAACACTGTCCTGGGCACTCAGTCGTGAGCGAAATCCGGTCATACACGATGGCCATCGCCTTCCTTGTTCAAGGTACCAAGTTAATCTTGTACATATTAATCTTTCCATCAACTTAGATACGCATGATGTAAGAGATACCGGTCGATATGACGCGAGGCTCGCAGGATCTTTTCCGGACTTTAGGACTGGCACCCCCCATGCTGTCTTCCAAACAAATGGGATCTCTTCCGTGCTCCAGACATGAATAAATATGTCCAAAAGGGTCCTTTTTCGCTCGTATGGTAGATTTGTCAGCATTTAATTGCTGATCAAATCGGGACCCACGGCACAGCGTCTTCTTAATTTGCTAAGTTTCATACCCAGCTCTCGGAAGGTGAATAGCGTATCCATCGGGTGAAAAACTGGGGTGACAGAGGAATCGCCGCTCCTGCTGATCTACCAGATGTGTACACGTCTGCAAAATCCTCTGCAAGGGTTTGCAAAATTATCCCTTGTTTCAAAGCGAGTGCTTCAAATGGCCTGTGTTTTCGGATCTTCCAAGACAGACTATTTATAACTTCCCATATCTTGGTCAAGGGCGTAAACGTTGATAAACTCTCGCAGAAAGCGGCCCATTGATTTCGTCTTAATTTTTTTTGTATGGCGACGAATCGCAGCGTTTATCCTGTTATATTCGGTTTTCGCAGACTGATTTTCTTTTGCTCTCACTATTTTCCGCTCCGGCCGTCTACGTGCTGCGCAGAGGTTCTTAAATTTCAAGTCAGGAGCAGGAAAATTGTCGGGAAGTTTCAGCAACAAAGTTGCTGCTCGCTTGCTTTGCAACATATCTGCGAACAGCTCACCAGTGGATTTGTCCAACGCTTCTCTATAGGTGTTCAGCGTGTTACATTGCAGCGTGTTACATTGCATTGTCTACCAGCAGTTCGAAATCCCAGGATATTGGTGGAGCTGGGGAAATGGTCGCTGCCCATCCTGTCTGGAGCCGTGGTCGATGATACCAGAAGGTTCGTGGAGTGAAGTACAAGGTCTATTGCACTCCATGAATCTGGTGGCCTGAAAAATGTAGGTTTGCCATCATTCGCCACACATAAGTAGGCAGCATCCGCAGCGGCTAGAAGTGCCTTGCCTCGAAAATCTACACTCTTATCTCCTCAGAGTGGATGGTGCACGTTAAAATCACCACAAATTATTCGAGGAGCGGGAAATCGAGCGCAAAGGTCATTTAGTAAAGTCTTTATGAAGACCTTTTTTCGTGGGCTTATGTACATCGATACCACACTCAGTTTTCGGTTTCCCAGGCACACTTGCACAGCAGTGACTTCCAATGAGTTGGAACAGAGGTCTTGCACTGGTAAGGCGACGTGAGGTATTTCCCGCGTTATGTATATGATTGCGCTTCCATTTGCAAACGACGTTATACTCGGGTTGCTGTGTCGGGTGTGCCCTGGGAGCGTCCTTGCATTCGGTAGACCGGCTTCAGAGAGGGCTAGAATCGGTATTGGAATGACGCGCAGGAAAAGGTTGAGTTCGCACAGACGTTTTAGAAGACCGGCGCATATCCATTGCATTATTAAGGGCACTTGTGAAGGACGAAAAAGACCAGGAGAACGAGACATTGCCATTATTCTACTGTGTGATTGTGGAAGCAGAGCAAAGTAACACTGACTCTAGAACCAGAACTGCTTCCAACATATCCTTCGTTGAACTCGCAGGCATCTTAGCGACGTGTGAACGTAGTGCGGTGAACAGAGCGCGAATAACGTGCTCGAGGTTTTCTTGCTGTTTGCTTCCAGATGGTACTTGAGGTGGGCTCAGTGCATCAGCGTAGGTGCGCTTGGCGGACTTTTTCGTGATATATTTCTCACCAGCGTTTAGCACTTGCATTGACTCAGTACCAGCTCTTATCGTATTAGGCGCGGAAAATTTTCAGCGTACTCGTAATCCATACCGCCATGTTGTGGCGCACCGGACGTCTTCTTTGTGAGCGATGGTTCGTTCACGGTATTCGGGCCAAGGACAAACGTCTTATTTCATCGCTGCGCAGCTGTTCGTGCTGGAAATTGACCGTAGCTAGCTGGGTGGTCGCCACCACAGTTTGCACACAGAAGTTTTTCTTTACTTGTACACGTCTTAAAGTCATGAGGCCCCCCACAGCGCTTACACTTTTGTTCCCCACGACAGTGCTTAGCAACATGTCCAAAACGCTGACATTTAAAAAAGCGTGGCGGCATCTCCACGTAGTCTTCCAGCTCGTGTCTGGTGAAGCCAAGGTTGATCTGCTCTGGACGTTCCGAATTGGGAGCGACTGTGAGAACCACAGAGTCAGTGTGCCTTGATTCCCACACGGAGGATGAGGTTTGCACCCGTCGTATGATTCTTCTTGCGTGGTATACTCCCTGAGGTCTCAGGTAGATTAACAGCTCTTCGTCCGAGTACCATCTTGGGACCCCTTTTATAATGCATGTATTTTTCATGTAGCTGTGTGGTACACCGGCAGATATGGCAAGGCCGCAGATAGTGTTGGTCTCTAGAAGCATGTTAGCTTGTTGTTCTGTCTCTATATCCAAGAGCAGGGCTCCCTGTGCTGTGAAATGGCTCTTAACTGGGGCTCCACCGAGAAGCGTTTCAATTTCCGAGTATAGGTCAATAGGATTCACTTGCCTCAAGTTAGCTCCTTCGTATGTTGGAGCAATTAACACAGCAATGCCCACCGTCCTGTCCTTGCGATGTCACACAAGGCGGAAACCACCCTCGTCCATGTCTACATCTGTGAGGTTCGCCCCGTTGTGGTCCGCGATGACACTTGATTCGTCCTCTGATTCAACGCTGTGTTGTCGCTTGCAGTCAGGTATGCTTGCGCAAACCAGCTGGTGCTTATGACCTGGTGTCACACCTTGGGAGGTCGTGACGGCGCTCTCCCTGATGCTTGTTTCATTTCTTCTAGCACCTTTCGACGCGGCGGGCTGCGCAGCACCCGTCGGTCGCCGATACGGCAGGTATCTTTTCGAGTCACCCGACGTCTTGAGCAGTGCTGAGCCGTAATATAAACAAAAATAAACTATAAATGCAGACAGAGCTACTTAGCCAAGCAGCAAAAGCTTCGTCGTCTTCTTCCTCTCTCGTCTGACACACCAAGTGCGCTAGCTTGTTCTAATCCTCGCGCAGCTCGAGCTAGCATCAGCTGCGCGAGAGGCGCGGCGCGGTGATTGAGAAATGATGATGGTGATGGTGGCACTACAGGGCTCCCCCCCCCCTAGCGCTTTGCGCGATTTGAAGGCCTATGAAAAAAGAAAAAGAGCGACAAATGCTATATACATGAACGACATTTCATAAAGTGTTCATTTGGCAAGTCCAGGCTGTCAACGTTTATAGGCCATCTGTAAGCAGTGTGTCTCCGGTGGGCGACTCGGTGGGCGACATCAGGTGCGCGAGAGGTGCGGCGCGAGGATTGAGAAATGATGATAGTGATGGTGGCACTACAAAACTGTAAGCGCGTAATTTGTTTGAAGTATGACGATGAGCACCGACAAAATGCACCTGTTATATTAGCAATGAGATCTGATACAATAAAATATGATCAGGAGAAGCATTCTTATTGTTGTCTTCGAGAGTACTTAAATTTGCTCAATCATTAAAAAAAGGCTTTCAACTTTCGATTTTTATATATATGTAAAACGTCCCTCCATTTTGAACGTTTCTCTGCACACGGAGGTGTGTTTTTATGGCGTATGGGTTGTATGATATCGGCGTACATGGAATCGACTTCCTGGTATTGAACGCTAGTTCTGTGATTTTGTGTGTGTGTGTGTGTGTGTGTGTGTGTGTGTGTGTGTGTGTGTGTGTGTGTGTATGTGTGTGTGTGTGTGTGTGTGTGTGTGTGTGTGGCCGGTTTACGAGGCTAGTTATTCTCATGTACTCGCAGACTGTATACATGATTTAAGGAGTACGCGTATCTTCAGTGTTCTCAGATTTCATGCCTCTCACATGGCTTCCAGTTCTCATGTGTAATTACTTTTTTACTAAACTTCAGGAAGCCATCAGATGAACCCTTGCGTCACCAAAAAAGCTGTTGAATGGGTCATCTGGGATGGTGAACAGTTGTTCTCGGTGGCCACGCTTTCTTTGTCGTGCATCGCTTTCCAGCATTCTGGCCGTCATTTCGAAGTGCTGCGCTTTAAACTTGGGTGCTGTTGATTTCATGTGATCTGTCGGCTTGTGTTTTATTTTTTGTGGCCTTTTGCATATTTGTTTGTTCTTGTCTTCTTTGCCCAAATGTTGGGTAATCTACTAGAAATGATAGCTTATTTTGAATTATTCAAAGAATGAGAACTCCCTTTATTTCTTGAATTTCATTTGCTAGAGCTCTGTGAAAAAAGTACACAGTAACTCTGCAGTGCTTGCATAAGAGTTGAGAACTTTCTCTAATGAAGGCATGGCACGGTTAGCATAGAATAAATTCACCCAAGAGCAAACACGTAAAAATTACTGATACATCGCACTGAAATATTCTCTGGACGAAGCAAGGACATTCGTAAATACATTAAAGGTGCCCTACCAAACGCTTCAGATAGCCGGAGTGAAAAACCTGCGAAAAATTCTCTGCAGTTGCCACATAATCACTTCGTCCAGCTGGAGCAAAAACCACTAAAAAATGCTTCGGCGATGCTCCGCAATTACTGCCGCTGACTGGAGTGAAATATAAGTCACAAATGCTCCGGTTGTGCCTTGCAATGGGCCAGGTCGGCCAGAGTAAACCCTTTTATCCGGAGGTCTGGATCAAAAATTACTCCATATAAGGGGTCGCTAGACACAAGTGTTTTATTTTACTGTGACCTCCGAGTAGTGTTTTACACTGGCATATGGAAGATTCAAAGGATATAAAGTGAGAATGGGTCACGTACTGCTGCGTGCTCGTCAAATCCTTGGTGATTGTTTTAGGATTGTAGATAGCTGCAACTGATTGATTACCGTAACGCCACTACTGCCATCAACGTCTTAAGACGATTCAAAGGATATAAAGTGAGAATGGGTCACGTACTGCTGCGTGCTCGTCAAATCCTTGCTGATTGTTTTAGGATTGTAGGTAGCTGCAACTGATTGCCTACCGTAACGCCCCTACTGCCATCAACGTCTTAAGACAATACCTTCGGCTTACATCGTTCTTCGAATGCTACAAGTGCCAAGGTAGCGATGTGAAGCGAGCCTTCTTTGTATTTGGTGGACCTGCACTGTGCAGGATTCGGAACGAGCAGGTTCCCTTGGATAGCCTGACTTATGTCGCAGGGATTATGCCTCCGGAAGCGCATCGGTGACCCCCTCCGCGGACATGCCATGGTAATGTTCTTACTGAAAACTGACGCTACTGCAAAAGAATATTTTCTACTACCACTCTGGTGCCAATTTTTACCGCGGAGTAATCGCTCTTCACTGGGTCAATTTTTTTTACATTCCGGGGACTCAGGTACCACAATCTCCATGCTAAGTGACTCAAACAATTAGGTCGTGGCATCATGACCGAACACGCGCGTAGTCTTCTGACCTGCGCCTCGTGACTGCGCCGCGGGGCCTAATCGAACTCAACGGCAGCGGCGGCAGACAACTAAGGTGCCACGCGTGACACGTGTTTTGATATCATAACAGCTGTAAAAACAATACATTGTTTATCAATCCGCACAAGACATTGCACTATTTCTGTGAAGCCCTGTTTTACTTTCGCGTATAATACCCAATCCTACATCATAAGGATCAGCCATATTTTTTATCTTAGTGATATCAGTTGTTAGTTGGCGATAGCCATCGCTATCATTGCCCCAGTACGCCTATACAAAGCAAGTACTGTGATCTGTAGTACTTCTGCGAGCAACAGAGTGCATGACGCATACAGAGATTTCATGTGCATGGGAACTGCTTCAAGCTGCGCAACCTTGCATTTCTTCTTTTTGGCGTGGCTGCGTACTCACCTTACTATGCTCACCCGGAATCTAGATTCTCGTTGTACCCGAGTCCGTAGCGCCAGCCTGAACAGAGCAGTCCGTGGCGAGGGGATACCACTAGTACCCTAAGCTGAAGACCCAAACAATCATTGTGGGGTAATCTTTTCTTCAAATATGTAATATTTTTATTGAAGTGAAACTTAGAAGTGGTGGCACCTAATTGTAGGTGACGTCCTAGATTGTTTTCGTTCTGAAGTATTTTACGCATCGTTATGGTAACCCTTCCGGTCAAGCCAACTGAAGCTCTATTAGGAGCCTCTAAAACTGTCAAAAAAGGGTCATAGTGCGGGTACTCGCTTCGGTTATCTTTTGACCGTTTGTAGAATGTATAAGCAGGAAACAACAGCCAAAATTTGTTGGAGCGTCCCTTTATTCTCATGAAGCGTCTTTAGACTGGCTTTCGTGTTGAAGACATCGACGTATACGTAGTACATATCTCATGTCTGGCGGTCGGTGCCTTTCCTATACGCTGTGTACTCTGGCGTTGCAGCCCACCGTCGGCGCGATGGTGGCCGGCGGTGACTGCACCTCCGCTGTGGTCTCCACTGTTTTGTTTTCTTTTTTTTCAGTGTGTTGCAAGTGTTGTAGTTTCATGTTCCAGAAAGTGTGCTCTTGTTCGTTTGCGGGACTCGCCATATTGTACGCGAAGGCTTTGGGCTTGAAGTGGCGTTTGGACGACACCATATTCAATGAGATGAAGAATCGGACAATAAACACCTGTTGGCGTTCAGTTTACGGGGCTCCGTGGCCTGCGCACGTTGAAAGCAAATGAGGGGAGTGGCAACCTGACCCATCACCCGGGGGAGCGAAGTGGGCCGCTTAGTTTTACTCAGTTGAATCAGTTCCGTATTTGTTTCGAGTGCAAGGCGGTTGCCTTGCACGTTTCCGACTAATACAATCGCTGAAAACTGTTGATGTTAAATGGCAGAACGAATTACTTCCCTATTCTCGCCCTAATAAGCCGCTACTCGTCTACATTGCAGAAGGAACGTTGTCGCATCATTTTCATTTTATTGTGATAGCAGTTATATAGACACTCTCGGTAGTATTGCTGCCAGCGTCCATTCCTGCATCACCGTTACTCACCGTGTATGTATACGTATCTATTTAGATGAAAATTCAAGAAAGAAACTAGATCAGGAAAAGAGTTTTGCGCGCGGAATCCAACGTGGGGCCTCTGAATCGTTTGTGCGCGGCGCTAACCTCTGAGCCACGAAAGAGCACATCTAACGTTCGCACTGCAAGCTATCTATATTTGCATCTACGACTTACCTCTGGTGACGGGCATCTTTAGGAAACTATCGTGCTTTCAACATTACCAGCAAGATGGCACAATGAGTGGGCGTCGCCACATTGTCACGGGACGCCAGCACGCGCTGACGCCTACTTTACCCCGCAAAGAGGGAGCAGGGTAGACGCTAACGCGCGCACTTATCACGCGGTGGGGACAATCGAAGTCTTGGCTGGCCTTAGGCTTTCACCGGAACAATTATGTTGTAGTTACCGGGTGCACAATGGTTGATGTAATTTCATTTCATTTCATTTCATTTCATTTTATTACCTTAAAAGCCCAACAGGGGCTAATTGTGGCGCAGTCTCCGTTTGCGAAAAAGGCACGCTTTCCCGACACAGCGAAGTAACAACTTAGACGCTTAGTCACGTTCAGCTCTACATGTGAGTTTGTTTTGTTCGTGATTTGTGCGTGCAAAATGCGGGGCACATTTCGATTTATTTGCCATTCTGCGCATGACCTTCCGATTTGTTGCTATCACGTTTATTACTTCACCTTTGCGGCATAGCTGTGACTTTTTTGAAACAGAAGCAGCTCAGCGAGCTATCCTATAGAGCTTGCGCCTACACTCCATGTTGGTATTGTGACTTTTCATATAAACTTTTCTCGTGTCTTGATCTTTACTAAAGTTTCGCTATTGTTGCGAAACACATTTGAGGTTTTCTAATAGTTCAAAAACACATAAAAGAATGCTTACAGGATATACGAGTGGTTTGTCAATGAATCCACCTGGACGGCAAAAAAAGAAAGAAAAACAGCATTCAAATCACGTGAGATGTCTCATATTAGTGAAACCCTCATGAATTCGCAAATAATGTGTAAGGGTTCAGGGCCGTCAGCTTTAAAGATTTGCAGCAGTCCATACAAAAACTCCAAGAATATTCTTAATAGAAATAAAAAAAATTATGGAACTCATGAGTCGCCACACCACCCAATAACCTATGCTCAGGCAGGAGTACACCACGCGTGGGCACGCCCGTCCATCACTGAGTGTCTGGCCACCGGGTTGGCAGAACATTTTGAAGTACATGCCTGTGCTACGCACATCGCTGGTGCACAGCACGTGTTGCACCAACCGCGCTATGGGCGGGAATCTAACAACTGTTCTTATTGAATTAAAAGGTGTAGATATTCTATGTCTGGAGGTCTGATTTTTTGGTTACGGTGCTCCTTGCTGTTTGAAACTGTGCTCCTAAGCTGTCTTTCATTCCCTAGAATAGTCTATTCATTGAGTCATTCAATCGGTGGATGGATGTTAAGGCCAACATGAAAGACGGCGGCCGATTCTACTCAAAAGCAGCCTTATAGGAACATAAAGGCAGACAGAGAAAAGTGAAAAAATAAATCAGCAGCTAAAACACAACCACGCCAAGCATTGCTTGTCCACCATAAGAACAGGTTGGTAAATTTTTGATCCACTCTTGTCTGTATTTATAGGGGCACTTATTTCAGTTCTATTTCAACGATCAGCAGTGAAGAAGGACTCGATATTTGCTGTAGGCTTCTTTTTCATCAGATAAAATATAAATCACCGTGATTGGATATGTCAGATTATGACAAACGGTAACAAGAAAACAGTACGTCCGTCTTTTGTATTTAAATAAGAAAGTAGTTTTAGCCTGTGCGTTGAAGTAATGTGATTGCTCACAAAAGAAGCGCGTCCACCTGTATACAATCAATCCTGACATGCTTTTCTTTAGAATTTAGGTGGCGTGGCATGAGACGTACGTCAGAAAGATTTCCGGGATGTTTTTTTTTCGAGAGGGGGGGTGATGCATTCTGGTAGAGAATCAACGCGCTAGCACAGGGAGGACAGTGACTGGGCAGGCAAAGAACTTCATTAATATCCGGAGGTGGCGCTGAATCCCCCTTAGGGGGTGACACCGCTGGGCCACTCCCACGACGGGGCGGGGAGGTTAAACTCCACGGCTATGTCGTGGGCCCTCTGGATGGCCCTAAGCTGGTCTCCTTTGTCGTGTGAGGAGACAGCTCCAGTTCACCTCTATGGAGGGAGACTCGCTGCTCTCGCGCAACGCAGGGCATTGCCACAGCATATGTTGGAGAGTACATTTGGGATGACCACAGCGCAGGCACCTTGAATCAATGCCATCTATGTGTTTCGACCAAGTTAGGGGCGATGCATATGCCTTCGTCTGTAAGAGTCGTATAGTTATAGACTGAGGTCTTGTTAAGTGTTGGTGCGGGAGTGGGTATTTCCGCCACTCCAACTGGTAGTGTTTGAAAATTTTACTAAAAACTAGCAACGGGTCTCTGAAGAGACAAGTGACGTCCTCAGCTTTCGAGTGGCTCTCCCCGGCGTGGAATGTGAGACCTCACGTCCAGGAGTGAGCCAACTCGTTGGCATTAAGGATGGTTCCATGTACGTGTCGGCCAACGGGCGCCGAGAACCAGATTATGTGTTTTTCGCCGGACCAATTGGCAGCAGATAGAACGCGCGCGGCTTCCCAACAAACTGAGCCAGTCATGAAGGCCCGTGCGGCTGCGCGCTAATCCGTGTGAATGGTGGTGCGATCTGTGGCAGCGAGAGCTAGTGCCACATCGACCTGCTCGGCGCGATCAGCGTTTGAATTTATTAAAGTCATAAAGGACAAGTGTTCGCCTTTGAATGTTGTAATCACTGAGACAAAGTGGTCCGTAGAGTGAGACTGCGCTGCGTCTACGAAGGCCACGTTATCCTCCATAGCGGCTGCGGTACTGAGTACGACTCGCGCCCGTACCTGACGTCTCCCAACGATATGTGTGGGATGCATGTTACGGGGTATCGGGGATACTGATAATTTTGCGCGCAAGCCTTCGGGGAGCTGCCACAGACATTCTTGGGATACGGGAGATTTTAGCCCAAGGTGGGCTAGTAACCATCGCCCAGCTGCAGTGGAAGACAGTCTTACAATTTGAGATACTTTTTGAGCTTGTACAATTTCAATTAATGTGTTATGAATGTCTAGCTCATTGAGCTTGACCGTACGGTAACTGCCCGGTAACCCGAGCACCAGTTTAACGGGCCGGCGGTTGATCACGTTGAGACGGCGTATGTCTCCTTTTTGCCACAGGTGGTATGGAGCCACATAGTTGATGTGGCTATTCAGGAAAGCGTGGAACAGTCTGCGGAGATTCTCCTAAGATAGTCCGTCACGCCTGTTAGCTATTCTGTTAAATAATTTAGCCATTGCTTCGGCCTTCCTGGAAATATGAGAAATACTGACGTCATTACAGCCGTTGGCCTGAATGACCACGCCAAGTATGCAAACTTGGTCCACCGTGAGGATGGGTGTACCATCCGCCGTCAGGAATTGATCCTCACGTATGTGTCTCTGCGCGCCTTGTATTTCGGGTGGCATAGAAGTAATTGTGATTTCTTTGCGGATAGCGAGAGACCAGCCTGTCGTAAAAAAATTTGTACCATCTTTACCGTATCTTGCAGTCGCTCCTCGATATGGCCGTCACTGCCACTCGTACACCAGACGGTGGTGTCGTCTGCGTAGAAGGCGTGACTGATGCCGTCGGTCCGTTAGCGTTGTTGCGACAGAGCGCGCATGGAGACGTTGAACAGGAACGGAGAGATCATGGCCCCTTGAGTTGTGCCCCTCGGTCCCAGGTTAAATTTCTTCGAGCCTATCGAGCCGAGTTGAGTTGTAGGCGCCCTGTCGCGCAGGAACGCGTACCTAATCCTGCTTCGCGAATCGAGTCATGGATATGAGTGCTTTCGCGGTCGAATGCCTTCTCGACATCGAGCGCTGGAATGGCTCTCGTGTCTCTGGTGATTTTATCCATGAGCTTGTAGTTGA